>NC_064824.1:16756440-17059470 GCF_024166365.1 Elephas maximus indicus | reverse complement strand
GGGCAGTTGTTATCCATTTGCTCTTGTATACTTTTTTTTTAACAGTTTTATAATTATCAATTAGTTTTCTTTTAAATCAGATAAGAGAAGAAAAGAGTTACAAATAAAAATATATGTATACTCCTTTTTATATTTACCTATGTAGTTACATTTACTGGTGCTCTTTATTTCTTCATGTGATTTGAGTTACTGTCTAGTGTTCTTTCATTTCAGCCTGAAGGATTCCCTGTCCTATTTGTTACAGGGTAGGCATGCTAGTGATAAATTCTCTCTGTTTTCACTTATCTGGGAATATCCTAATTTCTCCTTCATTTTTGGAAGATAGTTTTTCTGGATATTGAACTCTTCATTGACAGCTTTTTCATTCAGCACTTTTTTTTAAATTGTACTTTAGATGAAGGTTTACAGAACAAACTAGCTTCACATTAAACAATTAATTCACATATAGTTTTGTGACGTTGATTGCCAATCCCATGTCATGTCAACACTCTCCCCTTCTTGATCTTGGGTTCCCCGTTACCAGTCTTCCTGTTCCCTCCTGCCTCTGGTCCTTGCCCCTCAGCTGATGTGCCCATTTAGTCTTGTTTTGTTTTATGGGCCTGTTTAATCTTGGACTGATGGGTGAACCACAGGAGTGACTTCAGTACTGAGCTATAAGGGTATCCAGGGGCCATACTCTCGGTTTTCTCCAGACTCTGCCAGTCCAGTAAGTTGAATCTTGTTTCATATAATCTGAATGTGTCTTTCTTTTGATTGGATTGCTTAATCTATTTACATTTTTATGTTATTTTTGATATGGTTGGATTTATGACTGACATTTTTCTTTTTGTTTTCTATGTATCACATTTCTTTTTTACTCCTCTGCACTCCCTTTGCTGTCTTCTTTTGATTAAATGGATATTTTCCAGTCTAACACAAATTTTTAAAATAATTTAATTATTTTTAATAATCATTTTAATAATTGCTCTGTTCTTATTAGTTGCTATCGAATCAATTCTGACTGATAGTGACTCCACGTGTGCAGAATACAGCATCTCCATAAGGTTTTCTAGCCTGTGACCTTTCAGAGGCAGATTGCTAGGCCTGTCTTCCAAGGTACCTGTGGGTAGGTTCCAACAGCCAACCTTCTGGCTAGTAGTTGAGCAGTTAATCGTTTGTGCCACCCAGGGACAAATGATTGCTCTAGGGCTTATTATATACATTTCGGATATCAAAATCTATTTCATATTTAGACTAAATTCTGCTTAAATGTAGAAACTTTACTTCAATATAACTCCATTCCCTCTCTCACTTTTTTGTGCCATTATTAACATGTATATTCATTTATGTATGCTACAAACTCACCAATACATTGTTATAATTATTACTTTTTAAAATCATATCTTTTAAAGAAGTTGAGAGAAGAAAGGAGATTAAATATATATTTATAGATTTTTTTTATGTTAACCTTTTTATTTTTCATTTCTCATTCTTGTCATTTCTTCTTGTGGATTCATGTTACCTCTGGTGTAATTTCTTTATTCCAATATAGTTTCACTCTCACCCTCCTCTCTTGTGCTGTTATTTTCAATTATATCCTATATCTACATGTTATAAGCCCAATAATACAATGATACACATATTGTTTTATCTAATTGCATGTTTAATCAGTTAAGAGAAGAGAAGAAATTTGCAATTATATTGTCTTTTATAATTATCTATGTAATTATTTTACCAAAACTCTTTGTTTTTTGTTTTTTGTTGTTGCTGTTATTGCATGTGGATTCGAAACTGCCTGATATCACTTGCTTTCAGCCTGAATAACTTCCTTTAGTATTTCTTGTAAGGCAGGTCTGCTAGCAATGAATTCTTTCAATTTTTATTTATCAGGAAATATCCTTATTCATTTTTGGATGATAGCTTTTCTGGATATAATTTGTGGCTGACTGTTGTTTTTATTTGTTTCTTCCTTTGTTTCTTCACTTTAAATATGTTACCTCACTGCTATTGGCCTCCATTGTTATTATGAGAAGTGAGATGCTTGTCTTCCACCCTATGAGTTGGGGCTGGGGGGAAGGTCCTGTCAGCAGTACCTGCCTAGAATAGAGCTTCTGCAACATGGAACTGGAGGAAATGAGAAATGTGGGCAGCCTGATCCTCTCTGAGTTAAACTATAGTCCCAGACTGGTAACACACTCTGGGTGGAGCTCCTAGGATAGAATTTCCACAAAAGAACTGAAAGAGTTGGGAAGAAAGTGAGTAGTGGCTCAAATGTCACATATTCTGGCTGTTTTTACTGAAATGCAGTAGATATTCTTGAATAAATATTTCCACTTTTTCTGTATGTCCATTGGACAATTTCAACAAACTTTAAATGGTTGATTTTTATAATTTTTTTCAGTTAAATGGTTGTTTTGTTGATGAGAAGATCTGCTGTGGTCCTCCCTTTTGCATTCTGAAAGTCCATCAAGAGACAGAATATTTAAGAGAGCTCTTTGCCTGGCAGAAAAACTGTGATGTGCTGAAAATTTGTAGGCAAAAGCTTTGGCTTCCTCTAAAAATGTCACTGGAGTCAATTTTCTCATCCACCTCTTTTTCTTGTGCCCTAATCCCACGTTGAGTCTGACTAGCATACCACGGCCGTTTCCACAGAGGGCTGGGCCACTTGATTGCAGCCCCTGACACTTCCCTGCTATTTGACCTCAGGAAAATGAGATAAACTCTCTGATCTTCAACACCATTCAGCTGTAAATGGCAATATTTCTTTTCAGTCACTTGAGGATTCGGGATATTATAAATCCAAACCCCTGACTCAAACACCATATTTTCCTTTCCAATTCTTACAGCAAATTACGCAAAGCATGCATGGTACTTTTTTCAGTGTATTTCTTGAAAAGCAAAGGGTTAATAAGGACCTGATTCCCATTTCCCCACTTACCTCTTAGGGGCATCAGAGGCTCTAGTACCATTAAAAATTGAGGTTCACTCAAAAGGTGGTCCCTAGACAGGCAACATCAGCAATCCCTGGAAGCCTGTTAGAAATGCAACTTCCCAGGCCCTTTCTCAGACCTGCTATATCAGAAACTCAGGAGATAGGGCAAAGGAATATATGTTTTTAGAAGACTTCCAGGTGATTCTGATGCAGCTAAGTTTTGAGAAGCACTCGTCCTGATTTGCTGAGGAGCAGCAATAACGCTTTCCTCCCTGAAGTGGACTTTTCAGTGATTCAAGCATCATTTAACAGCCTGCATTGCCTAGAAGTGGAGAGATTGGGGGAAGAGAATGGAGCAAGGAATGAGAGCGGCAGGAAGCTATTAGTGTAAAAAAAAAAACCTCCAGTTGCACAAGCATCACTGTTACACTCCCCAGCATTATGAAGTAGACAGTGGAAAGAACAGCTGTCTCCTCCACAGGAACAGACTACCACCCACTGCTCAGTTCTGCTGTGAGAACCCCAGGTTGTCTGGCTGCAGTTGAAATGAGGCTGACCAATATGAAGCCACTTGCAGAGACTGGAGGCTGGAGCCTCTGTGGGTGTGAGTTTTCTTATAGAGCCTGTGGGATGGCTCCTGGGACCTGTCAGGTAATTTGTGGAGAGGTCTGGGGCTGGGCAAACAGTGGCGATGTAAGACCCAGTGGTATTATGGTAATTACATAAGTCCATGATTGCCCAATCCTGGTGAGGCCTGAGGAAACTCAGTTTGCTGGTGTCTTATCCCATTTCAACAGTGTAGGCCTTCAGCAGCACAGTAGAACAGTGCGCATACCTGGATTCTAACTTCAGGTGTTTCAGCTAGATGGTGGAGAGGCAAGTTCATATCATTTGACACTGCTTTGCCTATTAGGCAGTGTCCTCACCTACCCACATCAGGGGCCAGAGGACTGGTGACTTTGTGGACGACAGCTAGCCACCTGTGGCAGGGGTCCAAAAATAAGTGGTGCCTTCCAGTTCTTACAGCCAACATTATTGGATGCCCACAGTACAGATGCAAAACCCACCCATCTAGGTGCTCTAGGGAACAGGGACACGCTTTCCACTCAGACACTCAGAAGTGGTTGTCAGTCCCCTGCCTTGCTCAGCACGTGACTCCCTACTGCACCCAGATACTTGTGTGCCTACACCAATCACCCATGATCGTCTAGGACTGTAGGTGAGAGCCTGCACCACACACTTGGTAACTTACTATCTGGACACCTGAGCTGAATTGATGCAAGAAAAGTGAAAGGACTTCTGGAGTCATATACCTAGTAACAGCTCTAACCACCTGGTGACAGGATATCAGAGCTTCAAAGGCACCAATAATCAAACCAGCTCACTCAAGTAGTCTGTTTGGGCATATCAAAAAAAAGAAAAAGAAGCTAAGACACAGTAAGAAACATAAAATAAATAAATACAACAACTTATTGATGGCTTGGAGAAAACAGTCAAAATCAAATCACATAAAGAGGCAGGCCACAATGGCTTCAGCAAGCTCCCAAAACAAAGAATCAAGAAATCTTCCAGATGAAGTTAACTTCCTGGAATTACCAGAGGTAGAATACAAAAGATTAATATACAGAACTCTTCAAGAGATCAGAAAGGAGATCAGGCAAAATGAACAAAAGCCAAGGAACACACAGACAAAGCATTAGGGGAACTTAAGCAGATTAGACAAGAGCAAAATGACAAATTTAATAGGCTGCAAGAATTCATAGAGAGACAGCAAACAGAAATTCTGAAGATTAACAATAAAACTTCAGAATTAGACAATTCAATAGAAAATCATAACAGTAGAATTGAGGCAATGGAAGTCAGAATTAATGAGATTGAAGATAAAGCACGTGACACCAACATATTTGAGGAAAACTCAGATAAGAGAATTAAAAAAAAAAAGAAGAAACCCTAAGAATTATGTGGGACTCTATCAAGAATAATAAGCTACAAGTGATTAGAGTACCAGAAAGGGCGGGGTGGGGGGGGGAGGAATAACAGAAAATACAGAGAGAATTGTTGAAGATTTATTGGTAGCAAACTTCCCTGATATCATGAAAGATGAGAAGATTTCTATCCAAGATGGTCATTGAACCCCACACAAGGTAGATCCCAAAAGAAACTCACTAAGACATATTAAAATCAAACTTGCCAAAACCAAAGATAAAGAGAGAATTTTAAGAGGAGCTAGGGATAAATGAAAAGCCACCTACAAAGGAGAGTCAATAAGACTGAGCTCTGACTACTCAGCAGAAACCATGCAGGCAAGAAGGCAATGGAATGACCTATGCAAAGCTTGAAGGAAAAAAAAAAAAAAAGGCAACCAAGAATTATGTATCCCGCAAAACTGTCTCTCAAATATGATGGCCAAATTGGGACCTTTCCAGACAAACAGAAGTTTAGGGAATTTTCAAAAACCAAACCAAAATTACAACAAATACTAAACGGGGTCCTCTGGTTAGAAACTCCATAATATCAGATAACAACCTAAAACTTGAACACAGGTCACAGCAACCAGATATCAACCCAGATAGAGAAATGACAAAAATAAATCAAAGCTAAAACACACAAAATAGGGAAACAGAGATGTCATTATGTAAAAGATAACACCATTAGAACAAAAAAAGAGGGACCAAAAAAGTCATAGACCTTTCACATGAAGAGGAAGTCAAGGTGATATAAAGAAATAAAAGATCAGTTTAAACTTAGAAAAATAGGGGTAAATATTAAGTCAAACAAAGGAAACAATCCATATATCAAACATAAAGACTCAACAAATACAAAATCAATGACAATGAAAAAGAGAAGAAAATATATAAAGAAACACAACTCAACACAGAAAAATAAGTGGAGCAAAGAAACTGTCAACAACACACACACACAAAAGACATCAAAATGACAGCACTCATAAACTCATACCTATCAATAATTATGCTGCAAGTAAATGGACTAAATGCACCAATAAAGAGACAGAGAGTGGCAGAATGGATTAAAAAACACAATCTGTCTATATGCTGCTTACAAGGGACACACCTTAGACTTAAAGACACAGACAAATTAAACCTCAAAGGATGGAAAAAAATATATCAAGCAAACAACTATCAAAAAAGAGCATTATTGGCAATATTAATTTATGACAAAATAGACTTTAAAGTAAAATCTACCACAAAAGATAAGGAAGGACACTCTATAATGATTAAAGGGTCAATACACCACGAGGACATAACCACAATAAATATCTATGTACTCTACAACAGGGCTCCAAAATACATAAAACAAACTCTAATAGCATTGCAAAGAGAGATAGACAGCACCACAACAATAGTAGGAGAATTTAACACACCATTTTCAGTGAAGGACAGAACATCCAGAAAGAAGCTCAATAAAGACACGGAGGATCTAAATGCTACAATCAATCAGCTTGACCTCATAGACGTATATAGAACAATCCACCCAACAGCAAATGAGCATATTTCTTTTCCAACACACAGGGAACATTCTCCAAAACAAAACACATATTAGGCCATAAAGCAAGCCTTAACAGCATCCAAAACATGGAAATATTACAAAGCACCTTTTCTGACCATAAAAATAGAAAACAATAACAAAAAAAGCAAGGAAAAAAATCAAACACATGGAAACTGAACAACACCTTGCTCAAAAGCTATTGGGTTATAGAAGAAATTAAAGGTGGAAAAAAGAAATTCATAGAATCGAATGAGAATGAAAACACATACTAACAGAACCTTTGGAACACAGCAAAAGCATTCTTTATTGGAGGTTATTTTACAGGAATAAATGCACACATTCAAGAACAAGAAAGGGCCAAAATCAAAGAATTAACCCAAGAACTAGAACAAATAGAGAACAGTAAAAGAAACGCTAGGGCACCAGGAAAAGCAGATAATAAAAATTAGAGCAGAATTAAATGAAATAGAGAACAGAAAAACAATCGAAACAGTTAACAAGACCAAAAGCTGGTTCATTGAAAAGATCAATAAAATAAAAAACCATTGGCCAAGCTGACAGAAGAGAAACGGGAGAGGAAGCAAATAACCTGAATATGAAATAAGATGGGTGATATCACAACAGACCCAACTGTAATTAAAAGAATCATAACAGAATACTATGAAAAATTGTACTCTAACAAATATGAAAATGAGAGGCAATGGACAAATTTCTAGAAACACGCTACCCACCTAAAGTAACACAAACTGAGGTAGAACAACTAAATAAACCTATAATGAAAGAAGAGATTGAAAGGGTAATTTAAAGACTTCCAACAAAAAAAAACTCCTGGCCCTAATGGTTTCACTGGAGAATTCTATCGAACTTTCAGAGAAGAGTTAACACCACCACTACTAAAGGTATTTCAGAGCATAGAAAATGATGGAATACTCCCAAACTCATACTATGGAGCCAGCATAACCCTGATACCAAAACCAGGCAAAAAAAAACCACAAAAAAAGAAAATTACAGACCAATATCCCTTACCAGCTTAGACGCAAAAATCCTCGACAAAATTCTAGTGAATAGAATTCAACAACATATCAAAAAAATAATTCACCTGACCAAGTGGGATTCATTTCAGGTATGCAGGGATGGTTTAACATTAGAAAAACAATCGATGTAATCCAAGACATAAATAAAAGAAAAGACGAGAACTACATGACCCTACCAGTTGATGCAGAAAAGGCATTTGACAAAGTCCAACACACATTCATGATAGAAACTCTCAGCAAAATAGGAATAGAAGGGAGATTCCTCAACATAATAAAGGGCATTTACACAAAGCCAACAGTTAACATCATCCTAAATGGAGAGAGTCTGAAAGCATTCCCCTTGAGAAAGGGAACCAGACAAGGATGCCCTTTATCCCTACTCTTATGAAACATTGTGTTGGAGGTCTAGCCAGAGCAATTAGGCTAGAGAAAGAACTAAAGGGCATCCAAATTGGTAAGGAAGAAGTAAAAGTATCTCTATTTGCAGATGATATGATCTTATACACAGAAAACCCTAAAGGATACACAAGAAAACTACTACAGCTAATAGAAGATTTCGGTAAAGTTTCAGGATAAAAGATAAACATACAAAAATCAGTTGGGTTCCTCTACACCAACAAAGAGACCATCGAAGAAGAAATTACCAAATCAATACCATTTACAATAGCCCCCAAGGAGATAAAATACTTAGGAATACATCTAACCAGAGACTTAAAAGACCTATACAAAGAAAACTACGAGACTCTACTGCAAGAAACCAGAACAGACCTACGTTAGTAGAAAACATACCGTGCTCATGGATAGGAAGACTTAACATTGTGAAAATGTCTATTCTATCCAAAGCATCTACAGATACAATGCAATCCCAATCCAAATTCCAATGGCATTTTTTAATGAGATGGAGAAACAAATCACCAACTTCATATGGAAAGAGAAGAGGCCCAGGATAAGTAAAGCATTACTGAAGAAGAACAAAGTGGGAGGCCTCACACTACCTGATTTTAGAACCTATTACACTGCCACAGTAATCAAAACAGCCTGGTACTGGTATAACAACAGATACGTAGACCAATGGAACAATTGAGAATCCAGACATAAATCCATCCACCTACAAGCAGCTGTTTGACACTTGACAAAAGCCCTAAGTCTGTCAAATGGGGAAAAGACAGTCTCTTTAATAAATGGTGCTGGTATAACTGCAAAAAGAAACAAACAAACAAAAAAAAATGAACCCCATACCTTACACTATGCACAAAAACTAACTTGAAATTGATCAAAGATCTAAATATAAAATATAAATAGATAAAGATCATGGAAGAAAAAACAGTGAGCCCTAATGCATGACATAAACAGTGTAGAAAACATTACTAACAATGTACAAACAGCAGAAGAGAAACTAGATAACTGGGACCTCCTAAAAATCAAACACACACATCCAAAGACTTCACCAAAATAGTGAAAAGATTACCTACCTACAGACTGGGAAAAAATTTTCGGGTATGACAAATCCAATCAGAGTCTGATCTCTAAAATTTACAAGATACTGCAAAACCTCAACAACAAAAAGACAAATAACCCAATTAAAAAATGGGCAAAGTATACAAATAGGCACTTCACTAAAGAAGACATTCAGGCGGCTAACAGACATATGAGGAAATGTTCATGATCATTAGCCATTAGAGAAATGGAAATCAAAACTACAATGAGATACCATCTCACCACGACTAGGCTAGCATTAATTTAAAAAATAATAAATGTTGGTGAGGTTGTGGAGAGACTGGAGCACTTAGACACTGCAGGTAGGAATGTAAAATGGTACAACCAGTTTGGACATCAATTTGGCCTCTCCTTAGAAAGCTAGAAATAGAACTACCATATGATCCAGTAATCTCACTCCTTGGAGTATGTCTTAGAGAAATAGGAGCCTTCACGTGAATAGATACATGCACACCCATGTTCATTGCAGCACTGTTTACAATAGAAAAATAATTATTTTATAACAACAAAGGGAACATTTTTGCAATTTGATGATCCAATGCCCTTTGCTAGGATGTGGGTATCTCTTGCCTCCTCCTCTGCTCTGAAGACTATTAACCCAAATGATTTACCGACATCTCTTTACACTTTGAGAAGTTAGGCCGAATGCTTGTCCAGATATCTGAAATTCTCTTCTCAGAGCCTGACACGAACAGGGAAGCCTGTTTAAAGGAGCTGCTCTGAGGAGTAAACTGCCCAGAAGTAGTGTTCAGACTTAATGAGTACGTTCCAAGCAACTTTCTGGCAATTATTTCCCAGTGATGTAGGACAAGTTGCTGTTTGTACAGGGTTATGAATGTTACAGAGTTTCATTAATTTGCCTTTCATTAACCATGTAATTTTGTTAATGATCCCCTCTGCACAGAGCGTTATGCCTGTGAGATGCGAGATCACCAATAAAGTCTTAGGAAGAACTGCACATCATGCTGGCTCCGGGGCCCCCAACATGGGCTGGTCCAGTATTCCCCGCAACCCCCCACTGCTTTTTCACTTCGGCTTCAAAGTGGAGCCATAGCACATTGAGAAATGAATTATTATTCTGCATATAAAAGTGCACATTTATTGGAAGGGTCCGTCCGTCGTCTGTGCTTTGCTGTCGAGTTGGTTCCTACGCATAGCGACCCTGTAAGACAGAGTAGAGCTGCCCCATGTGGTTTACAAGTAGCACCTGGTGAATTTGAACTGCCTAGCTTTTGGTTAGCAGCCATAGCTCTTAAACACTGCCCCAACAGGGTTTCCATCAGAAGGGTAGGGATGAGAAATTAGTAGATTTGTTACTTGTGTATGACTGAAATTGGTAGATCTGTTAATTGTGTTTGACAGTCGATAGGGTCGCTCTGAGTCCGAATCAACTTGACTGCAATGGGTTTGGCTTTGGTTTGGCCCTGGAGTAAGGAGGCTGCGGTTGTGTTTCCTCTGGATTTGCTTAGACGCAGCTATGCTCTCAGCATGTCTGCTCTGCTGGTTCTATTCCGGACCACACCAGCAGGGGGCGCTGACGGTATTGCAGGGGCTGTACAAGCAGGAGTAAGGCTGCAGGTAGCAGCAGTGAGACTCTGAATGTGGAGTACTTGGCTCAGGATCGCACCGTCCTGGGGAGCAGTGCTAACCCTGTTGCTTGTTATGTGCCTTTGGAGAGGTCATTTCACTTCTCTGAACCTCTGCTTACTCAAATGTGACATGAAGACTGATTCACACACTTGACGGGGATACTCAGAAAATTAAATGACATCATTATGGAAGGAGCTTGTTAAGAGCAGAGACCCACAGAAGTGAGTTGTCTCTCATAATTAGAGCAGGAAAATGAATTTACTTCCTGAGAGCAAGGAGAAAACCAAAACCAAACCTGTTGCCATGGAGTCAGTTCTGACTCATAGTGACCCTATAGAATAGAGTAGAACTGCCCCATAAATTTTCCAAGGAGTGGCTGGTGGATTCGAACTGTCAGCCTTTTGGTTAGCAGCCAAATGCTTAAGCACTGTGCTGCCAGGGCTCCTAGTAAGAAGGGAGGGGATCAAATCTCTTATAGCTCCAAAAGGCCCAAAAGCTGATGAATAAATAAGAGCCAAATAAATCAATGAATGAATGGATGAACAAATATATGAATGAATGAACAAATAAATAAAGTCTGAGTTCAAAAGACACCTCCTGAGCTCCACCAGGTTGAGTTTTGAGAATCTTTGGACGTAGACTTAGCCCAGCTCTGAGCATATTCTCAATTTCATAGGAAAGAAAGACAAACATGCATAATTACAAACGATTGTAATAAATTAAATAGGGACTTTAATTATGGGGTGATGTGAAAACACCACAGGGGAGAGCATGACTCAGCCTAAGAGGGTCAGTGCACCCAGGGAGTGAACACTGACATGAATGTTGGAGAATGGAGGGTGAGGACTGAGAATAAGCAGAGGGCAGGGAGGACACTGCATGTGAGTCCAGAGCAGAGGTCACTCTGAGGTCCCAGAGGATGAGGAGTGAGGAGGACACCACATGTACATCCACAGAACAGGACACTCTGAGGACCCGGCAGGAGGTAGAGAGTGAAGAAGGATAGTACGTGTGAGCCCACAGCAGAACACACTCTAAAGACCCTGCAGGAGGTCAAGGAGTGGGGAGGACACTGCATGCAAGTCCATAGCAGAGGACACTCGGAGGACCTGGAAAGAGACAGGGAGTGAAGAGGACATTACGTTTAATCCCACAGCACAAGGCAATCTGAGGACCCTGCGGGAGAATGGGAGCAAAGAGGACAGGACACGTGAGTGCAGAGCAGAAGACACAGTGAAGACATGCTGGAAAAGTAGGGTGGTTAGTGAGGAGGACACTGCATGTGAGTACAATCCAGAGGATACTCTGAGGACCTTCCAGGAGAAGGAAGATGGGAAGTGAGGAAGACACTGCATTTTAGACCACAGCAGAGGACAACCTGAGGACCTGGTAGGATGACAGTGAAAGAGGAGGACACTACATTAGGACCCAGCAAGGGCAGGAGGATGAGGAGTAAGAAGAAAATTTCATGTCCATAGCAGAGGACACTCTGAAGACCAGACAGGAGATGGGGAAGTGAGAAGAACACTGCATGTGATTCCAGAGCAGAGGACAGTCTGTGGACCAGGTAGTAGGATGACATGTGAGGGACAGCACTACATGTGTGTCCACACTAAAGAACACTATTAGGACCCAGTAAAAAGAAGGAGAGTGATGGAAAACACTACATATAAGTCCACAGCAGAGGACCCTCTGAAAGCCCAGAAAGAGGACAGGGAGTTAGAAGGACACTGCATGTGAATCAGCAGCAGAGGACACTATGAGAGCCCAGCATGAGATGAGGAGTTAGCAAGATACTGTATGTGAGTCCACAGCAGAGTACAATCTGAGGAAATGGCAGAAGACAAGGTGTGAATAGGATGCTGCATGTGAGTCCACAGCTGAGAACAGTCTGAGGACTTGACAAAAGAAAGAGGATGGACAGTGATGAAGGACACTGAATATGAGTCCAATCTGAGGGCATTCTGTGGATCCAGCAGGAAAAGAGTAAAGGGGAACAAGGAGGACTTTGCATTTGAGTCCACAAGAGAAGGCACTCTGATGACCCAGCAAGAGAAAGAAGATGGAGAGCAAGGACATTGCATTACAGTCCACAAGAGGACATTGTGAGGACCCAGCAGGAGCAGGACATTAGGGAGTGAAAAGGATACTGCACATGAGTATGCAGAGGGCACACTGAGGTCCCAGCGAGAGAGTAGGACAGGGAGTGAGGAAGGCGCTGCTTATGTGTTCACAGGAGAACACTCTGAGGACCTGGTAAGAGGATGGCGAGTGAGGAGGACACTACACGTAGGTACTTAGCAGAGGACACTCTGAGAACATGGCAGGAGCAGATGGATGGGGAGTGAAGAGAATATTGCATGTCAGTCCACTGCAGAGAACCCAGCAGGAGGATGGGAGGACTGTATATGAGAGTCTACAGCACAGGACACTCTGAGGACGCATAAAAAGCAGGAGGACAGAGAGTGAGGAGGACATGGCATGTGATTCCACAGCTGAGGACACTCTGAGGATACTGTAAGAGGATGGGTTGTTAGGAGGACGCTGCTAGTGACCCCACAGCAGAGGACGCTGCAAGAGAGCAAGAAGTTAGGAGGACATTACTTGTGAGCCTGCAGCAGAGGACGCTCAGAGGAACCAGAATGAAGGTGAGGAATGAGGGAGACACTGCATGTGATTCCATAACAGAGGATACTCTGGTGACCCAGCAAGGGCAGGAGGAGGGGGACTGAGGATAGCACTGTGTATGAGTCCACAGCAGAGGACACTGAAGACCGGGCAGGAGGACAGGGAATGAGGAAAGATACTGCATGTGAGTCTACAGCACAGAACACTCCGAGGAAACGGAAGGAGGACAAGGTTTGAGGAGGACACAAGAGGACAATGTGAGAATCCGGTAGGAGCAGGAGAATGGGGAGTAAAGAGGACATTGTATGTGAGTCAATAGCAGAGGTCTCTCTGAGGACACGGCAGGACGAGAAGTGCCAAGAGTGAGAAGGACACTGTATGTGGTCCACAACAGAGGATAATCTGAGGACTGGCAGAAGGATGGGAGTGAAGAGGACACTGCATGTGTCCAGAGCAGAGGACACTTTGAGGACCGTATAAGAGCAGGACAGGGACCGAGAGGGTCGCTGCATGTGAATCCATAACAGTACAATCTGAGGACCCAGCAGGAGGCAGGGAGTGAGGGAGGATGCTAGATGTGAGTCCATAGCAGAAGACACTCGGTGGTCCTGGAAAGGTGTGGACAAGGTGTGAAGAAGATACTGCATTTAGACCACAGCAGAGGACAATCTGAAGACCTGACAGGAGGATGGGAGGTGAAGAGGACACTACATGTGAGTCCATATCATAGTACACTCTGAGGTTCTGGCAGAAAGATGGGGAATAAAGAAGATTTTGCATGTGAGTCCACAGCAGAGGACAATTTGAGAGCCTGGCAGGAGAGAAGAAGTTAGCAGGATAATGCATGTGAGTCCACAGCCCAGACGCCCAGATGTCCCTGAATGAGATGGAGAGTGAGTAAGACACTGCATGTGAGTCCACAGCTGAGAACACTCTGAGGACCTGGCAGGAGGATGGAGAGTAAGGGAGGACACTGCATGTGAGCCCACAGCAGAGGACACTCCGAGGACCCAGCAGGGGATGGAGGGCAGGGCATGATGGAAAACATTGCATGTGAATCCACTGCAGAGGGTACTCTGAGGACCTGATAGGAGCAGAAGGATGGGGATTGAGGAGGGCGCTGCATGAGAGTCCACAGCAGAGGACATTCTGGCAAAAGGAAGGGGTATGAGGGAGGTCACTGCGTGGGTGTCTACAGCAGAGGACACTCTGAGGACCCAGAAGGAGGAAGCAAAGTGAGGAGGAAATTGCACGTGAATCCACCACAGAGGACTCTCTAAGTACCCAGCAGGAGGACAGTGAGTGAGGAGGATGCTGCACGTGAGTCTACAGCACAGGACACTCTTACAACACAAGTTTCCTTTGAGCCTGGAAGTGGACAAAGCTGCAGCTGATGAGAGAAGCAGGGCTAGCAAACTGGAGATTTTGAATGCCAGGTCAGCAGTCTGACTTCATCCTGTAGGTGCCAACTTTCTGTCCTCTTTTTCCACATATTTTAGGAAATATTGCATGCATTTAGAGTGAGTAATATGAGAAACAAATGCGACATGATTAACATGTATGCTTCATATTTTGTTTTGTTTTATAAATAAAACATTTCAGATTTTATTGTAATATCATTTTTTATTCTTACAGATCCCACAGCCACCCTTTTCCTCTTTTCTAGGAGTAATCAGCACTCTGAAGTTGGTACTTTTATACTTGTGCCTTATATATATATGAATTCATAAGCAACATATAACGTTTTTCTGTGTGTTTATAAAATTAAAGAAATGACACACTGGAATTTTTCTGCAGAAAATGACTCCTTGCACTGGGCAAATCTGCTGTAAAAGATCTCTTTAAAGTGTTAAAAAAAGCAAAGATGTTACTTTAAGGACTGAGGTGCACCTGATCCAAGCCATGGTGTTTTCAATCACCACATATGTATGTGAAAACTGGGCAATGAATATAGGAGCCCGAAGAAGAATCCATGCCTTAGAACTATGGTATTGGCAAAGAATACTGAATACACCGTGGACTTCCAGAAGAACAAATAAATCTGTCTTGAAAAGAAGTACAAGAGCACTCATTAGGAGCAAGGATGGTGAGACTTTGTCTCACATAATTTGGACATGTTATCAGGAGGGACCAGTCCCTGGAGAAAGACGTCATGCTTGTTAGAGTAGAGGGTCAGCAAAAAAGGGGAAGACCCTCAATGAGATGGATTGACACAGTCGCTGCAACAATGGGCTCAAGCCCATTGTGAGGATGGTGTGGGATCTGGCAGTGTTTCATTCTGTTGTACACAGTGTTGCTACAAGTCGGAAATGACTTGAGGGCACCAAACAACAACAACAACAAGCTTCTTTCATTTGATTTATTTTAAAAGGTTTGTTTATGTTGTGCTAGGTCATGTATTTAATCGGGTATAATATTTTATATACTGCAAATGATTATCCGTTTTCCAACTGATGAACATTTAGGATTTTTTTCCTTTCATTTTATTCCATACAAGTCTGCAATGACTTGTTGTCTTAGCTATCTAGTGCTGCTGTAACAGAAATACCACAAGTGGATGGCTTTAACAAAGAGAAATTTATTTCCTCAAAGTAAAGTAGGCTGAAAGTCCAAATTCAAGGCATCAGCTCCAGGGGGAGGCTTTCTCTCTCTGTTGGCTCTGGAAGAAGGTCCTTGTCCTCAATCTTCCCATAGTCGAGGAGCTTCTCAGGTGCAGGGACCACGGGCCCAAAGGATGCGCTGTGCTCCAGGTGCTGCTTTCTTGGTGGTATGAGGTCCCAAACTCTCTGCTTGTTTCCCTTTCCTTTTATTTCTTAAGGGATAAAAGGTGGTGCAGGCCACACCCCAGGGCAACTTCCTTTACCTTGGATCAAGGAGGTGTTACAATCCCACCCTAATCCTCTCAAAATAAAATTACAATCACAAAATAGAGGACAACCACATATGGCCTAACAGGTTGTTGATACACACATTTTTGAGGGGGCATAATTCAATCCATGACACTTGTATATAGACGTAAAAGCATCTTGAGAATAGTTACCTGCAAGTAGAATTGAGGAAACTTATGGTATGTGCTCAACATACAGATTGAATAAGTATGGTGAAAGAATACAACCCAGACACAAATCTTTTCTTATTTTAAATCATGCACCATCCCCTTGCTCTAATGGAACAACTGCCTGCTGGCAAGAATTTGCCTCCTGTACTTTGGACAGGTTATGAGGCAGGAAAGTCTCTGGAGAAAAACATCACACTTGGTAAAGCAGAGGGTCAACAAAAAAGAGGAAGATCCTCAATGAGATGGACTGACACAGTGGCTGCCACAGTGGGCTCAAGCATAGCAACGATTGTGAGGATGGCGCAGGACTGGGTAGTGTTTTGTTCTGTTGTACATAGGGTGGCTGTGAGTCCTAATTGACACAATGACACCCAACAACAAGAAGGCGTGTGCACCTTCGGTATTATAGGTATTACCAAACTGCTCTCCACTTTCACCAGCAGAGCTCCTATGCCACACCCTTGCTAGCACTTTATGCTTCAGACTTTTTTGTTTACAGTCTGATGAGAGTGAAATGACATCTCTGGTTACTTTGACTAGTTTCTTTGATTTCTAAGAAGTTTAAGCATCTTATCAGCTGCTGATGGTGAATAATCCTGGTTTCCTCTTCTGTGAATTGGCTTCACATAACCTCTCTTGTTTTTTCCTTTTGTACTGTTGTTTGTCTTGTTTTGGATAGTTCTTCCAGTGTTCTGATTACTGCACACATTTGCATGGTAAAAACCTCCTCCTAGTCAGTAGCTTGCCTTTTAATTTTCTTAATTGTGGATTTCTTCAGTTGTCTTAGTCATCTAGTGTTGCTATAAAGGAAATACTACAAGTGGATAGCTTTAACAAAGGGAAGTTTATTCTCTCACAGTCCAGTAGGCTACAAGTCCAAATTCATGGCGTCAGCTCCAGTGGAAAGCTTTCTCTCTCTGTTGGCTCTGGAGGAAGGTCCTTATCGTGAATGTTCCCTTGGTCTGGGATCATCTCAGCACAGGAACCTAAGGTCCACAAAGGATGCACACTGCTCCCGATGCTGTTTTCTTGGTGGTATGAGGTCCCCATGTCTCTCTGCTTGATTCTTTCTTTTATATCTCAAAAGAGATTGGCTTAAGACACTATCTAATCTTGTAGATCTCATCAATATAACTGCCACTAATCCATCTCATTAACATCATAGTGATAGGATTCACAACACGTAGGGAAATAACATCAGATGACAAAATGGTAGACAATCATACAATACTGGGAATCGTGACCTAGACAATTTGACATATTTTGGATGGACGCAATTCAATCTATGGCATTCCCCCCTTTGACCCTCCCAAAATTCATGTCCTTGTCACATGTAAAACACACTCACCCCAACATATCATTAAAAACAAAACAAACCAAACCCAGTGCCATCGAGTCGATTCCGACTCATAAGGACACTAATGAACAGAGCAAAGCTGCCTCATAGAGTTTCTGAGGAGCACCTGGTGGATTCGAACTGCTGACCCTATGCCACCAGGGTTTCCCATCATATCATAGCAAGTCTTAAATCAACTGCAAGTCCAAAATCCAAAAGTTTTTCTCATCTGTGAAATCTAGAATACAAGTTATCCACTTTCAAAGTGCAATGGCAGAACAGACACAAGCTAGACATTTCCATTACAAACAGTAGAAAATGGAGGGAAAGAAGGCACAACAGGCACCTAGCAAGTCAGCAGAACAGATTACATTAGCCCTCAAGGCTTTGAATATAATCCTCTGTTCTCTGAGACCATTTATACAATAGCCCTGTCCTCCAGACTCTAGGTATTGGCCACACTCTCCAGATTCTGAGTGGATACCCCTTGGCCCTGGGCTCGAGCTCTGCCTTCCAGGCCCACTGGGAT
Organism: Elephas maximus indicus; assembly: GCF_024166365.1. NCBI lineage: Eukaryota > Metazoa > Chordata > Mammalia > Proboscidea > Elephantidae > Elephas > Elephas maximus. The sequence goes on along the minus strand of NC_064824.1, from coordinate 17,041,380 downwards.
GGCAACTCTGCTCCCTCAGCTTAAGGCATACCATTCTCCTGGTCCATCTGAGTGGTGACTCCACCCTTAGAAACACCAGAGGCCAAGGCTCCACCCTTTGAAACCTCAGAGGTAGAGACCATACCTTTTGAGACTGAGGTAGCTTGGGTTCCTGTGTTCCTTGTCTCTTCAGCTTCTGCTCCCTGGTTCCTTGGCCTCTCAGCTCTCAGGGCTCACGCCCACATCTTCCGTGTAGGGGAAAGTGTTCCAAATCTCTCTAGCTCCACCAATAAGTGCCAGAAGTCATCTGCTTCACCAGTAAACTTCAGCTGGAAGGCATTCAGCTCTTTTGCTTCATGGGTCCGCAAGCTTAGCTTCACCGATAAGTGCCCAGAGGCATCCCGCTCCACCAGGAAGCCTTCTGCACACAGGCACTCAGCTTTCCCACTCCATGGGTCGGCTCCAGTGCCGTGTCATGCTGGTCCCCTGGTTCTGCTGCTTCTAGTTCTCTGCTGCAGCTGGTCCTCTGCTGTTGTTTTTTCTCACCATCTGCACCTTCTCTGGAAACCCTGGTGGCATAGTGGTTAAGAGCTACAACTGCTAACCAAGAGGTCAGCAGTTCAAATCCACCAGGCACTCCTTGGAAACTCTATGGGGCAGTTCTACTCTGTCCTATAGGGTTGCTATGAGTCAGAATAGACTCAATGGCAGTGGGTTTTGGTTTTGGCACCTTCTCTGGTGTTAACAGTTCTCCCTACTTCCTTCTGAGTCTTCTGTCCATTCACAATTTCAAAACTGCTTCCACATTTTAGTTATCTCTTAGAGCAGCACCCCACTCCTGGCACCAAATTCTGTCTTAGTTATCTAGTGCTGCTATAACAGAAATACTACGAGTGGATGGCTTTAACAAAGAGAAATTTATTCTCTCACAGCCAGTAGGCTAGAAGTCCAAATTCAGGGTATCAGCACCAGGGGAAGTCTTTTTCTCTCTGTCAGCTCTGGAGGAAAGTCTTTGTCATGAATCTTGCCTTGGTCTGAGAGCATCTCAGTGCAGGAATCTCAGGTCCAAAGGATGCACTCTGCTCCTGGCACTGCTTTCTTGGTCATATGAGGTCTCCATGTCTCTCTGCTCACTCCTCTCTTTTATATCTCAGAAGAGATTGGCTTAACACTAAGATCAAATGCTTACAGACATGAAAGATTAGAGGAGGCATAGAAAACTGAAACATGACGAAAAGTAGGAAGAGAGAAAATAAAAGATGAGGTTGGCATTTAAAGGAGAAAGGGAGGGAAAATAGATGAGATTTATAGGGGCTGATTAAAAAATTATGGCAGGTTGTACACGAATGTTCATTACAGCACTATCCACAATAGCAAAAATGTCCATCAACTGACGAATGGATAAACCAAACGAGGCATATCTATACGTGGAATGTTATTCAACCATAAAGTGAAATGAAGCTCTTATACATGCTGAAAACATGGATGAAGCTCGAAAACATTATGCTGTGTGAAATAAGTCCGACACAAAAACACAATTATTCTGTGGTCCCACTTATATGAAATAGCTAGAATAGGAAAATAGGTAGAGTCAGAAAGTAGATTAGAGGCTACCATGGGCTAGAGAGTCCTGGGAATGGGAAGTTATTGCTTAACTGGTACAGAGTTTCTGTTTGGAGATATGAAAACTTTTTGGAAACAAATATTGGTGATTGTTGCACAAGACTGTGAGTGTGATTAATGCCACTGATTGTACACTTGGAAATGGCTAAAATGGCAAATTTTATGCTGTACCTATTTTACAACTATTTTTAAAAAAGAGATTGGCTTAAGACACTACCTAATTTTGTAGAGCTCATCAATATAACTGCCACTGATTCATCTCATTAACATCATAGTGCCAGGATTTACAGCACGTAGGGAAATCACAAAAGATGACAAAATGGTAGACAATCATGCAGTACTGGGAATCATGACCTAGCCAAGTTGACAGATATTTTGGGTGGACACAATTCAATCCACGACATTGGCATATAACTATTACTCTAATGTCAAATTTATCAATCTTTTCCTTTATGCTTTGTGCTGTTTTGTCTTTTTTTAAAGAAATGTTTTCATACCCTGATGTAATAAAAAATTCATTTTCTTCTAAACTTTTCATTTTTTGTTTTTCACATTTAACCCTTTAACCCACCAAAAACATATGGTTTCTGTAGTGATCTATAAATCTAATTTTATTTTAATATTTCATAAGCTGGACAGTTGTCCCCACATAGCTACTGAATAGTCTATTCTCCCTTCCATCAGTTTAGAGTGTCTCTTTTTTGCATTGCTCATAAACCTTGGAGTGCTTTTCAAACTGGGGCTTCTACTGAGCTCCAGGATCCTACACAGGTGTCTCAGGAGGCCCACACTCTTGAAGAAGGAGAAATGAAAGACAGGGAGGCTAAAGGTAGGGCTGGGAGATAAGGCCCTCTGCTTCTTCCCTAGATAAAGTAACTGATCTGTCTTATACCTCACAGGACAAAAATGACTACCATATCAACATTTCTAGCCTCTGTTCCCTCCCCTTCTAGACAGGATTCAGTTGATTCCCTCCTCCTGCCCTCCAAGGTGAGAGAGACTTTCTTCCTAAACTGGGATTTTACCTATTATGAAGTAGAATTGGAAAGAAAAGGGAGGATAGAAGGATGAAAGATGTGCTAGGCTGGAGCTGATTGAGGATTTTTCTGATTTCAGAAGAGAGTATACAGTGTTAGAAAACTGGGCAGGGGGAAGAGAAAAGAACATGAGAGACACTACAAGAAAGGATGTATGATTAGTGAATGATGTATTTATTAGTAGCCATTGGCTAATATCTCATTAATTATTATTTAATGAGATGCAAATGAAGAACAGAGTTCTTATCTCATTATTTCTTTTTGGGGGTGGGGGTGGGGAGTAGGGTCTGTGCCTTGACTGCAACAGCACTTTGAGACTGAACTCCATGAGTATTGCTTTCATGAAAGACTTTGCTTTAAAGAAAGCTGATGGCTATGATGGTAGATTGAAATTGCAGTACAGCAGTTAAACTAACCAACATAAATACAGATGGTTAGGGTTATAATATAAGACAATATATAAACTTGCAAAAACTGGCAACCAATGCAAGAAATTTACTATTCTAGTGTACTCAGTAAGAGGCTGAATGTACAAATGTACAGTGGCCAAATCATGTGACAACAGAACTCTGACCCGTGATTGCAGCAGCCAGTCCAGGAGGCCAAAATACAACCTCTGTAGTAATTAGCCCTAAGTGGTCAGGACTCCCTTACAAGCTTCATTTGGTCTCATTTGGGTGGTTTTGTTTTATTTCCACACTGGGAGGTCAGAAGCACTTGAATGCTAATCTTGTTCCCACATCCCAGAAGCCCACAGTCCTAAGTTTGCATTAGTAATCCCAAATCTGAAGAGAAGTAAAGCGAGTGGTTAGTCTTCTCATTTTCCTCTTCTTAAGGCCAAGAGATAGTGAGGGCTGGAGAGAAATGGATGAGAAAGAAGAAAGTATACAATGGTGCTGGTTCTGTCTTAAAATTGAGGTTCCAGTATTTCCAACAAGTGAGTGAAAAGATCCAAAGCCCAAGGGCACCCCTTCATGGGATTGGGACAAGTCCCTCAACTTGGAGGATGAAGAACCCTGGTGTAGGACATTTACAAAATCTCATGAGAAGAGCCACATTTAGGTCATCTCACCAAGGCTGCCTACAACGGAAACCTAGACTCCTTCAGGTTCTCCACTTTCTCTCAGACAAGACTGCAGAACACCAAACACCTGTTCTCAAACTGTAACTAGGAAGTGACCTCAGATACGTGGGGTGAGAGGGAGTAAGTCATTCACACTTCGCCATCATGCAGGAGTGAAAGAAACAGCAAGGCGTCTATGCAAACTCACCACAGCAAAAGACACATACATGAATGTAAGTATGTGTAACAAAAGGCATATGGAAGAAACTTTGGTACAAACAAAAGACCTAAGTAGAGAAAGGCAAATAAACGTATCAATATTCCTTCACTCTACAAAATAGTTTCATAGAACAGGAATCCAAAAACACAAAAACCAGGTTACAGGATGTGACCAAAAGAAAGATTACAGACTGAAGGACACAAATTGAGAGCTAAAACACCACCAGAGCCAATGAAATACTACAAACAGCAAAGAACTGGATAGTCACCGCTGGCAACTGAATTACAAGCAGAAAACCTGATTTTAAATAAGTGAAGCATTTAGAACGCAGATGATAGATACGGAAGGGGGACAAAGATGATACAATATAAGGAAAATGAGCCACCTACAAATTAGTGAAAACACATATTCTAAAAAAAAAAAAATTCAGAATATTCTAAGACAAGAGGAAAAACTTCCCCAAAGAAAAAGCCATTCCTGATTGTAAAGACCAGCAGTGCCTACCACATTCCAGAAAACCAGGTAAGCATATTAACCTTATACAGATCACTAATAAGGGTTAGTTTGCGGGGGGGTGTGGGGAAGGATTACCTTAGGTTTTTCTTTGGCCCCATTCAATGCTGGAAGGACATGAAATTAGAAATTAGTTGTAAACATCCTGAGGGAAATAAAGTGTGACCAAGAATGGCATATTGAGCAAAGATTTTATTCAAGTATAATGGTTATCAGCAGATCATCTCAAAGGTGAAAGAGTTCAAGGAATATAACATTCTCAAACTCAGCTTGTAACAGGGGTTGGGGGAGAAAAATATCAACAATAAAAGGCAGCCAATTAGAAAACTTAGGAAGAGGAAGGCCAGTCAGACTGTGGAGCCTCGGACCGGTTTATACATGGTATCAGTGCTAAAGAAATATGGGAATTATGCCTATAGGGCAGAGTCTGAACATTACAAACTTTGGCAATATAAAAATAATAATCTACTAATATCAGGAGCTGCCAGGAAGGAAGCGGAGAGAAACGAGAGATTGATAAAGTCCTTATCTTCAATAAAAAAAAAAAAAAAAAAACTTTTTTCAAGCAGGTGCTAAATTGAAACTATATAAAATCAAAACATGCAGTGAAAAATCACTATTCACAACCTCTTAACATTTTTCATTATCTCTTTTCTTACCCTGAGAAAGATATGTAATATAATAAGATGTCTTGTACTGAAGAAACATGTATTTGAAGAATTATGAATTTTACTTCTGTTTCTTCTGTTAAATTCAAGTAAAATTAAATATACTTCTTTGTTTAAAATATTGCATCGAGATTATAATTCCATATGTTTGTAAGAGTTTCCATTTATCTGCCTGCATATCCGTCTCTTCTTCCACCCGTACTTTTCTTACAAAGATGCCTAGGTATGATATTTACCTAACTAAAGGTAGTTATTTTTAGGTTGTGGGATTTGAGGTGAATTATTTCACTAATATGTGTACTTCTATTTTTTTTTAAAGCATTAATGAAATTCTTTGTAATAGACATTAATACATTTTAGGGGGAAAAAGAATGAGTTTTATTTAAAGAAGGAGAGGAAAATAGTGCCAGATTAAAATAATTAGAAGGTGCATACATAAAGTGTCTTTTGTTTGCATATTTCTGCCAGTGGCCACAGTACTCAGGCCTGACCTCACCCACCTGACTCCAAAGGCACACAGAGGAGGGTGGACATGGCAGCTCTGGGCAGATTTGACCCTATGTATTAGGCACGCTGAGACCCAGGGAACTTCTGAGATCTTATCTCCGCAATGTCAATTGGTAGTCAATACGGGTCGGCTCACGCAATATGTGGAGCCATTTTACAGCCATTTAGCAGAAGTCTTTGTTTCTATAACTCCTTTTCCTGGGAAAGCTATAGCCAGGCCTGAGCGTGAGGCCCATAAACAGGCAGAGCCCTCCTGACACTATCAGTGCAGGTGCACCTGAGGGGCTTGCCCCATGACCCACGTAGCCCTCTAGAACCAGTACAAAAGCAGGAGAGTCCTCACTTTGCTTTTCCAAAGGTTGTTAGTTCCTGTTTTGGTGATTTGGCTACACTTTTTTTTTTTAAGGTTCAGGCTTTACTCTGTCAGGCACAATTCTAAATGCTTTACGTGACCCAACTCAATTAAACCTCATGACCTCCTATTGGGGTAGACTGTACTTTGCAGAGATGATCACACACTAACCCCTATGCTATGTTCTCTCCTTGCAATGAGACTTCGACATTCCTCCCATCAAAAGTTCGGTATTCTGGAGCCTGGTGGTCTATTGAAACTGTTTTGGTCAATGGAGCACAATGGCAGTAATGCTGTGTACCTTCCAGGCTGCCTTGTGAAAGTTGGTGCAGTTTCCCCTCTTGTTGTGTCTGCTGGATGTTTGTTCAGCTGTCACATAAGCAGCCCAACTGCCCTGAGGTGGCCATGCATGAGAAAGCCCACACAAACCACAAGACCACCTGGAAAGGGTCTGGAACTACCTGGTAAAAGAGATGCCCAGCCATTCCCCCAACTGCTTCATCTTCCCACACCCCCGTTACCAGTTCCAGCCACCATTTGACCATAAGCCCAAGAGAGACCCTGAGCCAGAATTACCCAGCTGAGCCCTTCCTGAATTGATGACCCACAGAATCTGTGAGAAATAATTATTTTTTCTGTTTTAACCCACTAAATTTTTTAAAATAATTTTTATTGAGCTTTAAGTGAACGTTTACAAATCAAGTCAGTCTGTCACATATAAGCTTATATACACCTTACTCCATACTCCCACTTACTCTCCCCCTAATGAGTCAGCCCTTCCAGTCTCTCCTTTCGTGAAAATTTTGCCAGTTTCTAACCCTCTGTACTCTCCTATCTCCCCTCCAGACAGGAGATGCCAACACAGTCTCGAGTGTCCACCTGATACAAGTAGCTCACTCTTCATCAGCATCTCTCTCCTACCCATTGTCCAGTCCCTTCCGTGTCTGATGAGTTGTCTTCGGGAATGTTAAACAACTAAATTTGATAAATATGATTTATCATTGAATTATTATATGATGATTATTTTATGAATGAATAGATAACCAAACAAAATAAGACATAAAAGTACTTTTATTATCCCCATTGAATCAATGAGGAAACTGAGGTATAGAGGAATTAAATAACTTCCTGAACTCCCCGCCCCCCAAAAAACAAAACAAAAAAACAATTACCTTCGAGAACAATGCTTCATAGGGTTTTCAAAGGCTGAACTCGAGCTGCAACCTTGCAGTTAGTAACCGCACACCTAACAAATTGCACCACCCATGACCTCTTATTCCAAGGATTTTAATCCCAAACTGTGCCATTCCAGGATGGCAACTCTTAACCAGTATCCTGTATTGCTTGTTATAGAGACCTGACAGGGGAAAGGAGGATTGGGGGGCAGATGGGCTTGTGTTTGATCCTGCTCACCAGTCAGCCCCTCAACTTTATATGGAAGCTCTGAGCTTAGTGTCCTCTATGCTGTGACATTCACATTGTCCTAAATGCTCCTTTGGCTTGTTTGATGTTTTCGTTTGCTAAAGCTGTAGTGGCTATTTCCTTAAGAACAAAAGGGAGTATAATACTTGTTCAGTGAAATGTATAATCACAATGTGCTTCTTAAACTGGTTCAGCAATAATCAGCACCAAATTAGACAAGGGTAATGACAGTAGAGAAAGTTGTTTTTGTCATCAAGGTCATTCCTCCCCCAGGAAGAGATAACAGGGAGCTAGCAGAGAGTGAAGGGAAAACTAAGGAGTATGTACCTCTGAAAGTTTAAGCTTAGGTTTAGAGGCAAAATGTAGAGGCAGCACCTTCTGGGTGATTCCATCAATAGGGAAAACTTTTGTAATATCATGGGGCCCAGCAGCTCTGCTGATGCCAGTCTCAGCTGGTACATGTGGGCAGCAGGATTTCTGCTCTTGTTCCTCCTTGCCATTCTTGAGCAACTCTTTTGAAAGACTCCAGGCTCTATTATGGACTTCTTTTAGAATTTTAAAATATTTGTAGTTTCCAAATGAGCTCTTTTTCTTCTATTTTGAATATGTGTAACTGAAGGAAAATATTATTTATGATCAACTCTCTGTTCTTGGGAAAATGGATCCAAGGAATATCCTTTGCTTGCAGAGAGAGACGGAGAAAGGGTCGGAATGGAAAGATCAGGGAGGGGAGGAGGCTGGGGCCAGCATGAAGGACAAAAAGTGTGGAGAATCCTTGGGGGGAGAGAGGACCTGGGACTGGGCAGGTTGAGAGAGCACAATTCTGTTTTTCTGTGCATGGCACAAGATAACCTCTTCCTCTGGCTTTCCTGTAAAACCTTTCACACAGCACACTATTCCTGTTGGAATTGAGGTTGGGGTTGCTATATTGTTTTGTTATGGTCAATGATGGATGCAATAAAGCCTCGGCTCTGACCTTATAGTGAGTCTGGGGAAGGTAGAGGCCACCTACAGGACATCAGTCACATTCAGCTTTCATTGATAAGAAAATGAATCACTTGTGATAATGGTGACCTAATCTCAACTCAAGGGATTGTTTATTTAATTCACAACTATTGTCTTTACTAGGAGCTGTTGCACAACATATCACTGTATAATGTTAATCGTAGGATCATTTTTCATACTGGAGTAACTTTGCAAGTAAAACAAAATTGTGTTAAGATTTGTGATGAAATATAGTACCAGTTGTCTTCATGACTAGCAATGGTCTTACTTAAAAATTCCTGTTTCCCAAGAGACATAGTGCCCCTGGAAATATGCCATGCAATTCCATTTTTAAGTGTGAAAAACATTTCCATTGCAGAAATGCTCTGCCAACTTGTTGAAGCCAATACAAAATATTTTTGGTCAGCACGATGTAAGTGATATACATGAATTCAATGGTAAGAGCAAAGACAGTGGAAAACTATCAAATGAAAACTAAATTCAGACAGTCCAGTCTCTCACAGTTGAGCATGCATCAGAATCACCTGATGGACTGTTCAAACACAAATTGCTAGGCCCATCGCCAGAGTTTCTGATTCAGTGTGTCTAGCTTTGGACCTAACTGTATGTCTATCAAGTTCCCAGGTGGTGCTGATGCTGTTGATCCAGGGATTGCTGGAATAATATAAAACATGTTTTGAGTTTGGAGTAATCTCTGAGTGATTTATACTAATTTGTATCACAGATATTAAAATTTATATGAAGAATTTTTACTGAATTTAGTAGATTTTTGATCAATGGTTCTTGAGAGTTTTGATGATTACATTTTAAGTATACAAGTGCTCCTTCATTTGGATTTTACAAACCCAAGGGCCCTGTGTAGACCTCTGACTTAATTTATTTGTGTTTGTCCTGAACCCCAGGGCCTCCACTCACTTTCTTTTCCAACATTCCTAACAATGAATTGCCTAATGAGAATATTTTTCTATCAAAATAATTACAAAGCATGCCAAAAGCCAAGAAAAAACAGTGTAAAGAGAAAAGGCAATAATCAGAACCAGGTTCACTATGACACATATTAGAATTACAGAGACTTTAAAAGAACTACGAGTAATGTGTTAAGGGTCTAATATACAAACTGTAAAACATGCGAAAACATACAGGTAATATAAGTAAAGGGATAAAAATTCTAGTAAAAAATCAAAAGGAAGTGCTATAAATCAAAAACACTGTAACAGAAATGAAAAATACTCCAATGGGCTCATCAGTAAACATGACATAGCCAAGGAAAGAATCAGCAAGCTTCATGATAGCTCTATAAAAAATTTTCAAGCTAAATGCAAAATGGAAGCAGAATGATTTTAAAAAACAAGTGAAAGAAAAAAGAAATCATCCACAAACTATGGGACAATATCAAAAGCTATAACATATGCATAATTAATATACCAGAGGAAGAAGAATGAGAGAACTGAATAGAAGAAACATTTGAAGTAATAAGGGCTGAAAAACTATCAAAATTAAAGTAGGCATTAAACAATGGATCCAGGATACCACATAGAACAGCACGAAGAATAAATACTACCCACCCTCAAAATACATTTAAGCATGTCACTCCCACATCCTCAAAATACAATTAAGCATGGCATTATCAAAATACAGAAAGACGAAGTCTTGAAACAAGCCAGAAAGGAGAAAAACTTAGGGAATGAAAAACATAATAATGGATTGAATAAAGAAAGAAGAATAAGAATTATGGTGAACTTATCAAAATAACAGACAAATCTGTCCTGGAAGAAGTACAACCAGAATGCTCCTTAGAAGCAAGGATGGCGAGACTACATTGGACATGTTATCAGGAAGGAATCAGTCCCTGGAGAAGGACATCATGCTTGGTAAATTAGCCGGTCAGAGAAAAAGAGGCAAACCCTCAACGAGATGGATTGGCACAGTGGCTGCAACAATGGGATTAAGCATAACAACAATTGTGAGGATGGCACAGGACTGGGCAGTGTTTCATTCTGTTGTACATAGGGTCACTATGAGTCGGAACCAACTCGATGGCACCTAATAACAATAGTATCTCATCAAAAGCCATGCACATTATCTTTGGTTGTGTATACTTTCACCAAAATAAAAAAAAAGAAAGTAAATCATGAAAGAAATAAGAAAGTGGAGTGAAATATTTAAAGTATAAACCCAAAACACCAAACCCGTTACAGTCAAGTCAATTCCGACTCATAGCATCCCTATGGGATAGAATAGAGCTGCCCCACGACATTTCCAAGGAGCAGCTGGTTGATATGAACTGCCAGCATTTTGGCTTAACCACTGTAACACCAGGGTTCCATTTAGAGTATACCAAAAACCCAAACCCAATTCCATCGAGTCGATTCCGACTCATAGCAACCCTATAGGCCAGAGTAGAACTGCCCCATATTTAGAGTATAGCAAGGTAAAAAAATAAAAACAAAAAACCTGTAATTCCTTATCCAGTGAAATTTTGCTTCAAATAAGAATAAAGACTTTCTCGGACAAACAAAAACTGAGACCTTCCCTGGAACAAATATTAAAAGAAACCCTTCAGGAAGAAAGAAAATTACATAAGTCAGATACTTGGATCTACATAAAGACATACAAAGCATTGGAAGACGAATAATGACTGTAAAATAAAATATTTTACACTTTTAATTCTTTTTTATTTTATTTTGTTGTTGATCACATACACAGCAAAACATACACCTATTCAACAGTTTCTACAAGTACAATTCAGTAACACTGAAGTTGAGCAACCATTCTCAACCTCCTTTTATGAGTTGTTCCTCCTCTATTAACATAGACTTACTGCACCCTAAGGTACCTATTTGATCTTTTGAGTTGCTATTGTCAATTTGATCCCATGCAGATAGATCTTAAAAGAGCATAATGATCAAGGAGGATATTTTTCACTAGTTAAGTTGCACTAGTGTTTTATTTTAAGAAGACTTCAGAGCATATTTTTATTTGAATATTTAAAGATTCTCTCAGGGCAAAAGTTTCAGGGATTCATCCAGCCTCCATGGCTCCAGAAAGTCTGGAGTACCTGAGAATTTGAAATTCTATTCTCCTTTTTTTGCTTTTGATCACAGTACTTTCACAGAATTTTTGATCAAAATGTTCAGTAATGGTAGCTGGGCACTATTCAGGTCTTCCGGTTTCAGGGCAAAGGAGTAGGAAGCAATTAGTCATGCATTCCATATGCCCCTCCTATTCCTAACTCTCCTTCCTGTGCTGCTCCATGTGAACAAAGAACAATTGTTGTGCCTTGGATGGCCACTTGAAATGTAACTGTTTTTAAAGCAATAATAGCAATGATGTGCTGTGTGATTATAACTTATGGATGAGTGAGATGAATGACAGAAATGCCCTAAACTATGTAAAGTTGTGTTATTTGAAAGAAGACTTTGATTAGTTTATAATGTATATTGTAAACTCTATGTCAACCATTGAAATTTTTAAATGTTTAATTAATACGGTAAGAGAAGAGATAAAATGAAATTCTAAAAATTCTCAATTAAGATGAGAAAAGGCAAAAAAGGAGGAGAAAAAAAAGAAATAAGGAACAAATCCAGTGACTAGAAACATTTAAAAACAGTAGATGTTAATCCAGCTACATCATAATAATTTTAAATGTGAATGGTCTAAATATACCAAATAAAATGTAAAGATTGTCAGTGAATTAAAAAAAAGACTCAACTCTATGTTATCTACAAAAAAAAATCCACTTTAAATATTCGGATAGATTAAAAGCAAAGCAATGTTGAAAAAATGAAAGCTAGAGTGCCTATATAAACTTCAGACTAAACTTCAAAACAAAGAAAATCATTAGGTGTAGAGAAGGGCATGACATAATGATAAAGGAATCAGTTCACTAAGGTAATAATCATAAAGGTTTATGTGAGTATAAAGAAAAAGAACATCAAAATACATACAGTAAAAAATGATAGAACTAAAGGAGAAAGAAACAATTCTACTGTTATAGTCAGAGAGTTCAACAGCCCTCTTTCAGTAATTGATAAATCCAGCGGGCAGAAAATCAGTAACAGTACAGCTGAACTGAGAAGCACTATCAGTCAACTGGATCTGATTGACATTTACAGAAGGCATCATCCAATGACAGCAAAATACACATTCTTCTTAAGCTCACACGGAGCATTAACCAACATAGACTGCATTCTTGGCCAGAAAACACAGCTTAACATATTTAAAAGAACAGCAACCATACAAAGTACATTCTCAGACTACAGTAGAATTTAATAAACAATCAAACACAGAAAGGTAGATGGAAAATCCCTAAATATTTGCAAATTAACAATACGCTCCTAAATAGCATATGAGTCAAAGAAAAAGTCTCAAGAAAAACTTAAAAATATTTTGAACAAAATGAAAAAAGAAAATAAAAATTTGTGTGATTAAGAAAATGCAGTAATAGCAATAAAGGCACATATTAGAAAAGAAGAAAAACCTAAAATCAATAACCTGTTTCTAAATGAAAACTAAAATCAAGCAATTTAAGCTTAAAAGAAGCAGAAGGAAATAATAAAATTAAAGTAGAAATAGACAAAATTGAAAAAAAGACAAAGAAAATTAACCAAAAGATGATTATTTAAATAGATCAATAGACGGCAAGCTAAGAAAAAGAGAGAAAAGACAATATTAGAAATGAAAAGGGAACATTGGTATTGATTGCAAAGATATTAAAAAATAATAAAAGAACACAATAATTCTAGGTCTTTGAATTCTATAACTTAGATGAAATTGAACACTTTTAAAAGACACAATCTAACAAAGCTTACACAAAGAGAAATATATAAACTGAGTAGCCCTGTATCCAGTAAAGAAACTGAATTAATAATTAATAACCTTCCAAAAACAAATAACCAGGTTGAGAAGATTTCACAGGCAAATTCTACCAAACATTTGAGGAGGAAATAATAGCAAATCTCTACAACATCTTCCAGAAAGTCAAAGCAAAGTGAACATTACCTAATACATTTTACAAGGCCAACGTTACCCTAAAATCAAAACCAGATAACAGCATATAAGAGAAGAAAACTACAGACCAATATCTTTAATGAACATAGATGTTAAAATCTTCAACATAATATTATCAAATCTAATCTAGCAAAATGTGACAAGAATTATACACCATGATCAAGTGGAACTCAATACAGGTATGCGCAGGTGGTACAAAAAACAACGTAATCTGCCATATCAAACTAAAGAAGAAAAATTATGTGATTGTATTAATTGACACATTAAAACCACTTGACAAAATATAACACCCAAACTAGGTGTATAGGTGAACTAGGTGTTTGTGATAAAAACTAGGTGTATAGGTAAACTTCATATTGATTAAAAAAAAAAGTCTACGCAAAATCTGCAGCTAACATTATACTTAATGGTAAGAAACTGAACACTCCTCTCCTAAGATCAGGAACAAGGTAAGGATGTCCTCTCCCACTCCTTCTATTCACCATAATACTGAAATGCCTAGCTAGTACAATAAGAAAAAAATATGAACGATGTACAAATTTGAAAGGAAAAAAAAAAACTTTATTCATAGATGACAAAATTGCCTACAGAGGAAACCCCTAAAAATCTTCAAAAAAAAAAACTCCTGTTACTAATAAGTATAGCAAGGTTGAAAGACACAGGTCAACATACTAAAGTCAACGCCTTTCTTATGAAAGAAGATCAAATGGAATTTGAAATTTAAAATAATTTATTACCTCTAAAAAATGAAATATTCAGGTATAAATCTAATAAAATACATACAGGATCTGTAGGTAGAAAACTATAAAACACTGAGGAGAGGAAACAAAGAACATTATCAGTAAATGGAAAGATACTCAAAGTTTATGAATTAGAAGATGCAATATTGTTAAGGTATCGATGCTTCTTGATCTAGAAACTCAACATAATCCTAATAAATTCCAACAAACTTTGCAGTAGATTTTGATGAACTGATTCTAAAATCTATATGGAAAGGGAAAAGACCTAGAATACCCAACATAATACCAGAGAACAAAGTTGGAGGACTCACACAACACAAATTCAATAGTTAAGATAAAGGTGCAGCAATCAAGACAACATAGTATTGGTGGAAGAATAGATATGTAGATCAATTGAAAAAAAAAAGGGCTCAGAAATAGATCCATAAAAATATAGCCAACTTACTTTTGAGTAAGACACAAAGTCAGTTCAATGAGGAAGAGTCTTTTCAACAAATAGTTTTAGAATGATTGGATGCCCATATGCAAAGAGAAAAAAAAAATTTAGACACAGACCTTATACCTTACTCAAAATTAACTCAAAATACATCTTAGAACTAATCGTAAAATGCAAAAGTTTATAGTTTTATAAATCATAGGAAAAAACATAGAAGAAACACTAGGTGACCTTGGGTTTCGGGATGAGTTTTTAGATACCCACCCAGTGCCATGGAGTCAATTCCAACCAAAATCAAAATTCGTGAAAAAACATATTGATAAGTTGGACTTTATTAAAATAAAATTTTAAAAAATTGTTCTGTGAAAGGCACAGTTGAGAGAATGAACAAACCATAGACTGGGAGAAGGTATATGAAAAAAACATATAATAAAAGATATGCATCTAATATATGCAAACAAAATGTAAAATAAGGAAAAAAAACAATCCAATAAATAAACTGGCCAAAGACCTGACTAGACACCTCACCTAAGAAGATATACAAATTACAAATAAGCATATGAACACTCCTCAACATCATTTGTCATTAAAACCAACCAAACGAAACCCACTGCCGTCGAGTCTATTCCAATTCATAGCGACCCTGTAGGACAGAGTAGAACTGCCCCATAGAGTTTCCAAAGAGCACCTGGTGGATTCGAACTGCCGGCCTCTTGGTTAGCAGCCATAGCACTTAACCACTACACCACCAGGGTTTCCAATTTGTCATTAGGGAAGTGCAAATTAAAACAGCAATGAGATGCCACTACTCTCCTATTTAGAATGGCTAAAATCTACAAAATTGACAATACAAAATGTTGGCAAAGATAAGAAGCAAGACGAACTCTGATTCATTGCTGGTTAGAAGGCAAAATGATCCATCCACTTTGGAACAGTTTTGCAGATTCTTAGAAAGCTAAAACATAGTTTTACTATGAATTAATATATATGAATTAATATATTTTTAATATATTAGTATGCATATTAGTAAGTATATGTGTGATATACATGTTCTGTCCTATGGCTACAGGAGATCACTGCAAACTTGTTAGGTGCCCTCAAGTCGATTCTGACTCATAAGGACCCTATGTACAACAGAAGGAAACACTGCCCAGTCATGTACCATCCTCACAATGGTTGTTATGCTTGAGCCCACTGTTGCAGTCACTGTGTCAGTCCATCTCATTAAGGGTTTTCCTCCTTTTCACTGACCCTCCACTTTACCAAGACCGATGTGCTTCTCTAGGGACTGATCCCTCCTGATAACATGTCCAAAGTATGTGAGACAAAGTCTTGCCATCCTTGCTTCTAAGGAGCATTCTGGCTATACTTCTTCCAAGACAGATTTGTTCATTCTTTTAACAGTTCATGGTATATTCAATATTCTTTGCCAACATCATAATTCAAAGACATCAGTATCTTCTTTGTTCTTCCTTATTCAGTGTCCAGCTTTCCCAGGCATTTGAGCCTATCGAAAACATCATGGCTTGAGTCAGGCCCACCTTAGCCTTCAAGGTGATATCTTCATTTCTGAACATTTCAAAGAGGTCTTTTGCAGCAGATTTGCCCAATGCAATCCCATTTTTTATTATTTTTTTTAATTTTTATTGTGCTTTAAGTGAAAGTTTATAAATCAAGTCAGTCTCTCACACAAAAACTTATATACACCTTGCTACATACTCCCAATTGCTCTTCCCCTAATGAGACAGCCCACTCCCTCCCTTTACTCTCTCATTTCATGTCCATTTCTTCAGCTTCTAATCCCCTCTACCGTCTCATCTCCCCTCCAGGCAGGAGATGTCAACATAGTCTCAAGTGTCCACCTGATCCAAGAAGCTCACTTCTCACCAGCGTCCCTCTCCAACCCATTGTCCAGTCCAATCCATGTCTGAAGAGTTGGCTTTGGGAATGGTTCCTGTCCTGGGCTAACAGAAGGCCTGGGGGCTATAACTACTGGGGTCCTTCTTGTCTCAGTCAGACCGTTAAGTCTGGCCTTTTATAAGAATTTGGGGTCTGCATCCCACTGCTCTCCTGCTTCCTCATGTGTTCTCTGCTGTGTTGCCTGTCAGGGCAGTCATCAGTTGTAGCTGGGCACCATCTACTTATTCTGGTCTCAGGCTGATGTAGTCTCTGGTTTATGTGGCTCTTTCTGTCTCTTGGGCTCATAATTACATTGTGTCCTTGGTGTTCTTCATTCTCCTTTGATCCAGGGGGGTTGAGACCTATTGATGCATCTTAGATGGCCACTTGCTAGCATTTAAGACCCCAGACGTCACTCTCTAAAGTGGAATGCAGAATGTTTTCATAGTAGATTTTATTATGCCAATTGACTTAGATGTCCCCTGAAACCATGGTCCACAAACCCCCGCCCCTGCTACACTGGCCTTTGAAGCATTCAGTTTATTCAGGAAACTTCTTTGCTTTTGGTTTAGTCCCATTGTGCTGACCTCCTCTGTATTGTGTGCTGTCTTTCCCCTCACCTAAAGTAGTTCTTATCTACTATCTAATTGGTGAATACCATTCTCACCCTCCCTGCCTCCTCCCTCTCCTAACCATCAAAGAATATTTTCTTCTCTGTTTAAACTGTTTCTCAAGTTCTTATAATAGTGGTCTCATACAATATTTGTCCTTTTGCAACTAATTTCACTTAGCATAATGCCTTCCAGATTCCTCCACATTATGAAATGTTTTACAGACTCATCACTGTCCTTTATTGATGCCTAGTATTCTATTGTGTGAATACACCATACTTTATTTATCCATTCATCCGTTGATGGGCACCTTGGTTGCTTCCATCTTTTTGCTATTCTAAACAGTGCTGCAGTGAACATGGCTGTGTATATATCTGTTCGTGTAAAGGCTCTTATTTCTCTAGGATATATTCCAAGGAGTGGGATTGCAGGATTGTATGATAGTTCTATTTCTAGTTTTTTTAAGGAAGCGCCAAATCCATTTCCAAAGTAGTTGTACCGTTTAACATTCCCGCCAGCAGTGTATAAGTGTTCCAATCTCTCCACAGCCTCTCCAACATTTATTATATTGTGTTTTTTGGATTAATGCCAGCCTTGTTGGAGTGAGATGAAATCTCATTGTAGTTTTGATCTGCATTTCTCTGATGCCTAATGATCGTGAACATTTCCTCATATATCTGTTAGCTACCTGAATGTCTTCTTTAGAGAAGTGTCTATTCCTATCTTTTGCCCATTTTTTAATTGGGTTATTTGTCTTTTTGCAGTTGAGTTTTTGCAGTATCATGTTGATTTTAGAGATCGGGCACTGATGAGAAATGTCATAGCTAAAAACTTTTCCCCAGTCAGTAGGTGGTCTTTTTACTCTTTTGGGGAAGTCTTTGGATGAACATAGGTGTTTGATTTTTAGGAGCTCCCAATTATCTAGTTTTTATTCTACATTCTTTATAATGTTTTATATGCTGTTGATGCCATGTATTGGGCTCCTAACATTGTCCCTATTTTTTCTTCCATGATCTTTATCATTTTAGATTTTATATTTAGGTCTTTGATCCATTTTGAGTTCATTTTTGTGCATGGAGTGAGGTATGGGTCTTGTTCCATTTTTTGCAGATGGATATCCAGTTATGCCAGCACCATTTGTTAAAAAGACTGTCTTTTCCCCATTTAACTGTTTTGGGGCCTTTGTCAAGTATCAATTGCTTGTATGTGGATGGATTCTCAATTCTGTTCCATTGGTCCATGTATCTGTTGTTGTACCAGTACCAGGCCGTTTTGACTACTGTGGCAGTATAATAGGTTCTAAAATCAGGTAAAGTAAGGTCTCCCACTTTCTTCTTTTTCAGTAATGCCTTCTTTATCCAGGACCTCTTTCCCTTCCCTATGAAGCTGGTGATTTGTTTCTCCATCTCATTAAAGAATGTCTTCGGGATTTGGATCGGAATTACATTAAATGTATAGATCGCTTTTGGTAGAATAGACATTTTTATAATGTTAAGTCTTCCTATCCACAAGCAAGGTATATTCTTCCACTTATGTAAGTCCCTTTTGGTTTCTTGCAGAAGTGTACTGTAGTTTTCTTTGTATAAGTCTTTTACATCTCTGGTAAGATTTATTCCTAAGCATTCTATCTTCTTGGGGGCTACTGTAATGGCATTGATTTGGCGATTTCCTCTTTGATGTTCTTTTTGTTGGTGTAGAGGAATCCAACTGATTTTTGTATGTTTACCTTGTATCCCGATACTCTGCTGAACTTTTCTATTAGTTTCAGTAGTTTTCTGGAGTATTCCTTAGGGTTTTCTGTGTATGAGATCATGTCATCTGCAAATAGAGATATTTTACTTCTTCCTTACCCATCTTTATTTCTTTATCTAGCTTAATTGCTCTGGCCAGGACTTCCAGCACAATGTTGAATAAGAGTGGTGATAAAGGGCATCCTTGACTGGTTCCTGATCTCAATGGGAATGTTTTCAGGCTCTCTCCATTTAGGGTGATGTTGGCTGTTGGCTTTGTATAAATGCCGTTTATTATGTTTAGGAATTTTCTTTCTATTCCTACTTTGCTGAGAGTTTTTATCCTGAATAAGTGGTGAACTTTGTGAAATGCGTTTTCTGCATCAATTGATAAAATCATGTGATTCTTGTCTTTTATTTATGTGGTGGATTACATTAATTGTTTTTGAGTGTTTCTTTTGTTGCTCTCTTTCTATTTTTTCAAATTGTAGTGGAAATTCTTTGACTTTGGCCCTTTCTTCTTTTTGTATGTGTGCATTTATCGATATAAATTGACCTCTGATTATTGCTCTCGCTGTGTCCCAAAGGTTCTGATGGGAAGTGTTTTCATTCTCATTGGATTCTATGAACTTCTTTATTCCATCCTTAATGTCTTCTATAATCCAGTCTTTTTTGAGCAGTGTATTGTTCAGTTTCCAAGTGTTTGATTTCTTTTCCCTGCTTTTCCTGTTATTGCATTCCACTTTTATGGTCTTATGGTCAGAGAAGATGGTTTGTAATATTTTAGTGTTTTGGATTCTGCTAAGGCTTGCTTTATGACCTAATATGAGGTCTATTCTGGAGAATGTTCCATGTGCATTAGAAAAGAAAGTATACTTGGTTACTGCTGGGTGGAATGCTCTGTATATGTGTATGAGGTCAGGTTGGTTGATTGTGGCATTTAGATCTTCCGTGTATTTATTGAGCTTCTTTCTGGATGTCCTTCACTGAAAGTGGTGAGTTGAAGTCTCCTACTATCATTGTGGAGCTGTTTATCTCACTTTTCAATGCTGATAGAGTTTGTTTTATGTATCTTGCAGCCCTGCCATTGGATGCATAAATACTTAGTATGCTTATATCTTCTTGGTATATTGTCCCTTTAATCATTATATAGTGTCCTTCCTTATGCTTTATGATGGGTTTGACTTTAAAGTCTATTTTGTCAGAAATTAATATTGCCATTCCTGCTCTTTTTTGCTTGTTGTTCGCCTGATCTATTTTTTTCCATCCTTTGAGTTTTTTGTGTTTCTAAGTCTAAGGTGTGTCTCTTGTAGGCTGCATATAGACAGATTCTGTTTTTTAATCCATTCTGCCACCGTCTGTCTCTTTACTGGTGCACTTAGTCCATTTACATTCAGATTCCGCCAGGCGCTCCTTGGAAACTCTATGGGGCAGTTCTACTCTATCCTATAGGGTTGCTATGAGTCGGAATTGACTCAACGGCACTGGGTTGGTTGGGTACATTCAGATTAATTACGGATAGGTATGAATTCAGTACTGTCATTTTGATGCATTTTTTTTGTGCGTTGTTGACAGTTCTTTTTCCCCACTTAATTTTATGTGCTGAGTAGATTATATATTGTTCTTTCCATGTATTCATTGTTGTTGATTTTGTTTCTGCTGAGTCTCTATTTTTTTCCTGTGTTTTATTTTGATGTGTAGAATAGTTTGTCTCCTTTGTGGTTACCTCATTATTTACCCCGATTTTTCTAAATTTAAACCTAACTTTTATTTCTTTGTATTGCCTTGTCTTCCTCTCCATATGGAAGATCTATGACTACATTTCTTAGTCCTTCTTTATTGTTTTAATGTTATCTTCTTTTATATAATAACATCACTGTTTCCGTGCGCTATGAGCTTTTTTTGTCTTGAATTATTTTTGTGATTTCATCTGTGTGTAGACTTCTGATTGCTCTGCCCAGTGTTCCAGTCTTGGGTTGATACCCGATATTATTGGTTTTCTAGCCTAAGAACTCTCCTTAGTATTTCTTTTAGGTTTGGTTTGGTTTTTACGAATTCCCTAAACTTCTGTTTATCTGGAAGTGTCCTAATATCACCTTTGTATTCGAGAGACAGTTTAGCTGGATATATGATTCTTGGCTGGCAATTTTTTTTGTTCCATACTTTATATAAGTCATCCCATTGCCTTATTGCCTGAATGGTTTCTGCCAAGTAGTCTGAGCTTATTCTTATTGACTCTCCTTTGTAAGTGACTTTTCATTTATCCCTAGCTGCTGTTAATATTCTCTCTTTATCTTTGGTTTTGGCAAGTGTGATTATAATATGTCTTGGTGACTTTCTTTTAACATCTACATTATGTGGAGTTTGATGAGCATCTTGGATAGATATCTTTTCTTCTTTCACTACATCAGGGAAGATTTCTGCTAACAAATCTTCAACAATTCTCTCTGTATTTTCTGTTATCCCTCCCTGTTCTGGTATTCCAGCCACTCGTTGGTTATTTCTCTTGATAGAGTCCCACAATATTCTTAAGGCTTCTTCATTTTTTTAAAATTCTTTTATCTGATTTTTCTTCAAATATATTAGTGCCAAGTGCTTTATCTTCAAGTTCAGAAATTCTGCCTTCCAGTTGCTCAATTCTGCTTCTCTGAGTTTCTATTGGGTTGTCTACTTCTGTAATTTTATTGTTAATCTTCTGAATTGCTGTCTATGGATTTTTCCAGCTTATTAAATTTCTAATTATTTTCCTGAATAATCTTTTTAATTTCTTCTTTTGCTTTATCTGTGTGTTCCTTGGCTTGTTCTTCATATTTCTTCATTTCCTTCTTGATGTCTTTAAGGGTTCTGTATATTAATCTTTTGTATTCTGCCCCTGGTAATTCCAGGAAGGCACTTTCATCTTGAAGACCCCTTGGGTCTTTGTTTTGAGAGCTTCTTCAGGTGATCATTGTCTGTTTCTTTATGTGACTTGATATTGACTGTTGTCTCTGAGCCATCTATAAGTTATTGTATTAGTTTATTTTATGTTTGCTTACTGTGTCATAGCTTCTTGCTTTGTTTTGTTTTGATATGCCCAAATGGGTTGCTTGAGTGAGCTAGCTTGATTATTTTTGCCTTTGGAGCTCTGATGTCTTGTCCCCAGATGGCTAGAGCTGTTATCAGGTATATCAGTCTAGGAGTCCCTTCACTTGTCTTGTATGAATTCAGCTCAGATGTCCAGGTAGTTGATCATCAAGTGTATGGTACAGGCTCTGTCTTACAGTCTTAGAGGGGCAGGGGTGATTGGTGTAGGTACTGGTATCTGGTTGCAGCAGGGGGTCAGAGTCTAAACAAGGCAGGGGGCTGAGAATTGTCCCCCACATGTCTCTGAGGAAAGCATGTCCCTGTTCCCTAGAGCATGCAGTTGGGTGAGTTCTGCAGACAGACCATGGGCACCCAATGTTTTTGGTTGTAAGGACTGGGAGGTACTGGTTATCCTTGGACCCCTTTCACAGGTGGCTGGGTGGCATCAAGGACCCTGATTTCGGTAGGTTAGGACCCCGTTTAATAGGCAAAGCAATTAGAAACATAGAATACCCACCTTTTCACCACACAGCTGAAATGGTTGGAGTCTGCCAACAAGGGCCTATTCTCTTGAAGTAGGCCCACATAGGACCATGCAGAAGGGAAAGGTACTCAAAGCCTATGGACCATTTATGCTGGACAGGAGCCGCTTCTGTCCTGGTTAGTGGAGCTGGCAAATTATCTTTTCCCACAATTACAAATTTATTCCTTCTCCAAGGCCAGGAGGATGGCTCTAGGCGCTCAACAGGGCCTATCTCAGGCCCAGGGAAGTCAGCCACTGAAGCCGGCTTGCAGGGGGGTGGAGAGGGCACAGTAAAATATACACAAGTACTTAGTTTTTGCCAAGAGCGCCATTCTTTTCTGGTTCTGGAGGTGTGAGTAGTCTGTGTGGCTGGCTGCTTCTTCCTGAAGAAACTAAGGCTGAACACTACTACCAGCCCTCCACTTCTGCTTCCAGGCATGGTGCCTGAGGTTTCCTCATGATTCACATCCGGTAACTCCTCTCCTCTTCTGAACCATCTCTTCTTCCCTCTGCCCCTCCATTTGTTTTCTAAGCTTGCCTTTGATGTTCAGAGCTTCTAGCTTGTTGTAAATATACTCGTTTCACCTGTTTTTTCTGGTCTTTATTTTAAAGAGGGCTTGCCGGAAGTGTCTGTCTATTCCGCTATCCTGGTTCTGCCTCCCCATTTTTGATTTCTTAACTGTTGCTTCCATGGATGTTAATAGTGGATCCAGGTAAAATGAAATCCTTGAGAACTTCAATCTTTTCTTTTTGATCTTTTCATGACATTGTTTATTGATCCAGTTGTGAGGATTTTTGTTTTCTTTATGTTGAGTTGTAATCTGTACAGAAGGCTGTTGTCTTTGATCTTCATCAGTGAATACTTCAAGTCCTCTTCACTTTCAGCAAGCAAGGTTGTGTCATCTGCATATTGCAGGTTGTTAATGTCTTCCTCCAATCCTGATGCCTTGTTCTTCATATAGCCAGCTTCTCAGATTATTTGCTCTGCATACAGATTGAATAGGTATGGTGACAGATACAGCCCTGATGCACACCTTTCTTGATTTTAACCACGCAGCATCCCATTGTTCTGTTCGAATATCTGGATCTTGGTGTGTATATACAAGTTCCTCATGAGTACAGTTGAGTGTTCTGGAATTCCTATTCTTCTCAATGTTAGCCATAATTTATTATGATCCACACAGTAAAATGCCTTTGCACCTTCAATAAGACACAGGTAAAAACATCTTTCGGGTATTCTCTGCTTTGAGCCATGATCCATCTGACATCAGCAACGATATCCCTCCACATACTCTTCTGAATCCAGCTTGAATTTCTGGCAGTTCCCTGTCGATGTACTATTGCAGCAGATTTTGAATGATCTTCAGCAAAGTTTTACTTGCATGTGATATTAATGATATTGTTCAATAATCTCCACATTTGGTTGAATCATCTTTCTTTGGAATAGGCAGAAATATAAATCTCTTCCAGCTGGTTGGCAACAATCTTAGTGACTTAAAACAACACAATTTTATTCTCTTACAGTTTTGGAGAACAGAAGTCCAAAATCAGCTTCGCTTGGCTAAAGTTAAAATGTCAGAAGAGCCAAGATCCTTCCAGAGACTCTAAAGGAGAACCCATCCCTTGCCTTTTCCAGTCTGTAGAGCTGCATCTCTTGCAGTTCTTGGCTCATGGCCCTTTTCTCCTTGGTATTTACCCAGTTGATTGAAAACTCTTGCCCACACAAAGACATACAAATTTTTATAGCAGCTTTATTCAGAATTGCCAAAATCTGGAAACAAACGATCTGCAATAGGAGAGTGAATAAACAAAGAGTGTTATATACACACAATGCAATACTATTCCACAGTAAAAAGGAATGAGCTACCAAGTTATGGAAAAACATGGATGAATCTACAAGCACATTGCTAATCGAAAGAAGTCAGCTGGAAAAGGCTACATACTGTACGATTTCATTTACATGATATTCTGGAAAATATAAAACTATAGAGATGGTAAATTGGTCAGTGATTGCTAGGGGTTCAGGGATAAGAGTACTTGGTAGGTGACACACAAGAAATTCTTATTAGGGTGGTGAAACTATGTTGGATAGTACTCTAATGGTGAATACATGACGCTAAGCATTTGTCAAACCTCAAAGAATTTTACAGAGAAAAGGGTAAAGTTTAATATACCCACCAAAAAAACCCAGTGCTGTCGAGAACTGCCCCATAGAATTTCCAAGGAGCACCTGCTGGATTCAAACTGTTGACCCTTTGGTTAGCAGTTTAATATATGCAATTTAAAATTTTTTTTAAAAGTTTAATATATGCAATTAAAAAAAAATTATGAGATATGGGAATCCCAATATAGAATACAGAATGTGACCCAGAAATCTAACTTAAGGGAATGGGAAGAAAATTTTTGACCAAAACTACTTTGGAAAATGTGTGAAGTCTTTATAGATGAAAGGAATTGCAGATTAGCAAGCACTGTAGTCTAGTTGACGTAGTTGGTTCCCATGGTTTGCAGGTTAAGGATTCTGAAACAACTATACATATACTGGAATTAAGCAATTACATGTGTGGAGGGTAGTGGAAGCCAGGCTTCTCACTGAGTGGGAATTTACAGATAAGTGAGGGTGGGAGAATGATTCATGCACTATTGAAATTGGAGGCACCAGTATGAACTCATGTTTATTTTAATGTAGGTTCAGTTTGCAAAGTACACACACACACACACACACATTTCTTTCATTTGTTACCTGAGAGGGCTGAGAAGCAATGTCACCTCAGTAGCCATGAGAAATGAGCACACCTGGGTTCCCTATCTGGGTTTCTAATACTATAAAAGGAGTCAGGGCTTTTTGGAGAAATGCCCAATTCTAGGACTGGAGCAGAAAATACACAAAATAAACCTGTAACATCTTGGAGTACCAGTAAGAAAGTGCTCAAACAAACTAATAAACCACAATGATGGGAGGATGTCAAAGTGCCATAGGAGCTAACTGAAAGAGCTCCTGATGGCCAATACTGGAACAATCTGTGCAAAAAATAAATTAGTATTATATAACATAAGTATTCATGAGTTCATGCTGATATAGATAAATAAGTAGGGGAGTTTAGACAAATCTTTTGAGCTGGATTTCAAATAATTTATGTAGATGCTATGCCTTCAAGGAGGTGAAGCAAAGTTCCCCACACCTTATAGATGGACTGTGAATAGTGATTCCCTTCCAGTGAGTGAAATATTGAAAGAGGGGGAAAATAGCGACTTTATCAGCACAACCTCAGCCAGGTGAGAAAGACGAACAGTGATAAGCCATGTTGATAGTATGTACCCTTGATGTGATGTGATAAAAATGTCCCTTTATATTTGTGGTCTTACTCCTCAAAACTCACAATTCCACTATAATCATGAGAAAAAAATATCAGACAAATCCCACTAGACCATTACTTCACCAGTACTCCTAAAAATTGTCAAGGTCTCAAAAAGTGGGAACATCCAAGAATACCTCACAGCCAAAAAACTAAAGAAGACATGATTATGAAATGTAATGCAGTATGCTACATAAGATGCTGAAACAGAAAAAGGTCGTTAGTTAAAAATTCAGGAAATATGAATAAAGTGTGGACTTTACTTAATAATGCTGAATCAATAGTGATTCACCTAACTGTGAAAATTCAACATACTAATATAAAATATTAATAGTGGAAACTGGACATAGGATATACGGGAACCATTTGTATTTCCTCACAACTTCTCTGTAAACTAAATTTATTGTAAAATATATGCTTTATCATATTCAATGGAGAAAGGCTGAGGGCTTTCCCCTTAAGATCAGAAAAAGACAAGGGTGCCCTCTCTCACCACTCTTATTCAGTACTGTACTGGAAGTCCTAGCCGTAGGAATTAGGAAAGAAAAAAAAATAAAAGTTATCCAAATCAGGAAAGAAGAAGCAAAATTACCCTGCTATCTAAGAGGACATCATTCTATACATAGAAAACCCCAAATTCCACATGAAAGTTAAGAGCTCATAAATGAATTTGGCAAAGTGGCAGGATACAAAAATCACTTGGATTTCTACACATCAGCAGTTAAAAAAAAAAAAAATGATGTTGAGTCAATTCCGATTCATAGTAACTCTTTAGGACAGAGTAGAACTGCCCCACAGGGTTTCCAAGGAGTGGCTGGTGGATTTGAACTGCCGGCTTTCTGGTTAGCAGCCAAGCTTTTAACTACTGCACCACCAGTGCTCCATGAACAAGGTGAAAAGGGATTTATGGAAAGAACCCCATTTACAATAGCATCTAATAGGATAAACTACCTAGGAATAAATTTAACCAGGAAGGTGAGAAGTTTGTAGGAGGAAAACTATAAATCGTTACTAAAAGAAATTAAAGACCTACATAAATGGAAGGAGATTCCATGTTCATGGATAGAAGGATTAGTATTGTTAAGATGTCAATATTACCCAAAGCAATCTATACATACAATGAAATCTCTCATCAAAATTCCAACAGCTGAGGGGGTGGAGCCAAGATGGCGGACTAGGCAGACGCTACCTCGGATCCCTCTTACAACAAAGACACGGAAAAACAAGTGACTCGATCACATACATAACAATCTATGAACCCTAAACAACAAACACAGATTTAGAGACGGAGAACGAACTAATACGGGGAAGCAGCGATTGTTTCCAGAGCCTAGAGCCAGCACACCAGTCAGGTACGGCACGAGCACAGAGAGCTGCTCCACCCCCCTGAACTAACCCCGGGAGGGGGACCAGCCGGTTCCACGGGTGGCGTGGGACGCGGCCGGTAGGAGAAGTCCCCGGGAGGCAGTGACTGGTCTTGGAGCAGAAAGAGCAGCGTCCGAGCAGGGGAACCATCCCGCAGGGATTTGGACTGGACTCAGCAGATTTTCTGGAAAAACTAGTTTCCCAGTGATGGCTCGGAGACAACAATCCATATCAAACCACTTAAAGAAGCAGACCATTACAGCTTCTCCAACCCCCCAAACAAAAGAATCAAAATCTTTCCCAAATGAAGATACAATATTGGAATTATCAGATACAGAATATAAAAAACTAATTTACAGAATGCTTAATGATATCACAAATGAAATTAGGATAACTGCAGAAAAAGCCAAGGAACACACTGATAAAACTGTTGAAGAACTCAAAAAGATTATTTAAGGACATAGTGGAAAAATTAATAAGTTGCAAGAATCCATAGAGAGACAACATGTAGAAATCCAAAAGATTAACAATAAAATAACAGAATTAGACAACACAATAGGAAGTCAGAGGAGCAGACTCGAGCAATTAGAATGCAGACTGGGACATCTGGAGGACCAGGGAATCAACACCAACATAGCTGAAAAAAAATCAGATAAAAGAATTAAAAAAAATGAAGAAACCCTAAGAATTATGTGGGACTCTATCAAGAAGGATAACCTACGGGTGATTGGAGTCCCAGAACACGGAGGGGGGACAGAAAACACAGAGAAAATAGTTGAAGAACTCCTGACAGAAAACTTCCCTGACATCATGAAAGACGAAAGGATATCTATCCAAGATGCTCATCGAACCCCATTTAAGATTGATCCAAAAAGAAAAACACCAAGACATATTATCATCAAACTCACCAAAACCAAAGATAAACAGAAAATTTTAAAAGCAGCCAGGGAGAAAAGAAAGGTTTCCTTCAAGGGAGAATCAGTAAGAATATGTTCTGACTACTCAGCAGAAACCATGCAGGCAAGAAGGGAATGGGACGACATATACAGAACACTGAAGGAGAAAAACTGCCAGCCAAGGATCATATATCCAGCAAAACTCTCTCTGAAATATGAAGGCGAAATTAAGATATTTACAGACAAACACAAGTTTAGAGAATTTGCAAAAACCAAACCAAAGCTACAAGAAATACTAAAGGATATTGTTTGGTCAGAGAACCAATAATATCAGATATCAGCACAACACAAGGTCACAAAACAGAACGTCCTGATATCAACTCAAATAGGGAAATCACAAAAACAAACAAATTAAGATTAATTAAAAAACAAAGTACACATAACAGGGAACCATGGAAGTCAATATGTAAAAGATCACAATAATCAAAAAGAGGGACTAAATACAGGAGGCATTGAACTGCCATATGGAGACTGATACAAGGCGATATAGAACAATACAAGTTAGGTTTTTACTTAGAAAAATAGGGGTAAATAATAAGGTAACCACAAAAAGGTATAACAACTCTATAACTCAAGATAAAAACCAAGAAAAACGTAACGACTCAACTAACATAAAGTCAAGCACTATGAAAATGAGGATCTCACAATTTATTAAGAAAAACGCTTCAGCACAAAAAAGTATGTGGAAAAATGAAATTGTCAACAACACACATAAAAAGGCATCAAAATGACAGCACTAAAAACTTATTTATCTATAATTACCCTGAATGTAAATGGACTAAATGCACCAATAAAGAGACAGAGAGTCACAGACTGGATAAAGAAACACGATCCATCTATATGCTGCCTACAAGAGACACACCATAGACTTAGAGACACAAACAAACTAAAACTCAAAGGATGGAAAAAATATATCAAGCAAACAATAAGCAAAAAAGAAGAGGAGTAGCAATATTAATTTCTGACAAAATAGACTTTAGACTTAAATCCACCACAAAGGATAAAGAAGGACACTATATAATGATAAAAGGGACAATTGATCAGGAAGACATAACCATATTAAATATTTATGCACCCAATGACAGGGCTGCAGGATACATAAATCAAATTTTAACAGAATTGAAAAGCGAGATAGATACCTCCACAATTATAGTAGGAGACTTCAACACCACTTTCGGAGAAGGACAGGACATCCAGTAAGAAGCTCAACAGAGACACGGAAGATCTAATTACAACAATCAACCAACTTGACCTCATTGACTTATACAGAACTCTCCACCCAACTGCTGCAAAGTATACTTTTTTTTCTAGCGCACATGGAACATTCTCTAGAATAGACCACATATTGGGTCATAAAACAAACCTTTGCAGAGTCCAAAACATCGAAATATTACAAAGCATCTTCTCAGACCACAAGGCAATAAAACTAGAGATCAATAACAGAAAAACTAGGGAAAAGAAATCAAATACATGGAAACTGAACAATACCCTCCTGAAAAAAGACTGGATTATAGAAGACATCAAGGAGGGAATAAGGAAATTCATAGAAAGCAACGAGAATGAAAATACTTCCTATCAAAACCTCTGGGACACAGCAAAAGCAGTGCTCAGAGGCCAATTTTTATCAATAAATGCACGCATACAAAAAGAAGAAAGAGCCAAAATCAGAGAACTGTCCCTACAACTCGAACAAATAGAAACTGAGCAACAAAAGAATCCATCAGGCACCAGAAGAAAACAAATAATAAAAATTAGAGCTGAACTAAATGAATTAGAGAACAGAAAAACAATTGAAAAAATTAACAAAGCCAAAAGCTGGTTCTTTGAAAAAATTAACAAAATTGATAAACCATTGGCTAGACTGACTAAAGAAATACAGGAAAGGAAACAAATAACCCGAATAAGAAACGAGAAGGACCACATCACAACAGAACCAAATGAAATTAAAAGAATCATTTCAGATTATTATGAAAAATTGTACTCTAACAAATTTGAAAACCTAGAAGAAATGGATGAATTCCTGGAAAAACACTACCTACCTAAACTAACACATTCAGAAGTAGAACAACTAAATAGACCCATAACATAAAAAGAGATTGAAACGGTAATCAAAAAACTCCCAACAAAAAAAAAGCCCTGGCCCGGACGGCTTCACTGCAGAGTTCTACCAAACTTTCAGAGAAGACTTAACACCACTACTTCTGAAGGTATTCCAAAGCATAGAAAATGATGGAATACTACCCAACTCATTCTATGAAGCCACCATCTCCCTGATACCAAAACCAGGTAAAGACATTACAAAAAAAGAAAATTATAGACCTATATCCCTCATGAACATTGATGCAAAAATCCTCAACAAAATTCTAGCCAATGGAATCCAACAACACATCAAAAAAATAATTCACCCTGATCAAGTGGGATTTATACCAGGTATGCAAGGCTGGTTTAATATCAGAAAAACCATTAATGTAATTCATCACATAAATAAAACAAAAGACAAAAACCACATGATCTTATCAATTGATGCAGAAAAGGCATTTGACAAAGTCCAACACACATTCATGATAAAAACTCTTGCCAAAATAGGAATTGAAGGAAAATTCCTCAACATAATAAAGGGCATCTATGCAAAGCCAACAGCCAATATCACTCTAAATGGAGAGAACCTGAAAGCATTTCCCTTGAGAACGGGAACCAGACAAGGATGCCCTTTATCACCGCTCTTATTCAACATCGTGTTGGAAGTCTTAGCCAGGGCAATTAGGCTAGACAAAGAAATAAAAGGTATCCGGATTGGCAAGGAAGAAGTAAAGTTATCAGTATTTGCAGATGACATGATTATATACACAGAAAACCCTAAGGAATCCTCCAGAAAACTACTGAAACTAATAGAAGAGTTTGGCAGAGTCTCAGGTTATAAAATAAACATACAAAAATCACTTGGATTCCTCTACATCAACAAAAAGAACACCGAAAAGGAAATAACCAAATCAATACCATTCACAGTAGCCCCCAAGAAGATAAGATACTTAGGAATAAATCTTACCAAGGATGTAAAAGACCTATACAAAGAAAACTACAAAGCTCTACTACAAGAAATTCAAAAGGACATGCTTAAGTGGAAAAACATACCCTGCTCATGGATAGGAAGACTTAACATAGTAAAAATGTCTATTCTACCAAAAGCCATCTATACATTTAACGCACTTCCGATCCAAATTCCAATGTCATATTTTAAGGGGATAGAGAAACAAATCACCAATTTCATATGGAAGGGAAAGAAGCCCCAGATAAGCAAAGCACTACTGAAAAAGAAGAAGAAAGTGGGAGGCCTCACCTTACCTGACTTCAGAACCTATTATACAGCCACAGTAGTGAAAACAGCCTGGTATTGGTAGAACAACAGACACATAGACCAATGGAACAGAATTGAGAACCCAGACATAGATTCATCCACATATGAGCAGCTGATATTTGACAAAGGACCAGTGTCAATTAACTGGGGAAAAGATACCTTTTTAACAAATGGTGCTGGCATAACTGGATATCCATTTGCAAAAAAATGAAACAGGACCCATACCTCACACCATGCACAAAAACTAACTCCAAGTGGATCAAAGACCTAAACAGAAAGACTAAAACGATAAAGATCATGGAAGAAAAAATTGGGACAACCCTAGGAGCCCTAATACAAGGTATAAACAGAATACAAAACATTACCAAAAATGATGAAGAGAAACCCGATAACTGGGAGCTCCTAAAAATCAAACACCTATGCTCATCTAAAGACTTCTCCAAAAGAGTAAAAAGACCACCTACAGATTGGGAAAGAATTTTCAGCTATGACATCTCCGACCAGCGCCTGATCTCTAAAATCTACATGATTCTGTCAAAACTCAACCACAAAAAGACAAACAACCCAATCAAGAAGTGGGCAAAGGATATGAACACACATTTCACTAAAGAAGATATTCAGGCAGCCAACAGATCCATGAGAAAATGCTCCCGATCATTAGCCATTAGAAAAATGCAAATTAAAACTACGATGAGATTCCATCTCACACCAGCAAGGCTGGCATTAATCCAAAAAACACAAAATAACAAATGTTGGAGAGGCTGCGGAGAGATTGGAACTCTCATACACTGCTGGTGGGAATGTAAAATGGTACAACCACTTTGGAAATCTATCTGGCGTTTCCTTAAACAGTTAAAAATAGAACTACCATACAACCCAGAAATCCCACCCCTAGGAATATACCCTAGAGATACAAGAGCCTTCATACAAACAGATATATGCACACCCATGTTTATTGCAGCTCTGTTTACAATAGCAAAAAGTTGGAAGCAACCAAGGTGTCCATCAACGGATGAATGGGTAAATAAATTGTGGTATATTCACACAATGGAATACTACGCATCGATAAAGAACAGTGCCGAATCTGTGAAACATTTCATAACATGGAGGAACCTGGAAGGCATTATGCTGAGCGAAATGAGTCAGAGGCAAAAGGACAAATATTGTATAAGACCACTATTATAAAATCTTGAGAAATAGTAAACCTGAGAAGAACACATACTTTTGTGGTTACGAGGCGGGGAGGGAGGGAGGGTGGGCGAGGGTTTTTTATTGATTAATCAGTAGATAAGAACTGCTTTAGGTGAAGGGAAAGACAACACTCAATACATGGAAGGTCAACTCTATTGTACTGGATCAAAAGCAAAGAAGTTTCCGGGATAAAATGAATGCTTCAAAGGTCAGCGGAGCAAGCGCGGGGGTCTGGGGAACATGGTTTGCGGGGACTTCTAAGTCAATTGGCAAAATAATTCTATTATGAAATCATTCTGCATCCCACTTTGAAATGTGGCGTCTGGGGTCTTAAATGCTGACAAGCGGCCATCTAAGATGCATCAATTGGTCTCAACCCACCTGGAGCAAAGGAAAATGAAGAACACCAAGGCCACACGACAACTAAGAGCCCAAGAGACAGAAAGGGCCACATGAACCAGAGACCTACATCATCCTGAGACCAGAAGAACTAGTTGGTGCCCGGCCACAATCGATGACTGCCCTGACGGGGAGCACAGCAGAGGACCCCTGAGGGAGCAGGAGATCAGTGGGATACAGACCCCAAATTCTCATAAAAAGACCAAACTTAATGGTCTGACTGAGACTGGAGGAATCCCGGCGGCCATGCTCCCCAGACCTTCTGTTGACACAGGACGGGAACCATCCCCGAAGACAACTCATCAGACATGAAAGGGACTGGTCAGCGGGTGGGAGAGAGACGCTGATGAAGAGTGAGCTAATTATATCAGGTGGACACTTGAGATTGTGTTGGCAACTCTTGTCTGGAGGGGGGATGGGAGGATAGACAGAGAGGGAAGCAGGCAAAATTGTCAAGAAAGGAGAGACTGAAAGGGCTGACTCAAGAGGGGGAGAGCAAGTGGGAGTAGGGAGTGAGATGTATGTAAACTTATATGTGACAGACTGATTGGATTTGTAAACGTTCACTTGAAGCTTAATAAAAGTTATTAAAAAAAAAAATTCCAATAGCCTCCTTTGCAGAAATGGAAAAGCCAATCTTCAAATTCATCTGAAACTGCAAGGGAACCTGAAGAGCCAGAGCAATCTTGAAAAAGAACAAAGTATGAGGGCTCACACTTTACAATCTCAAACATACTATAGAGTTACAGTAACCAGAACAGTCTGGTACTGGTATAATGATAGACGTATTGACCAATGAAATAGAATTGAGAGTCCAGAAATAAACCTATACATCTATGGTAACTTGATTGTTTTTTAATTTTATTTCGTTGTCGTTGTTGTTGAGCAAAACATACACCAATTCAATGGTTTCTACATGTACAATTCAGTAAACATTGATTACATTCTTCAAGTTGTGCGACGATTCTCATCCTTCTTTTATAAGTTGTTCTTCTCCCATTAACATAAACTCATTGCATCCTAAGGTTGCTGTTGTCAATTTGATCGCATATAGATAGTTCTTAAAAGAGCATAATGATGTCCAAGGCAAAGGTCATGGAAGCTTCATAGACACATCCAAACTTCCTGAGGGACCAAATTACTGGGCTGAGAGCTGAAGGCCATGGTCTTGGGGGACAACTAGCTCAATTGGCATAACAGTTTATAAAGAAAATATTCTACATCCTACCTCGGTGAGTAGCATCTGGGGTCTTAAAAGCTAGTGAGCAGCCATCTAAGATACTTCACTGGTCCCACACTTTCTGGATCAAGGGAGAATGAAGAAAACCAAAGACACAAGGGAAAGATTAATGCAAAGGACTAGTGGACCACAGCCTCCATCAGACTGAGTCCAGCGTAACTGGATGGTGACCGGCTACCACCACTGACTCTTTTGACAGGGATCACAATAGAGGGTACCGAACAGAGCTGGAGAAAAATGTAGAACAAAATTGAAACTCACAGAAAAAGACCAGACTTACTGGTCTGAAGAGACTGGAGAAACCCTGAAAGTATGGCCCCTGGACACCCTTTTAACTGAGTACTGAAGTCACTCCTGAGGTTCACCCTTCAGCCAAAGATTAGACAGGCCCATGAAACAAACAGTAATACACGTAACTCAACCAGGTATACCAGAGTAAATGGGCAAACCAGCCCAGGTGCAAGGACAAGAAAGCAGGAGGGGACAGGAAAGCTGAATGAATAGAAATGGGGAACCCAAGGTCCAAAAGGGGAGAGTGTGGACACATCGTGGGGTTGGCAACCAATGTCACAAAACAATATGTGTATTAATTGTTTAATGAGAAACTAATTTGCTCTGTAAACCGTCATCTAAAATGTGATTAAAAAAAGCATAATGATAAAGGCAGACTTTTTTTTACCGGTCAAGCTAAACTATTGTTGGGTTTTAAGAAAACTTCAGGGGAAATTTTTGGTTTAAATTTTAAAGATTATTTCAGGGCAATAATTTCAGAGGCTCATCTGGTCTCCAGAAAGTCTGGAGTCCATGAGAATTTGGAATTCTTTTCTGCATTTTCACCCTTTTCATCAGGATTCCTCTATAGAATCCTTTATCAAAATGTTCAGTAATGGTAGCTGGGCACCATGCAGTTCTTCTGGTCTCATGGCAAAGGTGGCCGTTGTTCATGGAAGCAATTAGTTATCCATTCCATATCCTCCTCCTATTCTTGCCTCTCCTCTTTCCTCTGTTGCTCCAGGCAAATAGAGACCAATTCTTATGCCTTGAATGGCTGCTTGCAAGCTTTTAAGACTACAGGCTCTGCACAACAAACAATGAGGTAGAACAGAAGCACTAAAAACATTTAGGCCAATTAACGTGAATGTTCCATGAAACCATGACCCTAACATTCAAACCAAGGAACCAAATTCCATGAGGTGATGGGTTGTGCATAAGCAGGTTCAGCAACTATTGTTTTTTTTTTTTTGCCATTATTTTAAATTGATTTTTGACAAGGGTGCTAAGTGCATTCAGTATAGTAAGAATAGTCTCTTTAATGAAGGATGCTGGGGCAACTGGATTTCCACTTGCAAAAAAAATTAATAATAAAACTGAACCCATACCTCACTCATATGTGAACACTAACTCAAAAAAGAACAAGGACCTATATGTAAGAACAAAAACTGTAAAATTCTTAGAAGAAAACATTGGGACAACATGTTGGGACCTGGTTTTTAACAAAGGATTCTTAGGTATGACACCAAAAGTATGAGCAACAAAAGAAAAAATAGAAAAATGGGATTTAATCAAAACCTTTTTTTTTAATCAAAGGGCTTTACAGATTAAGTGAAGAGACACTGTACAGACTGGGAAAAAAATTTTGGGAACCATGTATCTGGTAAGGGGTTAATATCCAGAATCTATAAAGAATTCGTATAACTTAACAACAAAAAGACAAACAACAGGATCAAATAACGGACAAAGGATTTGAAAAGACTTTTCACCAAAGAGCAAATACAAATGGCCAATAAGCACATGTAAAGATGCTCAACAGCATTAGTAACTAGGGGAATGTAAATTAAAATCACAATGAGATATCACTCCACACTCATTAAGATAGCTATTATTAAAAAAAAAAAAGAAAGAAAGAAAACAGCAGGTGTTGGTGAAGATGTGCAGAACTTGGGACACTTATTCATTGCTGGTAGGGTTGTAAAATGGTACATTCTCTGTGAAAAACAGTTAAGAGAGTCCTCAAAAGGAAACCTACTATTATCATTTGATCCAGCAATTCTGCTCCTAAAAAAATGAAGGCAGAAATACAAACATAAACATGTACACCAATGTTCACTGCAATACTATTCACAATAGCCAAAGGTGGAAACAACTTAAATGTCCATCAACAGATGTTGTTGCTGTCAGGTGCTGTCGAGTTGGTTTTGACTCATAGCCACCCTAGGTACTACAGAAAGAAATGCTGCTGGGTCCTGTGCCATGCTCATAATCATTGTTATGCTTGAGCCCAATGTTGCAGCCACTGTGTCAATCCATCTCGATGGTCTTACTCTTTTTCACTGACTAAGCATGTGATGTCCTTCTCCATGGACTGATCACTCCTGATAAAATGCCCAAAGTAAGATGTAGTCTCGCCCCCTTGCTTCTAAGAAGCATTCTGGTTGTACTTCTTCCAAGACGAATTTGTTCATTCTTTTGGCAGTCCATGGTATATTCAATATTCTTCGCCAACACCACAATTGAAAGGTGTCAATTCTTTGTTGGTCTTCCTTATTCATTGTCCAGCTTTCGCATGCATATTATGTGATTGAAAATACCATGCCTTGGGTCAGGCACACCTTAGTCTTCAAGGTGACGTCTTTGCTTTCCAACACTTTAAAGAGTTCTTTCACAGCAGATTTGCCCAGCACAGTGCGTCTTTTGATTTCTAGACTGATGTTCCCCTGGGTGTTGATTGTGGATCCAAGTAAAATGAAATCCTTGACAACTTCAGCCTTTTCTCTGTTTATCATGATGTTGCATATTGACCCGGTTGTGGGGATTTTTATTTTCTTGATGTTGAGGTGTAATCCATACTGAAGGCTGTGGTCTTTGATTTTCGTCAGTAAGTGCTTCAAGTCCTCTTCACTTTCAACAAGCAAAGTTGTGTCATCTGCATAACGCAGGTTGTTAATAAGTCTTCCTCCAGTCCTGATGCCCTGTTCTTCTTCATACAGTCTAGCTTCTCAGATTATTTGCTCAGCATACAGATTGAATAGGTATGGTGAAAGGATATAACCCTGACGCACATATTTCCTGACTTTAAAGCACTCGGTATCCCCTTGTTCTATTTGAACAACTGTCTGTTGATCTATGTACAGGTCTCTCATGGACACAATTAAGTGTTCTGGAATTCCCATTTTTGGCAATGTTATCCATAATTTGTTATGATCCACACAGTTGAAGGCCTTTGTATAGTCAGTAAAACACAGGTAAACATCTTTCTGGTATTCTCTGCTTTCAGCTGGGATCCATCTGACATCAGCAATGATATCCCTGGTTCCACGTCCTCTTCTGAAACCAGCCTGAATTTCTGGCAGTTCCCTGTCTATATACAGCTGCAGCCACTTTTGAATGATCTTCAGCAAAATTTTACTCGAGTGTGATTTTAATGATATTGTTCTATAATTTCCACATTCAGTTGGATCACCTTTCTTGGGAATAGGCCTAAGTATGGTTTCTTCCAGTCAGTTGGCCCGGTAGCTGTCTTCCAAGTTTCTTGGCATAGACGAATGAGTGTTTCCAGCACCGCATTCATTGTTGAAACATTAATTCCTGGGCCTTGTTTTTTTGCCAATGCCTTCAGTGCAGCTTGGACTTCTTCCTTCAGTACCATCTGTTTCCAATCATATGCTACCTCTTGCAATGGCTGAACATCAACCAATTCTTTTGGTATAATGACTCTGTGTATTCCTTCCATCTTCTTTTGATGCTTCCTTCATCATTTAATACTTTCCCTATGGAATCCTTCACTATTGCAACTCGAGCCTTGAATTTTTTCTTCAGTCCTTTCAGATTGAGAATTTCTGAGTGTATTCTACACTTTTGGTTTTCTAGTTTCAGCTGTTTGCACATGTCATTATAATACTTTACTTTGTCTTCTTGAGCCACCCTTTGAAATCTTCAGCTCATTTCTTTTATTTTATCATTTCTTCTTTTTGTTTTAGCTACTCGACATTCAAGAGCAAGTTTCAGAGTCTCTTCTGACATCCATTTTGGTCTTTTCTTTCTTTCCTGCCTTTCTAATGGCCTCTTGCTTTCTTCATGGATGATGTCTTTGACGTCATTCCACAACTTGTCTTCGGCCAACAGTGTTCAACGTGTCAGATCTATTCTTGAGATGGTCTCTAAACTCAGGTGGCATATACTCAAGGTTGTACTTTGGCTCTTGTCAACTTGTTCTAATTTTCTTCAGTTTCAACTTGAACTTGCACATGAGCAATTGATGATCTGTTCCTCAGTTGGCCCCTGGCCTTGTTATTACTAATGATACTGAGCTTTTCCATCATTTCTTTCCACAGATGTAGCCAATTTGATTCCTTTGTATTCCATTTGGCAAGGTCCACATGTATAGTCACCATTTATGTTGGTGAAAAAAAGGTATTTGCTATGAAGTCATTGGTCTTGCAAAATTCTATCATGGGATCTCCGGCATTGTTTCTGTCACCAAGGCCATATTTTCCAACTACTGATCCTTCTTTGTTTCCAACTTTCACATTCCAATTACCAGTAATTATCAATGCGTCCTGATTACATGTTTGATCTATTTCAGACTGCAGAAGCTTGTAAAAATATTCAGTTTCTTCATCTGTGGCCTTAGTGGTTGGTGCATAAATTTGAATAATAGTCATACGAACTGGTCTTCCTTATAAATAGGCGTATGGATATTATCCTATCACTGACAACGTTGTACTTCAGGATAGATCTTGAAATGTTCTTTTTGATGATGAATGCAACGGCGTTCTTCTTCAACTTGTCATTCCCTGCGGAGTAGACCATATGATTGTCTGATTCAAAATGGCCAATACCAGTCCATTTCAGCTCACTAATGCCTAGGATATCAAT
The DNA here is from genome assembly GCF_024166365.1 of Elephas maximus indicus. Classification (NCBI taxonomy): domain Eukaryota; kingdom Metazoa; phylum Chordata; class Mammalia; order Proboscidea; family Elephantidae; genus Elephas; species Elephas maximus. Next base: position 17,002,242 of record NC_064824.1, on the reverse strand, counting down.
GTTTATGCGTTCCATTTTTGAAAATTTTCAGTTTTTCTAGATTCATACTTCATACATTTCATGTTCTGATTATTAAAGGATGTGTGCAGCTGTTTGTTCTCATTTTGAGTCATGCTGCATCAGCAAACGAAGGTCCAAATGCTTGACTCCATCTACATAATTAAGGTCGACTCTACTTTTTTTTTTTTTTCTACTTTGAGGAGGCAGCTCTTCCTCCGTCTTATTTTGAGCGCCTTCTAACCTGGGGGGCTCATATTCTGGCACTATATCAGACAATGTTCCACTACTATTCATAAGGTTTTCACTGCTAATTCTTTTCAGAAGTAGACTTCTAGGTCCTTCTTCCTAGTCTTTCTTAATGTGAAAGCTCGGCTGAAACCTGTCCTCCATGGGTAACCCTGTTGGTGTTTGAATACTGGTGGCATAGCTTCCAGCATCACAGCAACAAGCAAGCCCCACAGTAAGACAAACTGACGTGTGGGGGAACTGACAGAAATGTGGGGATATAAAAATATGGTATATACATATAACGGAAAATTACACTGCCATAAAGAGAAATGTAGACCTGATACACACAACATGGATAAACCTTCAAAACATTATGTTGGGTGAAATAAGTCAGTCACAAAAAGACAAATACTGTATGATCCCACTTATATGAAATATCTAGTACAGGCAAATATATAGGAACCAAAATATATTAGTGGTTACCAGGGGTGAGAGGCAGGGGGCAAGAGGGGATCATTGCTTAGGGTTCATTGAACATCTGTTAATGGTGATGAAAAATATTTTGGAAACAAATTATGGTGATGGTTGAACAATGTGATAAACATACTATATACTTGCCACAATTGATAATATTAATAATATTATAGTAATAATGTCTACTAAAAGTAAGTTTTAAAAAATGTTCTATATTGAATTTCCTGAGCCTCTCAAGTAACTCTGGATTATTCTTATTAAGGACAAGATAATTGCCTTCCCTGAAAATAGTATGTTGGAATCTATATTTGTCCAATTTTCCAGTTGGACCTCTGAGCTGCTGTAAGCTCTATCTTTGCAATGAATATCCATATTCAGCAATCCTTTTTCTCTATGAAAGATCATACCAGCGCCAGAATCTAATTTAAAGTCTCCATACAAGGGACTCATCAGGAATTGAAGTAAGGACTATATCATCATTCTGTGTCCAGGGTGACCATGCAGAGAATACTATATCATCCTTAGGAATAAAATCACTCTTCCCCTGTTAGCTTTCAAAACACAGGCTCCTGTACATCAAAAATGTACCAAGTGGTTTTATTAATGTTTGTGATTTTATGTTTTTCAGTAAATACTATATAAAACATTAAACACGGATTCTATTTAAATAAAGTGAAACAAAATACATATCTCATCTTTTAATCATAATTTTGTTTTTAAGAATAAACAAAATATCTTGTTTATTTACCATGTGGATTTTTACAATTAAAAAAACCCAATTGGACAATTAAAATGTGATAAAAAACCAAGTTTCAAAAGACAGACCTCAGAAACGTTCCATTAAAGAAAATGAAATAAGCTGAGTGAGATTATGATTTGGTTCAGGTATTTTCAGAAGCTACTGGTTGGACTCCACTAGCTTTAGAAAATGTTAATGCTGTGTTTGTGTACAGACTAGTTCCCAAAATTGTTGCAAAAAGCAATAATTGATTTGGCTTTCAGCATAATGGAACACTAAATAAACTGAAAATTTACCACTATGAGCACCTGGAAATGCTAGACAACTATTCAAGAAACATTATTTTAAATGAAGTGCTAAGTTTGCACAAGAGAAGATGAGTGATAGACAAATCCTTAGGTTCTAAGTGGAAGGGAATAAAACAAGACCAATAAACATAAAAGATGAAAAAGTAGTTTCCCTAATAAAGGGTATAGGCTGAGAAGATCATCTGTCTTTGCAACCTTGGATTTAATGCCTTCTTTGAAACAACAGATTATATGTTGGGGGAACATGAGATTAGAACTGAGCCCATTGTCTAAAGGCATCTGCACATCTAGAGAATTATTGAATTTGAAATAATTCATGCACCTGAATAAGGAGATCCTGAAAACAAATTCAACCTCTCACTTCACCCTGGTTTGGCATAGAGGAAAAAGAAGTTTCTCCTAAGAATACAAAATATAAGCTGTGTCACACTTTGAATTGAGATTTGAATTGTCTCTACCAACATGGTCACAAAACACTAACATAAAAACTTATCTCATTCTAGTGACATACCTGGAGTGCCTGGCAGAGCCAATGCAAAAGATCTCTGTTAAGGAAGTCCTCAACATAGCCTGTGAAGGATTTTCTCAGAAGAAAAAAAGCACCACTAAAAATGAGTTCTCAATCCAAAGTAAATAAATAAATAAACAAATAAATAAATAAATAACATGAAAAGTAATTATGCATGATCTTCAGAGAGGATAAAAATAAATAGCAGGTTTAGACTTCCTCAAATTTCAAGAATAGAAGAATAAGATAGTGATTATTAGATTAGTAAATGTAAAATGATTAAATACTTAAAGAAGAAATTAAAAGTATAAAAAAATTACAGAACACTATGAAAAAAATATCTGCCAGAAATTAAAAATAAAACAAAAGAAATCAAAATAATTATAAAGATATAGAGAATTAAACAGATTTCAAAGATAGATTTACAAGATTCAATTTATGCCTTATATGAATTCTGGAATGAGAGAATAGTGGAGGTAGAGTCTTTGAAGAGAAAAATGGTTTAAATTTCTTGGGTTTGATTAAAAGCATACTTTCTCAAATTCATGAAATGCAACACATTACAAGTCAACTACATTTTAAAAATGGCATTTAGTTACAGTATAGTGAAATAGAAAAATGCCAAAGGCATCGAGATCTTAAAAGCAGAGGAAAAAAAAAATCATATTGTCAGAATCCAGATGATCATGAATACATTTTTCAGTGTACCAAGAAAATGTAACCACCAACCTAGACTTTAATTATTCAAGAATATGAGCAAAATCGAATATATTTTTTAAAAAGTCTGAGGTTTTACAACTTATCAACTTTAATCAGAAAAACTAAACAATGCAATTCAGAAAGAATATTGTTTATCTCAAAGAAAAGAATGTAATGGAAAAAAAGGAATGATCAGTGAAGAAACTGGCCGGTAAATCTAAAGATGCACCATTTCTATTAAATAATAGTAATATCTAATTAACACCTAATTTGAGACAAATAAAGTTGAGAAAAAATAATATAATTAAGTATGAAAGAAGTGGATGATAATGAATTCTAAGTCATTGCATTATTCAGAGTATGTTAAAAAGCAATAAGACAGGAAGGAAGAGGTAGGCATAAGTTCCAAATTGAGTAAAAGAGCATAAAAAATGTAGGGGAGGAAAAGGAACATGAAGAATTTAATAGATTTAAAAAAGAGAGAGAGAAGAGTAAAAGAATCAAGAAAAACACATTGTAAATAGAAAGTAAAACTAAAAAGAGAAAACGAAATCCAAAATAGACAGAGCTATGAGTTCACGCTTCAATTCCCACCCCCATCCCCCACCAGCTCCAGACCAAAAAAAAAAAAAAAAGCAATGACAAATACCATGCTAAAAGTCAGAAAACAAAAGCCAAGTTCAAAAACAAGAAAATCATTTCCGTAGAACGGCACTTCAAATCAAAAAGCAGCTGAAGTTGCTAACCTGCTCTGTTCAGATTCAGAGGCAGGGTGTGGGGCTAAGAATGTGGTACCTGCAGGACAAAGGTGACCCAGTGTACCCAGCAAGAGATGATTGACCATAGCCAGGCACATCACTTTAAATCAAGGCTGAAGTGAACCCAAAGTGTCTACATCAAGACCACCACCACTACATCAAGACCACCACCACTACCTACCACTTATGAAGGGAGGCTCAAACTAGTGAACTACAAGATGAAGGATTCTAAAAGAATTAATAAGTATAGAATTTGTAATACTCAAAATAATAAGTTTGATCTATAAATTTCCCCAAAGAAATAAAAAAATATGCACTCTTTTAAGACCCCACTCTTCTATGCCCTGTTCAGTGTCCTTGAAGAGTAACCTTACAAAGTCCACCAACCTGGAAACCTTGCAAAGTCCTTCCTGGATGGCCTCTGGTTGGGTTTGGCAGATAGAAGTCATCACAAGAGGATGGGAGGAGAGAGAGGTCAGGAGATTTCTTCCCTATTACTTCCCAGGTTTGGTATTGAGTCTCTGGCAGTAGCTGTTCTGTCCTTGATGACAGCTTCTGTCACGTGGCCTTGATTCCAAGGTTGCAATTCTCACTGGGCTCTGGACATGTTTCATCCTTCAGCCCAAGAGCAGCAAAAACTCCCCACTGGTAAAATCTGTAGTTGCTTCACCATTCCTTATTTGATGCCTTAATACTGTCTAAGCTGCCTAAGTACTACATTCATTAATGACTATTTATTTGAATCTCCTAGGGAAAATTTCTTGTTGGATCTTTGACTAATGTACTCAGAGATATAATTCTCTGACCAAAAGCAAATATATGAGGAATCAACCATAAAATATTAACAAGATTCTTATTCTTAGCAATAAGGCCAGCTTTGGATAAATGCATGTAAGAACTGACAAGTAAGGAAGGGACATATCAAGGGGCTAAAAATAAAGTGGGAGCTGAAAACCAGAGTAAGAGTTTAATTGAGCTTGAAAAACAGAAATCTTCTATTTAAAAGGTTACAATAAGGATAGTAAATGGAAATATAATTAAGGACAAATTCATTTAGGAAATTAATAGCAAAAACTTATATGGGGCTTATTATGTACCAGGTGCTATTATAAGTACTTTCCATATATTAACTCATTTAGTCTCACACAAACTCAATGAAGTAGGATACTTATTACTCCTATTTTGCAGATGAGAAAACTGAAAACAGAGAGATTAAGTAGCTTCCTAAAGACATGCATCTTATAAGTGCAGGAGCCACCACATAGATCAATACAGTTTGGTTCCACTGTTAGTATGCCATGCTGCCTTTCTAAAGAAGTGAAAAAATCCTAAATAAAACAACATCAAAATTATTTCTTCATTGTAATTAATAATATACACCATGAAACAGTGGGATTTACCCCAAGAATGCAAGACATAAGCATCAAACAAATCATTAATATTAAACAGCATATCGGCTGTTTAAAAGAGAAAATAAGCACATAATAATCTCGTAAGATGCAGCAAAATGATTTTATAAAGTTAAATGCACATTCACGATTAATAATATGAAGAATTTTGCCGCTGGCCAAATGGAATAACGGGGACTATATTTAGCTTCTCTGAAACAAAACACACCAGAAGAAAGAAGAATTACATGAAACAATGGTTTTCAAGACACTGGGCATAAGGCAATGAAGGTCACTGATCCCTGAAAAACAGAAAAAAGTTGAGATGCACCCTACAATTGCCTCAGTGCATTGCCCTGAGAGAGTCCCTAGGCTACAGCACAGGAAGAGAGAACCCATGAAAAGCCTGGCATTCTCCCTGAGTTGATGAGACAGAACAGAAAGGTAGCTGCAGCTCAGGACAGAGTAAGAGGAATAACAGAACTGCACAGGAAGAGGACTCCAGAGATTCACAAGAGGCCCCCTCAGTATTCAACAGTTTACCTGTAAGAGCATGGGGAAAAAAAAAAAAAAAAAAAAAAAAACTACCCAAGGCCGGGGAAAGAACCATCTGAAAGTATTACAGGAAGCAATTTCCAGCACCTGCATGGGGCTTCAAAAAGTGCCCATTCATACCAGCCAGACAGGAAAACCTCATAATTCACAGGGCAGTTGGTAGATACTCACAAGGGTTTTTGCATGAGTAGTGGAGAACACTTAGCCATACACTACATGCTACTCTGGTAGCACCTAATAATCTTAAAAGCAAAACCTGAAAGGATCAAATTATTTTTAAGTAGCTTAAATTGCCTTCTAATGGGGGAAAACCCAAAAATATTTACAGAAATACAAAAATATTCAGCACCCAATAAAGTAAACTTCATTATCTGGCAACCAATCAAAGATTACAAAGCAAGCAAAGAAACTGGGGGTATGCAATTCACGATGAGGAGAAAAAACGACCAAACAAAACCAACCCAGACTTATTATAAACTTTAGATTTAGAAGACAAAGACTTTAAAATTATAACTTTATTCTACATGTTCAAAAGAGAGGAGATAAGAAAAATATAAAAAGGACTCAAATTGAGCTTCTAGAGATGAAATACCATATCAGATGAAAATCCACTAGATGGGACTAAAGGCAGTTTAGACGTTTTTAGAAGAAACAATTAGTACACTTGAAGACGTAGCAATGTAAGCCATCCAAACAGAGAGAAAAAATAATTTATGAAAAGAAAAGAACATCAGTAAGCTGAAGACAAACTTCAAATGACCTAAAATACACATTACTGAATTCTCCAAAACAGAGAGGCACAAAAAGAACTATTTTTAAAAATAAAGACCAAAATTATACCCCATTTGGCTAAACCTAGAAACTCACAAAACCAAGAATCTCACAAAAAATCCAAATAAAAGAAGCATTAGAAAAATTAAAACATCAAGACATATCATCACCAAATTACCAATGTCAGTGTTAAAGAGAAAAGCTTAAAATTTGCTTGAAAAAAAAAGTAGTATCTTGTACAGAGGAACAAAACAAGGAAGAAATCAGGTTTATTTCTCAGAAAAATAAATGAAAAGATAGTGCAGAAATATCTTTAAAGTCCTAAAAGAAAAAAAATTATTTCAACTTAGAAATGTATATGCAGCAAAATGTCTTTCAAAAACAGAGGTGAAATAAGGAATTTTGGGGATAAATAAAAGCTAAAAGAATTCCTTACCAGGAGACTTGCCTTAAGAAAGAAATGTTAGGATATTGTATAAGAACACTATTATAAGAACTCGAGAAAGAGAAGAAAATATTCTTTGATGGTTAGGAGAGCGGGGAGGGAGGGAGGGAGAGTAGTTTTAACTAATTAGATATTAGATAAGAACCACTTTAGGTGAAAGGAAAGACAACACGCAATTCAGGTGAGGTCAGCACAATTGGACTAAACCAAAAGCAAAGAAGTTTCCTGAATAAACTGAATGCTTCGAAGGCCAGTGTAGCAGGGGCAGGGGTTTGGGGACCATGGTTTCAGGGGACATCTAAGTCAATTGGCATAATAAAATCTATTAAGAAAACATTCTGCATCCCACTTTGAAGTGTGGCATCTGGGGTCTCAAACACTAGCAAGTGGCCATCTAAGATGCATCAATTTGTCTCAACCCACCTGGATCAAAGGAGAATGAATACCACCAAGGACACAAGGTAATTACGAGCCCAAGAGACAGAAAGGGCCACGTAAACCAGAGACTACATCAGCCTGAGACCAGAAGAACTAAATGGTGCCTGACTACAACTGATGACTGCCCTGACGGGGAACATAACAGAGAACCCCTGAGGGAGCAGGAGAGCAGTGGGATGCAGACCTCAAATTCTCATAAAATGACAGGACTTAATGGTCTGACTGAGACTAGAAGGGCAATGGTAGTTACGGCCCCCAGAACTTCTGTTAGCCCAGGACAAGAACCATTCCCAAAGCCAACTCTTCAGAAAGGGATTGGACTGCACAATGGGATAGAAAAAGATGCTGAAGAATGAGCGTCTTGGACTAAGTAGACACTTGAGACTATGTTGGCATCTCCTATCTGGAGGGGAGATGAGAAGGTAGAGGGGGTTAGAAGCTGGCGGAATGGACATGAAAAGAGAGACTGGAGGGAAGGAGTGGGCTGTCTCATCAGGGGGAGAGCAATTAGGAGTTTATAGCAAGGTTTATATAAATTTTTGTGTGTGAGGCTGACTTGATTTGTAAAATTTCACTTAAAGCACAATAAAAATTAAAAAAAAAGAAATGTTAGGGAGGTGGAGCCAACATGGTGCTGTAGACAGATGTACTGTGTCAACTCCCTGCAGCAAAGACCAAAAAAGCTAAGTAAAACAGATACAAATGTCAATTCTGGAACCCTAAGCATCATATGAAGGATTAAAAAAAACTAGGTCGAACATCAAATAGAAGAAGAAACTGACAGAAAACAGAACAAGGAGAGATATGGAGTGAAGGTCCCTTGTCAATTAACATGGCACAGCATCACCATCTTGGAAAAAATCTAGTAATGATCTCAAACAGGGAATACGGGAAGGAAACTTCAAGGAGCTCCTAAAATGAGGCAGAGCACCAGCCCTGTATGCTTCCACCACCACTGGACTTCACCCCATGGTGTGGCTAGACAGCCATTGGCGTACTAGCCCACTGCTCTCCTGGGGCTGCTGTCCCCACACACTGCCACCACCATGCCATCATTTCTTTTCTTTCTCTCTCCCACCTAGCCAAGTATGTCACCTCCCCCCTTCCCAAGAGACATTAGTTCCACCCACACCACTGCCTGGTTCTCATCATGTTGCCATTTTTTTCTTCTTTTTCTTTTCTCTTTATTCCCTTTTCTTTCTCCCTGACACCTAGCCCCATATACCACCCCCACTTCCCACATCAGTCCTGTACCACACTCCTCCCTTCTCACCACTCAACCAGCTGCTGAACAGTGAGAAGCAAGCCCATACTATTCCCCGTCTGACAACCCCACCTATCTGCCGAGGGGCTGTGAACACTCCCGTAATGCTAGACAAACATCGGCAGGCAGACAGCACCCACACAGTCCACCCTCAGCAACCTCACCAAACCTGTGTTCAGCAAAGCAGGGTTGCTCTGCCTCCTGCTGCAGTGCCTGCCCAGATGAGGTGGTGAGAGCTATCATGCTCATAGACAAGCAAGCAGCAAAACACACCTGGCCCACCTGCCCTGACATATCAAAATAAAACAAAAAAGCAGGATGAAACAAATGAACATACAATGAATAAAGAAAATAACACCTTAATGTCTCAGAGATAGCAGGCAGCATCAACACATGCATATTAAAAAAAAGCTAGGACAAGATAGCTCCAGCAAGTGTCCAACCTAAAGAATCAGATGACCAGCCAATAGAAGAAAAGGCAGTGGAATTCTCTAATACAGAATTCAAAAGACTAATACTTAGGGTTCCCCAAGAGATTAGAGAAGATATCAAGGAAAGCACAGACAAAGCCAAGAAAAAAATAGAAAAATCAAGGAAAACACAGACAAAGCAATAGAAGAATTCAGGAAAATAATAAAAGAAATAAATATCAAAATAAACAATTGAAATCATACAAAAACAGAAATTAGAAATCCAATAGATAAACAACAAAATTTCAGAAACAGACAACTAAACAGAAGGTCTTAGGAGCAAATTTGAAAAAAATGGAAAAAAATCAGCAAGATTGAAGACAAATCCATAGAAGTTATTTTCTTTGAGGAAAAATCAGAGAAAAGAATGAAGAAAACCTTAGAATTATGTGGAATACAATCAAGAGCAATAATTTGTGCATGATCGGAGCTCCAGATCAGGGGGAGAAAATGGAAAGCACAGAGAAGATTGTTGAAGATTTCCTGACAGAAAACTTCCCAAATATGAAAGCTGAAAAGCTGACCACCAAAGAAGCTGAAAGAACCCCTTATAGAAGAGATCCCAAAAGAAAGCCACCAGAACACATCATAATCACACTTGCCTAAACCAAAGAAAAAGAATCCTGAGAGCTGCTAAAGAGGAAAAAAAAAAAAGTCACATACAAATGGGAAGCAATAAGACTAAACTCTGATTACTCAGCAGAAACTATGCAAGCAAGAAGGCAATGGGATGACATGTATAAAACCTTTAAAGAAAAACCTGCCAACCAAAAATAACATATCCTGCAAAACTCTCTCTCAAATACAATGGCAAAATTAGAATATTTCTAGATAAACAGAAATTAAAGGAATTAGTAAAAAACAAACCAAATTTACAAGAAATATTAAAGGGAGTCCTTCAGTTAGAGACTCAACAACATCAGACAACTGGAGCCTAGAACACAGGACAGCATCAGCCAGATACCAACCTAGGTAAGGAAATCTCAGTAATAAAACAAAGGTAAAAGACTTAAAACAAGGAAACAGAGATCCTAATCTGTAAATGATGACAATGTCAAAACAATAAAGGGAGAATATATGGCATAGGTATAGAACTTTCAAGTGGAGAGAATGTCAAGGTGATAACAAGCAATAAAATACTGGTTTGAACTTAGGAAGATGTGGGCAAATTTCAAGGTAACCACAAAGAAAGTTAACAAACCATTCATCAGAATAAAAAAGAAGAAAAACAAAGAATCAATAACACAAAATCTATAATAATGAAAGAAAAGAAAAGGAAATTCACAAAGAAAAGAAACTCAGCACAGGAAAATAAGAGGAAGAGATAAAAGGTCAGCACCACCAAAAAAGCACAACCATGTGACAGCAATACACTCATACCTATTGATAATCACACTGAACATAAATGGCTTAAATGTACCTGTAGAGACAGAGTGTGGCAGAATGGATTAAAAAATATATACATATGACCCATCAATATGCTGTCTACAAGAGACACACATTAGACACAAAGAAATAAATATATTAAAAATCAAAGGATGGAAGGCAGGGCTAAGATACCAGAGTAGCCAGATGCTTCTTGTGGTCCCTCTTACAACAAAGGCCTGAAAAAACAAATGAATCAATTATATATGGCAATCTAGAAGCCCTGAACATCCAAGGCAAAGTTGAGGAATTAGACTGAGCATCAGGGGGAGGGAGAGACAGTTCAGAGCAGCGAGGAGTTGCCAGACCTGATCTGGTCAGAGCCGGCACCCTGTAGTGTGAGACTGGCTGACATTCATGGTGAGGCAAGCAGTGGTGTTTCGGGTGTGTTTCCCACACTGGGAGAGACTGAGGGGAAGAGAGTCTACTCACACCTCCAGAATCAGCAAAAAGCAGCACTCAATTGGGAAAAGATAAGTAACTGCACCTAACTTACCCCAGGGATCAAAAAACTCCCCTTTGGGAAAAATCTCTCTCCTACTTACCTGCCCCCTTCCCACTATGTACAGAGTCCAAGCCAGCTTCAGACGTTGCTGTGTCACCTGGGCTGGAAGTAGGACCTGTCATGTACCCTAAGCCATTCTCTCAGCCTTGGAGAGGGAAAAAAATTAACAAACAGGAAAAAAATAATCTGCCAGCACCTCTAAACTGGGAACTCAGGGCAGAAACAGCTCCTTTGCCTAGGCACAAGCATAAGGGGTCCACAGACTTTGAATACCTTGCACCCCTGCATAGAATTGTGCGGGCCCATTTCAACAGCATACGGCCCTTATCAGCACAGTACAACAGCATATAACCTGAAGTCTAACTTCAGCTGTTTCAGCAATATGGTGGAGAGGTAGGTTTCTGATATTTGATACCGCTCTGCCTCACCTACCGACATCAGGGGCCTCAGGACTCCTGGCTCCACCCAAAAGACCTAGCCACTTGAGACAGGGATCCAAGAATAAGTGGTGCCTCTCAGCCCCTACAGCCAAAAACATTGGGTGCCCATAGTCCAGCTGCAAAGCCCACCCACCTACGTGCTCTAGGGAACAGGAACATACTTTCCTCCGCAGTCAGGGGCGGCTGTCAGGCCCTTACCTTGCTCAGTTTGTGACCCCCTACTTCATCCAGATACCTGTGCCTATGACAACCTACCTGGCTCCTCTAGGACTGTGGGTGACAGCCTGCACCACACACTAGGTGGCCAAAGACCTGGACACCTGAGCTCAATCCACACAAGAAAAGTAAACGGACTTCTGGTTCACATACCTAGTAACAGCATTAGCAACCTGGAGTCAGGAAGTGAGAACTTCAAGGATACCAATACTCAACCTAGCTCACATGACCCAACCTATTTGGACACATCAAAACAAAAGAAGAAGCTAGGACACAGTAAGCAAACATAAAATAAATATAATAACTTATTGATGGCTTGGAGGCAACAGTCAATGTCAAATCACATAAAGAGGCAGACAATACTGGCTTCAGCAAGCTACCAAAACAAAGGATAAAGAAAATTTCTGGAGGAAGAGAACTTCCTGGAATTACTGGGGGTAGAATTCATAAGACATATACAGTACCCTTCTAAAGATCAAGAAGGAGATTAGCCTATATGCAGAACAAGCAAAGGTACACACTGACAAAACAATAAAAAAAAAATTAAAAAAAATTTTTTTAGAGGAACTTAAAAAGATTAGAGAAGAGTACAATGACAAATTTAATGGGCTGCAAGAATCCATAGACAGCAAACAGAAATCCAGAAGATTAATCATAAAATTTTAGAATTAGATAATTCAATGGAAAGTCATAGGAGCAGAACTGAGGAAAGGGAAGTCAATTAGTGAGACAGAAGATAATGCCCTTGACACCAACTTATTTGAGGAAAAAACAGATAAAAGAATTAAAAAAAATTGAAGAAACCCTAAGAATTATGTGGGACTCTACCAGGATGAATAACATATGAGTTATTGGAGTACCGTAACAGGGAGGGATAACAGAGAATACAGAGAGAATTGTTGAAGATTTGTTGGCAGAAAGCTTCCCTGATATCATGAAAGATGAGAAGATATCTATCCATGATGCTCACCAAACCCTACACAAAGTAAATCCCAAAAGAAAGTCACCAAGACATATTATAATCAAACTTGCCAAAACCAAAGATAATTTTAAGAGCGGCCAGGGATAAACAAAAAGTCACCTGCAAAGGAGAGTCAGTAAGACTAAACTCTGACTACTCAGTAGAAATCATGCAGGCAAGAAGGCGATGGGATGACATATATAAGACCTTGAAGGAAAAAAAAAATTGCCAGGCAGGACTTATATATCCAGCAACACTGTCTTTTAAATATAATGGCTAAATTAGGGCTTTTCCGGATAAACAAAAGTTTAGGGAATTTATAAAAACCAAACCAAAATTATAAGAAATACTAAAAGGAGTCCTCAACTTAGAAAATCAATAACATTGGATAACAACCCAAGACTAGAACACAGGACAGAGCAACCAGATATCAACTCAGATAGGGAAGTCACAAAAATAAATCTAAGCTAAAACACTGAAAATAGGGAAACATGTAAATATGTAAGAGATGACAACATTGAATCAAACAAAAAAAGCTAAATAATGTAGTCCTTTCATATGGAGAGGAGGTCAAGGCAATACAAAGAAATAAAAAATTGGTTTAAACTTAGAAAAATAGACGTAAATATTAAGGTAACCACAAAGGAAACTAACAATCCTTCACATCAAAATAAAAGAACAAGAAAAACATAAAGCCTCAGCAAAAACAAAATTAACAAGAATGAAAAAGATGAAAAGATAATACATAAAGAAAAATGCCTCACCACAGAAAATTCAGTGGGAAGAAGAAACTGCTAACAACACACACACACACAAATCAAAATGACAGCATTAAACTCATACCTATCAATTACTCTGGATGTAAATAGACTAAATGAACCAAAAAAGACACAGAGAGTGGCAGAATGGATTAAAAAAACATGGTCTATATGCTGCATACAAGAGATACCTCTCAGATTTAAAGACACAAAGTAAAACTCAAAGGATGGAAAAAATGTCAAGCAAACAGCAATCAAAAAACAGCAGGAATGGCAATATTAATTTCTGATAAAATAGACTTTAAAGCAAAACCCACGACAAAGGATAAGAAAGGAGACTATATAATGATTAAAGAGCCAATACACCAGGAGGGTACAACCATAATAAATATTTCACTCCCAATGACAAGCATCCAAAATACATAAAACAAACACTAACGGCACTAAAAAGAGAAATAGCTTCATGATAATAATAGGAGACTACAACACATCACTTTCAGTGAAGGACAGAACATCCAGAAAAAAGCTCAACAAAGACGTGGAAGATCTAAATGCCACAATCAACCAACTTGACCTCATAGACATATACAGAACATTCCATCCCACAGCAGCCAAGTATACTTTCTTTTCCAATGCACATGGAACATTCTACAGAATAGACCACATATTAGTTCACAAAGCAAGCCTTAACAGAATCCAAAGCATTGAAATATTACAAAGCATCTTTTCTGACCATAAAGCCATGAAAGTAGAAATGAATAACAGAAAAAGCAAGGAGGAAAAGTCAAATATGTGGAAACTGAACAACACCTTGCTCAAAAACTACTGGGTTATAGACAAAATTAAGGATGGAAAAAAGAAATTCATAGAATCAAATGAGAATGAAAACACATCCCACCACACCCTTTGGGACACAGCAAAAACAGTGCTCAGAGGTCAATTTATAGCAATAAATGCACACATCCGAAAAGAAGAAAGGGCCAAAATCAAAACGTTAACCCTACAACTTGAACAAATAGAGACAGAGCAGCAAAAAGAGCCCTTGGGGGCGAGAAGAGGGCAAATAATAAAAACCAGGGCAGAATTAAATGAAGTAGAGAATAGAAAAAAAATTGAAAGAGCTAACAAGACCAAAAGCTGATTCTTTGAAAAAATGAACAAAAATGATAAACTATTGGCCAAACTGATGAAAGAAAAACAAGAGGGGAAACAAATAAACTGAATAAGAAATGAGATGGGCAATATCACAAGAGACCCAACTGAAATTGAAAGAATCATAACAGAATACTATGGAAAACTGTACTCTAACAAATTCGAAAGCCTAGAAGAAATGGACAAATTTCTAGAAACACACTACCTACCTAAACTAACACAAACACAAACTGAGGTAGAACAACTAAATAAACCTGTAACAAAAGAGGTTTAAAAGGTAATTAAAAAACTCCGACGACTTCACTGGAGAATTCTAACTTTCAGAGTAGAGTTAACACCACTACTACTAAAGGTATTTCGGAGCATAAAAAAGGGTGGAATACTCCCAAACTCATTCTATGAAGCCAGCATAATCCTGATACCAAAACCAGGTAAAGACACGACAAAAAAAGAAAATTACAGACCCTGTAATTATGAAAATGACACAACTTTACTAGCTGAAATGGAAGAGGATTTGAAGCACTTGCTGAGGAAGCTCAAAGACCACAGCCTTCAGTATGGATTACACCTCAACATAAAGAAAACTAAGGGGCAATGGAGGTTGGTGTGGAGCTCCCTAGAGGTGCCATCGCAAGTTACTTGCCAAAGGCCAGGTGATGCTGAGTTGGAGTTGGAGCCTCTGGAAGAGTCCAGGAAGATGTCTTCTCACCTGAGAAGAGTGGTGCTGGGTGATGCTGCTGCTGGCCTGTGGATCCTACTTTAAGAACCACTGACCTAGGAATTCATTTGTGGATGATGAAGCTGAGTGGAAGTGCCAGAATGTGCTGTGTGAGGGATAAAATGGAGGCTTATTGAGGAATCCAAGTGAGAGCCCAGAAAAATCATCCAGATGATTTCTGCTGAAGGCCATTATTGCAATGTCTTCCTCTATGAGCGATATCAGTGTTAGATTCTATCCATGTCATCAACTTCTACACTTGTCCCTGAGACGTATGCTGCCATAACCATGAGGAGAAGGATCACCTACAGGCAAGCTGACAAGGCCAAGCTCTGGTGTGGGGGAAGCTAACCTGAGGTCTCGCAGCAGATATGAATTTAGTGGTATATCCAAGGTTGGAGACCAAGGTGGTCAAAGGGAATGGACAAATTCCAAGTGACACAAGTTTCTGAGGAAAATCTACAAAGAACGCTGGGATCAAAAACCTACAGTAACATATGCAGGTATCTGTATGTGCTTAGAAAAACTTTTCAGAGGATACACCCCAAATAATTAAGTGTTCAGAAGTAGGATAGTGGAGGAGAGACTTAATGACTCTTACTCTTGATTGTATACATGTCTGTATTGCTTAAATACCTTATAATAATTTAAGAAACTATGAAAATAAAGACAAAAAGTGTCTCAAAAGTAAAAAAAAAAAAAACCGGTAACCTTCTCCTGGTTATAACGAGAGATGGCTGTGGCTGTGGCAGAGGTTTCTCTGAGTGCTGTAGGCAGGTAGCCCTTTGGGTCTTACTTCCACGGCTTCTTGGGGTCAAAGCTGCCTCTGCTGCTGAGATCGAAGGTACGTGAGCGTAATCAGACTCTCCAACCAACTAACCATCAGCTTCTTCCTTGTGATTGGGTCTTGATTAAGGTCCTCTCAAGAAAAACGTCATTGGATCCGTGCTCAAGAGGACTGTACCAGGTTTTCCTGACCTTCCTTCATTGCTAAAGTGAAAACTCCTTAAGATTTGGGTACGTGTATTACAATGGCAAGATTGCCAACACCAACAAAAGACCCACTGGACCTGTCAGTTCTTCTGTTTCACCAAGTACATATATTAACCTTACCAACAAAGCAGAGTAATCCAAGTGCCTGTTGTGTGACACGAACTGATAACATATAATAAAAACTAATTCATACTAGAGCCCTGTCTTTTCTTGAAAAGCTGGGATTTGAAGGAGATGCTATGAGATCTGTGCTATTAGTAAATGGTGCTCATAAGTGACTGATAACATTACAGACTGCATGGGGTCCCTGAGTTCAGAGACTGAGTGATAATTGAGTGAAAAATAGACGACTAAATCAAAGAATTGCACAGAGGTGCAAAGCAAATTTAATTCTCTCCTAAGTTAATATGGGTTGGACTGATAAATTGTTAAACCAAACCTGTAATAAGACTGGTTATTTGAGTGTCTATCTTTGCCATTGTTGCCTCTTGTTGTTTGTTACATTGCTTCCTCTGTGTTGTCTTTCTGGGCCCAGATGTTCTCAGATAATCTGCATTGCCCTGACTGTGGACAACAGTGGTTCCCTAGTTTAGAACTAGGCCATTGATTATACCAAACCGAACTTGTTGAAAATGAATGTTAATAAGTCTTTTTAGGCCATATTAACAGAGCGGATTATTGCCCTTAGTATTATCCTGATAATGCTACTAATAGAAGCCTTGTTCTTCCTTGGTCTTTCGGGCTCCCCAAAATCTCACCAGGTGGACCTTTGAAAAACTTGCCTCCCATTTCTTCTGGGTGCACTCCTGATTAGAAAAAAGGATACATGTATCCAGAGTAGCTGGTTCTAACCTGCATTACAGTTAATTTCGACCAGAACAGACAAAACCTTAAACAAAAAACTTGGCCAAAACAAATACCTTTTTAAATAGTCAAAGTCATGGAGACTCTAGAGGGTTCTATGCTAGTACCACAAGGGAGATGGAAAAATAACTCATTTCTGAATATGACCCACACTGTCACTACTTTGGATTTGCTTCCGTGACCTAGGCATATTTTGTTCAGCATGAATTAAGTCAGTATTCCAGCAAGACTGTTCATCTGGAACCAAACTAATCTTGCTCCCTATGTATGATGTTTTGGATCTAGTCTTCCCCCTCCTAAAAGGTTCCACAGCCTAATTATTGACAATGTGACAAGTTAGTCCTAGAGGAGAAGTTCCCTAAAGATATTTCTAGCGATAACTTTTGTGGAAGAGTATCCTCACTGTAGCTGGATCCTAGATTACTTAAGTAAAACAATTAGACATATTATACTTTAATAAGAAGCTACATTGTTTTAAATTCAACATCTTATGTATTGACCTGTGATGATGATAGACAGATAGATGATAGATAGATAGGTTAGATTAGATAGATAGATGATAGACAGACAGACAGACAGACAGACAGACAGACAGACAGACAGACAGACAGACAGACAGACAGACCGACAGACCGACAGACCGACAGACCGACAGACCGACAGACCGACAGACCGACAGACCGACAGACCGACAGACAGACAGACAGACAGACAGACAGACAGACAGACAGACAGACAGACAGACAGACAGACAGATAGATAGATAGATAGATAGATAGATAGATAGATAGATAGATAGATAGATAGATAGATAGATGATAGAAAGATGATGGATGGATGGATGGATGGATGGATGGATGGATGGATGGATGGATGGATGGATGGATGGATGGATGGATGGATGGATGGATGGATGGATGGATGGATAGATGGATGGATGATATAGATAGATAGATAGATGTACACACACCATTTATCCATATATTCCATGTATTCATCATTGGCTCTCCTTGGCCCATCTTCTATGTGGCTGTGACATTATTGATAACTGTTCACTGTCAGAGAAGTCACATTCTATCAGGCAACACCTACAAGTTTACACCAAAACATATAGAAACTTACTTGGCTCTTCGTGAGTAGATTATCCTGTCTTTGTGATAACTACACTTATATTGTCCTCCCCCCAGGAAAAGGGAAAGTACCTCTACTCTAAGATACATCATGGGAGAAATAATCAGGCTTGTGTCCATACATATTATGAACAGATTAGGGGAGCCATCTGTCTTAGAAATAAGAGGATCTTGCTGGACTTTGGCCACTTTCTGGCCTTCACTTGTTAATAAGAACCATAGGACTAGAATTGGGGTTAAGCAAATTAGAAAAGGTCTCAGAGGTCACTGAACAATTTAAAAAGTAAATGATTAGGTAACAGCTCAACAGTATTATCAAAGATCCAGGTTCTTTCTATTCTTCCTCTCTGGGATCCTTGTTGCTGCCTCAGACATTTCAATCCCAATGAAAGGTTGGAATTAAGGAGAAAAAGGCTGTCTCCTTTCAAGTCTCTTTATTTGGGAAGAAAATGTCAATATCCCTGGCAGATTTCCTCTTACATTTTAGTCAGTACTGGTTTACAAGGGAGCCTGGGAAAGCCTGGCAGATGGGGACAAGGCTGACATTGCCTAGGCAGGACATATTGCCTCTCCTAATTTTTTTTTTTTTTTTTATTAAAACCAGGAAGACAGAAGTGGGGAATGAAAGGCTATTGGTATGCAACAAATCATGCCCAGCACATGTTGTGAAACCTACAGCTATATGTTAGTCTGTATGAAGAATGTGCCCTACAGATCCTTCCTATGTCTGCTTTATGTGTTTCATGATGGAGGTTCTCTCTTGTTATATTGATGAGTAAACTGTGTGGACTACTTAAACCAAAAAAGAAAGAAAAGTAAAAGAAAACAAAAATCCTCACAACTGGACAAATAAGCAACATCATGATAAATGGAGAGAAGATTAAAGTTGTCAAGGACTTCATTTTACTTGGATACACAATCGATGCCCAGGGAAGCAGGAGTCAAGAAATCAAAAGAGGCATTGCATTGTGCAAATCTGCTGCAACAGACCTCTTTAAAGTGTTAAAAAGCAAAGATGTTACCTTGAAGACTAAGGTGGGCCTGACCCAATCCATGGTGTTTTCAATTGTCTCATATGCATGTGAAAGTTGGACAAAAAATAAGGAAAACTGAAGAAGAATCGATGCCTTTGAATTGTTGTATTGGCAAAGAATATTGGATATACCACGGACTGACAAAAGAATGAACAAATCTGTCTTGGAACAAATACAACCAGAATGCTCCTTAGAAGCAAGGATGGCAAGACTACGTCTCACATACTTTGGTCATGTTATCAGGAGGCATCAGTCCCCGGACAAGGACATTTGCTTGGTAAAGTAGGAGGTCATTGAAAAACAGGAAGGCCTTCAATGAGATGGACTGACACAGTGCCCTCAACAAAGGGCTCAAGTATAACATCAATTGTGAGGATGGTGCAGGATCTGGCAGTGTTTCATTCTGTTGTACGTAGGGTCGCTATGAGTTGGAACCAACTCGACGACACCTAACAATAACAACAATTATGTTTGTGGTTGTTTTTTTAAGAATGAAAGTGATACATGTTTATAGAAAAGTTTGAAGCAGTAGAAAATCAGAAGAAAACACAAATTATCAATAACCTTACTTTAAAGCAATCCTTGTAAATATGTTACTGTATTTCTTTTTCAATCTTTTTCACATTTATTTTTACAAACTTCAAAACATAGCACACATTCCAATGTTTCCTCAGACTTCTACAATCCAATAACATGTAGGTTTTACATTACTCAAAAGTTTCACAAAGTAATGCTTACCTTTACTACCTGCAATACATTCTCATAGTTTCTGCTCTATTTCATTTTTTAAACCAATTGCAAGAACATTGTTATGTGCAATTTTGTGTTCTGATTTCTCTATCTAGTGTTATTTTATGAAAACTCCCAATGCCATTAAAATTATTTTAAGCATATTTGTAATGGCTTCACGATATTAAATCTTACTTCAGTATCTTATTTACCCATGGTTATAAAGTCGCTTCAAATTTAAAGAAATTTAGATAAATATTTTCTTGGCCATTAATCATCCCTTGTATATTCCTCAATGTTGATTTTAAGAAATGGAATTACTAAAATGTTTGTATGTATAGCTCCCTTCTAAAATGTGTTGAACTAGAACCAAGGGGACTGAATCAAGTAATTAAGTGATTTCATGCCTTCTGTCCCTGTACCCCCCCTCACCACCCTGGGTTTATGCAACTTGCCAAGAAAATAGGGTCTGGAGAACACCTTTCTTCTCTGGGATTCATTAGCCTGAAGATTAGAAATCTCAGCAGGAACACTAACTCTGTGTCAGTCTGAAATAGTGTAAGGAAGACAGGAGGGTACTTCAACTACAGGCACCTGAATGGCACTACAATCGTCAGCTTTGCAGCTGCCAAAATGCTTTCCTTGCTCATTAACTTTAGCAATGCTAGTTCTAATAAACTGTGATTTTCACTGCTGCTGAAGCAGGCTGACACCACTCTCCTCCCCCAACAGACTGCCTTCCCAAGCAGCCAGCATTCAACAAAAATGGTCCCCACAGGGGCCAATGTGCTGACACAGCCAACACTCTCACTTGCTGCTCCATGCCTGCAGTCCCCACCCCAGGGTTGCAGAGGCAACCACAGGACCTCACCCCACTCTCATCTAAATGCCTCTCTCAATCTCTCTTTCTCCCCCATTTAATGCAATAGTTAAAACAGAAAATTTACTTCTCTCTGCACTGTTTAGGTATAAGTACAAATCTACCGAAATAAGCAGATGTCAAGCTGTTTTCATGAGGAATGCTTGCTGCTGTGATTGTCATGTGGTGGCACAAAGTGGGGAGGCGGCATTTGTCTTCATGCTAAAAGCCTCTAGGGAAGGCCCTCCACATCTTCACTAAAGCTACAGGTGTGAGTCTCTCAGCATTAGGCTCAGGGAGGATAAAGTTCAGGAGCATAGGTGTGTGAGCATGGGTTCTCTGCCAGCACATCTGTCCATTCACAGGTAAAGTTATTTATCTCCTCAGTGCTTTTTGCTATAAAAAACCCTCTGCCAATTGTCCTTCTTTCCTTTCTATTTTTGGCTAGTTTCTACTTAAGCTGTAAGACTCAGTCCAGGTGTTCTCTCCTCCACTGAAGTTTTCTTTGACTTTCCTCTTCTGAGATCCAGCAATACTGTCTGTCATTTATCTCTCTTGCTGGAGTGTAATTATTTATTTCTTTTCTAGAGATTGCCTTTTAATTTACTTTCCCAGCGCAATGCCTAGAACATGGTAGGTGCTCAGTAAACTTTCTGAAATGAACACACACACACATATATACATGCCAGAGAGGTGTGGCTTCAGGGAGGTCTAAAAGAACTGAATAACAAAGAGAGATACCTTCATCTGAGGTGCGTACAGTAGCAGAGACGAGTCACAACTTACGTACTTCTGTAGGGGCACATGTTGAGTCAGGCATCAGATAGGCAGAGTATTTGGCTTGCTTGGTTAAGGAAAAACCATTGAATAGATTCGAATCTGTAAAAGCTGCAGATACAAAATAAATTTCTCCCTCTAACTGATTTACCCTCAACGGATATTTGCTGAGCATAACAGAAACAGCAGAGTGGAGACAGAGTAGGCTGGAAAGGACAGAAAGATATTGGCATTCTTAAGGAAATCAGAGCCTCTGAAAGGGCCAGATCTCACTTTTGAAAAATTTAAGAAGTTAACTAAAATTAACTAACTGCGTAACCCAGACCTGAACCAGCTCAACTTCTGATTGGACCCAAGCGAACAGTCCCTTATCCTAGCTACAAGATAAAGAAAAGGGTGTTTCTTTCTGGGAGAAAATAATATTTACTCTAGTATCTACTTTTTTTTGAACACAGTATCTCTAAAAAAAATTATCCGTGGATGACCCAGATACAGCAATTAGCAGATGAGAACTTTAAAATAAATACTATAATTATTGCAAATAAATTAAAAAGATGAAAATTATTGCTGAAAACTACAGAATTTCAACAGCGAAATGGAATTCTGAAAAACAACAACAACAAAATAACAGGGAGCCAAGAAGGTGGAATAGACAGATGCTTCCAGTGAGCCCTCTTTACAACAAAAACAAGTAAAATAAGTATATTTATGACAAGCTAGGAACCCTGAACATCAAAGGCAAGCTAAGAAAAAGAACTGAGGGGCATGGGGCGGAAGACACGGTTCAGAACCAGAGAGGAGTTACCAGACTTGAATCATGGGGAGCGCTCAGGCACAATTCCCAGGAGCAGCAGCGGTGGGCTGGTACTAGTGTTCAGCTGAAGTTTCCTCAGGGAGAAGCAGCCAGCCACACAGCCTACTCATAGCTCCAGAGAAGAACATTGCTCTCTGCAAAAGCTAAGTACTTGCATATATTTTACCATCCCCCTCTTCCCTCCCCCTGCTCCCAAGCGGGCTTCAGTGGCTGGCTACCCTGAGCCTGAGATAGACCCTGTTGAGCACCTAGAGCCGTCCTCCCAGCCTTGGAGAAGGAATAAATTTGCAATTTGGGGAAAGATAATTTGCCAGCTCCACTAACTGGGGGAGCTCAGGACAGAAGTGGCTCCTATCCAGGCATAAACGGTCCATAGACTTTGAGTATCTTTCCCTTCTGCATGGTCCTGTGTGGGCCTACTTCAGGGAAATAGGCCCTTGTTGGCAGACTCCAACCGTTTCAACTGTGTGGTGGAGAGGTGGGTATTCGATGTTTCACATTGCTTTGCCTATTAAACAGGGTCCTTGCCTACCGAAATCAGGGGCCTAAGGACTGGTAGCTCCAGTGAGGCCACCCAGCCACTCAAGACAGGGGTCTATGGATAACTGGTACCTCCCAGTCCTTACAACCAAAAACATTGGGTGCCCATGGCCCGTCTGCAGAACCCATCCACCTGGACAATCTAGGAAACAAGGACACGCTTTCACCAGAGACACGTGGGGGATGATTCTCAGCCCCCTGCCTTGTTCAGACTGTGACACTCTGCTGCAACCAGACACCAGTACCTACACTATACTCCTCTGCCCCTCTAAGACTGTAGGACAGAGCCTGTACCACACACTTGATGATCAGCTACCTGGACAACTGAGCTGAATTCATACAAGACAAGTGAAGGGACTCCTAGACTGATATACCTGATAACAGCTCTAGCCATCTGAGGACAGGATGTCAGAGTTCCAAAGGTGAAAATAAGCAAGCTACCTTACTCAAGCAACCCATTTGGGGATATCAAAACAAAATAAAGCAAGGAGCTATGACACAGTAAGCAAACGTAACAAAAACTAATACAATAATTTATAGATGGCTTAGAGACAAGAGTCAATATCAAGTCACATAAAGAAACAGACCATGATTGCATCAACAAGCTCTCAAAACAAACAATCAAGGGATCTCTCAGATGAAAGTGCCTTCCTGGAATTACCAGAGGCAGAATATGAAAGATGAATACACAGAACCCTTCAAGACATCAGGAGGGAAATGAGGCAATATGCAGAACAAGCCAAGGAACACACAGATAAAGCAATTGAAGAAACTAAAAAAATTATTCAGGAACATAATGAAAAATTTAATAAGCTGGAAAAATCCATAGACAGACAGCAATCAGAAATTCAGAAGATTAACAACAAAATTACAGAAGTAGACAACTCAATAGAAAGTCAGAGAAGCAGATTTGAGCAAGTGAAAGGCAGAATTTCTGAACTTGAAGATAAAGCACTTGGCACTAATATATTTGAAGAAAAATCAGGTAAAAGAATTTTAAAAAAGAAAGAAAACTTAAGAATCATGCAGGGCTCTATCAATAGAAATAACCTACGAGTGACTGGAGTACTAGAACAGGGAGGGATAACAGAAAATATAGAGAGGAATTGTTAATGGCTTATTGGCAGAAAACTTCCCTGATATCACCAAAGATGAGAAGGTATCTACCCAAGATGCTCACCCAACTTCACATAAGTTAGATGTTAAAAGAAAGTCACTAGTGGGGGGCCAAGATGGCTGACTAGGTAGAACTACTGTGGATCCCTCTTGCAGCAAAGACTTGGAAAAACAAGTGAATTGATCACATACATGACAATCTATGAACCCTGACCATCAAACACAGATCTAAAGAGTTGACCTGAGTGACAGGGGAGCAAAAAGGTGCACCCTGAAGCAGCGACCACTTCTGGAACTGGTGCCCTGTGCCACAGTCTTGAGCACTTGCAGCTCCCTGGTGCCACGTGGTGGGGCTAACTGCAGCTTACTAAGACGGGGCAAGCACGGGACACAGCCCTAACCCCTAACCTCCTGGAGTAACCTCAGAAAAGACTCAGCCAGTGTAAGCAGGCTGCACACTGATATGGCTGACAAGAAAACAAGCAACCAAGGGGAAGCAGTAACTGTTTTCAGAGCCTGGAGCCAGCGTCCCAGTCAGAAAACCTTGGCACTGGGCTTTGGACTAAGTGCAGAGGAGCTGAGCACAGCTTCCTGAGATGGCACAAGCACAGGATGCAGCCCTAGCCCCCTGAAGTAACCTCAGGGGAAACCCAGCCAGTGCACTCAGGCAGCACAACGGTGCGGCTGACAGGAAGACAAAATACCGGAAAGCAACAACTGGTTTTGGAGCCTGGAGTGCAGCATCCCAGCCAGGAATCCTTGGCCCTGGGCTTTGGGCTAGGAGCAGAGGATCTGACCACGGCTTCTGAGATGGCACGAGCACCAGACGCAGGCCTGACCCTCAGGGGCAATCTCAACCTACACAGGCCACACGCCCCTCGGGAATCTCAGATAAAACAGTCATCACCAAGGAAGATAAGTAACTTTGTCTATACTGCTGGGTACTACTCTCTTCTATCTATCTGATCACTCCCCTCCTTGCCCCGGGAGGCTTCATTCACATTGGAATTTCCTGGGCCAGGAAGTGAAGTGCTCTGCAGGGTTTTTTTTTTTTTTTGTCCTAACCCATTCTCCTGGTCTAAGAGAAGCAGCTACTAACAACCCAGGGATGAAAAATCCTTCCCTGACTTCTCTAAACTGGAATAAAAATACAGAACCAGCTCCAGCCAAGCATATGAGATCCACAGCTTGGGCTTTCATTCCTACAGGGAACGAGGTGGCTATTATAATGCAAAGGCAATTCTGATAGAGATCCAACCAGCTGGTGATAGAGCATAAGTGGTTCAAAGGCTACAACAATCAAGACAGCACAATCTAGTAGCCCATCTGGGTATATTGAAACAAAATAAAACAAGATAAGACTCAGTGATTTATTTATTTATTTTAAGTGAGCAAATATAAAATAAATCATTACAATATCTTATAGATGGCTCGGAGACAGCAGTAGATATCAAACCACATAAAGAAGCAGACCATGATTGCTTCTACAACTCCCCAAATTAAAGAATCAAAATCTTTCCCAAAGGAAGATACTATCCTGGAATTGCCAGATGCAGAATATAAAAAAAATAATATACAGAACGCTTCAAGACATCAGGGATGACCTCAGAAATGAAATATGGCAATCCACAGAAAAAGCCAAGGAACACACTGATAAAGCAATTGAAGAAATCAAAAAGATTATTCAAGAACGTAGTGGAAAAGTTAATAAGCTGCAAAAATCCATAGAGAGACAGCATTCAGAAATCCAAAAGATTAACAGTAAAATTACAGAATTAGACAACTCAATAGAAAGTCAGAGGAGCAGAATCGAGCAATAGGAATGCAGAGTGGGGGAGGTGGTGGATAAGGCAATTGTCATCAATACAGTTGAAAAAAAATCAGATAAAAGAATTACAAAAAAAAAGAAGAAACCCTAAGAATCATGTGGGACTCTATCAAGAAGAATAACTTGTGTGTGATTGGAGTTCCAGAACGGGGAGGGATAAGAGAAAATACAGAGACAATAGTTGAAGATCTGTTGGCAGAAAACTTCCCTGGCATCATGAAAGATGAAAGGATATCTATCCAAGATGCTAGTCCAACCCCATATAAGAATGATCCAAAAAGAAAATCACCAAGACATATTATCATCAAACTTGCCAAAACCAAAGTTAAAGAGAAAATTTTAAAAGCAGCCAGGGATAAAAGAAAAGTCTCTTAATAAGGAGAATCAATAAGAATAAGTTCAGACTACTCAGCAGAAACCATGCAGTCAAGAAGGCAACGGGATGACATATAGAGAGCACTGAAGGAGAAAAACTGTCAGTCAAGGATCATATATCCAGCAAAACTCTCTCTCAAATATGAAGGTGAAATTAAAACATTTACAGACAAACACAAGCTTAGAGAATTTGCAAAAATCAAACCAAAGCTACAAGAAATACTAAAGGAAATTGTTTCTTCAGAAAATCAATAATATCAAATACCAACACAACACAAGGTCACAGAACAGAACATCCTGATATCAACTCAAATAGGGAAATCGCAAAAACCAATTAAGATTAATTTCAAAAGAAAAAAAATGCTCAAAACAGGGAATCATTGAAGTCATTGTGTAAAAGATTACAGTAATCAAAAAGAGGGACTAAATTCAGGAGGCATAGTTCTTCCATATGGAGAGGAAAACAAGACGATATAGGACAATACAAGTTAGGGTTTTACTTAGAAAAATAGGGGTAAATATTAAGGTAACCACAAAGAGGTATAACAATTCCATAATTCAATGTAAAAACCAGGAAAAACATAATAACTCAGCAAACATAAATTCAACTGCTATGAAAATGAGGAACACACAATTTACAAAGAAAAACATTTCGGCACAAAAAAGTAAATGGAAAAATGAAATTGTCAACAACACACACAAAAAGGCATCAAAATGACAGCACTAACCTCATACTTATCTATAATTTTGCTGAATATAAATGGACTAAATGCACCGATAAAGAGACATAGAGTCTCAGACTGGATAAAGAAACAGAATCTCTCTATATGCTGCCTACAGGAGACACACCTTAGACTTAGAGACGCAAACAAACTAAAACTCAAAGGATGAAAAAAATATATCAAGCAAACAACAATCAAAAAAGAGTAGGAGTGGCAATATTAATTTCTGACAAAATAGACTTTAAAGTTAAATCCACCACAAAGGAAAAAGAAGGACACTACATAATGATTAAAGGGACAATTAACCAGGAAGATACAACCATATTAAATATTTATGCATCCAGTGACAGGGCTGCAAGATACATAAAACAAACTTTAACAGAATTGAAAAGTGAGATAAACAGCTCCATAATTATAGTAGAAGACTTCCACACGCCACTATCAGAAAAGGATAGGACTTCCAGTAAGAAGGGCAATAGAGACACAGAAGAGGTAATTGCTACAGTTAACCAGCTTGACCTCATAGACTTATACAGCACACTCCACCCAACAGCTGCAAAGTATACTTTTTTTCCTAGTGCACATGAAACATTCTCTAGAATAGATTACATGTTAGGTCATAAAACAAACCTTTGCAGAATCCAAAACACTGAAATATTACAAAGCATCTTCTCAGACAACAAGGCCATAAAAGTAGAAATCAATAACATAAAAATCAGGGAAAAGAAACCAAATACTTGGAAACTGAACAATACCTTGCTCAAAAAAGACTGGGTTATAGAAGACATTAAGGAGGGAGTAAAGAAATTCATAGAATGCAATGAGAATGAAAACACTTCCTATCAAAACCTCTAGGACACAGCAAAAGCAGTGCTCACAGGTCAATTTATACTGATAAATGCACACATACATAAAGAAGAGCCAAAATCAGAGAACTGTCCCTACAACTTGAACAAATAGAAACTGAGCAACAAAAGAATCCATCAGGCACCAGAAAAAAACAAATAATAAAAATTAGAGCTGAACTAAATGAATTAGAGAACAGAAAAACAATTGAAAGAATTAACAAAGCCAAAAGCTGGTTCTTTGAAAAAATTAACAAAATTGATAAACCATTGGCCAGACTGACTAAAGAAATACAGGAAAGGAAACAAATAACCCGAATAAGAAACGAGAAGGACCACATCACAACAGAACCAAATGAAATTAAAAGAATCATTTCAGATTACTACGAAAAATTGTACTCTAACAAATTTGAAAACCTAGAAGAAATGGATGAATTCTTGGAAAAACACTACCTACCTAAACTAACACATTCAGAAGTAGAACAACTAAATAGACCCATAACAAAAAAAGAGATTGAAACGGTAATCAAAAAAGTTAGAAAAAAAAAAGCCCTGGCCCGGATGGCTTCACTGAAGAGTTCTACCAAACATTCAGAGAAGACTTAACACCACTACTACTGAAGGTATTTCAAAGCATAGAAAATGATGGAATACTACCCAACTCATTCTATGAAACCACCATCTCCCTGATACCAAAATCAGGTAAAGACATTACAAAAAAAAGAAAATTTTAGACCTATATCCCTCATGAACATAGATGCAAAAATCCTCAACAAAATTCTAGCCAATAGAATCCAACAACACATCAAAAAAATAATTGACCCATACTGAGCGAAATTAGTCAGAGGCAAAAGGACAAATATTGTATAAGACCACTATTATAAGATCTTGAGAAATAGGAAAAACTGAGAAGAACGCATACTTTTGTGGTTATGAAGGGGGGAGGGAGGGAGGGTAGGAGAGGGTTTTTTATTGATTAATCAGTAGATAAGAACTGCTTCGGGTGAAGGGAAAGACAACACTCAATACATGGAAGGTCAGTTCAATTGGACTGGACCAAAAGCAAAGAAGTTTCTGGGATAAAATGAATGCTTCAAAGGTCAGCGGAGCAGGGGCGGGGATCTGGGGAAAAGGGTTTGAGGGGACTTCTATGTCAATTGGCAAAATAATTCTATTATGAAAACATTTTGCATCCCACTTTGAAATGCGACATCTGGGGTCTTAAAAGCTAACAAGTGGCCATCTAAGATGCATCAATTGGTCTCAACCCACCTGGAGCAAAGGAAAATGAAGAACACCAAGGTCACACGACAACTAGGAGCCCAAGAGACAGAAAGAGCCACATGCACCAGAGACCTACATCATCCTGAGAACAGAAGAACTAGTTGGTGCCTGGCCACAATCGATGACTGCCCTGTCAGGGAGCACAACAGAGAACTCCTGAGGGAACAGGAGATCAGTGGGATGCAGACCCCAAATTCTCATAAAAAGATCATACTTAATGGTCTGACTGAGACTAGAGGAATCTCGGCGGCCATGCTCCCCAGACCTTCTGTCGGCACAGGACAGGAACCATCCCCGAAGACAACTCATCAGACATGAAAGGGACTGGTCAGCGGGGGGGGGGGGGGGGGAGATGCTGATGAAGAGTGAGCTAATTATATCAGGTGGACACTTCAGAGTGTGTTGGCAGCTCTTGTCTGGAGGGGGGAAGGGAGGATAGAGAGAGAGGGAAGCTGGCAAAATAGTCACGAAAGGAGAGACTGAAAGGGCTGACTCAATAGGGGGAGAGCAAGTGGGAGTACGGAGTAAGATGTATGTAAACTTATATGTGACAGACTGATTGGATTTGTAAACGTTCACTTGAAGCTTAATAAAAGTTAATAAAAAAATTATATTAAAGAGAAACTGATGTCAATAAATTTTACAACTGTAAAAAGTCGAATTGGTAAAAAAAATAAATAAATGATTCACTCAGATGAAGTGGGATTTATACCAGGTATGCAAGGCTGGTTTAATATCAGAAAAACCATTAATGTAATCCATCACATAAATAAAACAAAAGACGAAAACCACATGATCTTATCAATTGATGCAGAAAAGACATTTCACAAAGTTCAACACCCATTTATGATAAAAACTCTTACCAAAATAGGAATTGAAGGAAAATTCCTCAACATAATAAAGGGCATCTATGCAAAGCCAACAGCCAATATCACTCTAAATGGAGAGAGTCTGAAAGCATTTCCCTTGAGAACGGGAACCAGACAAGGATGCCCTTTATCACCGCTCTTATTCAACATCGTACTTGAAGTCCTAGCCAGGGCAATTAGGCTAGACAAAGAAATAAAAGGTATCCGGATTGGCAAGGAAGAAGTAAAGTTATCACTATTTGCAGATGACATGATTATATACACAGAAAACCCTAAGGAATCCTCCAGAAAACTACTGAAACTAATAGAAGAGTTTGGCAGAGTCTCAGGTTATAAAATAAACATACAAAAATCACTTGGATTCCTCTACATCAACAAAAAGAACATCAAAGAGGAAATAACCAAATCAATACCATTCACAGTAGCCCCCAAGAAGATAAAATACTTAGGAATAAATCTTACCAAGGATGTAAAAGACCTATACAAAGAAAACTACGAAGTACTAGTGCAAGAAACTAAAAGGGACCTACATAAGTGGAAAAACATACCTTGCTCATGGATAGGAAGACTTTACATAGTAAAAATGTCTACTCTACCAAAAGCCATGTATACATATAACGCACTTCCGATCCAAATTCCAATGTCATATTTTAAGGGGATAGAGAAACAAATCACTAATTTCATATGGAAGGGAAAGAAGCCCCGGATAAGCAAAGCATTGTTGAAAAAGAAGAAGAAAGTGGGAGGCCTCACTCTACCTGATTTCAGAACCTATTATACAGCTACAGTAGTCAAAACAGCCTGGTACTGGTACAGCAACAGGCACATAGACCAATGGAACAAAATTGAGAACCCAGATATAAATCCATCCACGTATGAGCAGCTGATATTTGACAAAGGACCAGTGTCAGTTAATCGGGGAAAAGATAGTCTTTTGAACAAATGGTGCTGGCATAACTGGATATCCATTTGCAAAAAAATGAAACAGGACCCATACCTCACACCATGCACAAAAACTAATTCCAAGTGGATCAAAGACCTAAACGTAAAGACTAAAACGATAAAGATCATGGAAGAAAAAATTGGGACAACCCTAGGAGCCCTAATACAAGGCATAAACAGAATACAAAACATTACCAAAAATGATGAAAAGAAACCCGATAACTGGGAGCTCCTAAAAATCAAACACCTATGCTCATCTAAAGACTTCTCCAAAAGAGTAAAAAGACCACCTACAGACTGGGAAAGAATTTTCAGCTA
This sequence comes from Elephas maximus indicus, assembly GCF_024166365.1. Classification (NCBI taxonomy): domain Eukaryota; kingdom Metazoa; phylum Chordata; class Mammalia; order Proboscidea; family Elephantidae; genus Elephas; species Elephas maximus. The sequence goes on along the minus strand of NC_064824.1, from coordinate 16,970,983 downwards.
TGACATCTCAGACCAGCGCCTGATCTCTAAAATCTACATGATTCTGTCAAAACTCAACCACAAAAAGACAAACAACCCAATCAAGAAGTGGGCAAAGAATATGAACACACATTTCACTAAAGAAGATATTCAGGCAGTCAGCAGATACATGAGAAAATGCTCTCGATCATTAGCCATTAGAGAAATGCAAATTAAAACTACGATGAGATTCCATCTCACACCAACTAGACTGGCATTAATCCAAAAAACACAAAATAATAAATGTTGGAGAGGCTACAGAGAGATTGGAACTCTTATACACTGCTGGTGGGAATGTAAAATGGTACAACCACTTTGGAAATCTATCTGGCGTTATCTTAAACAGTTAGAAATAGAACTACCATACAACCCAGAAATCCCACTCCTCGGAATATACCCTAGAGATACAAGAGCCTTCACAGAAACAGATATATGCACACCCATGTTTATTGCAGCTCTGTTTACAATAGCAAAAAGCTGGAAGCAACCAAGGTGTCCGTCAACGGATGAATGGGTAAATAAATTGTGGTATATTCACACAATGGAATACTACGCATCGATAAAGAACAGTGACAAATCTGTGAAACATTTCATAACATGGAGGAACCTGGAAGGCATTATGCTGAGCGAAATGAGTCAGAGGCAAAAGGACAAATATTGTATAAGACCACTATTATAAGATCTTGAGAAATAGTAAAAACTGAGAAGAACACATACTTTTGTGGTTACGAAGGGGGGAGGGAGGGAGGGAGAGGTTTTTTTATTGATTAATCAGTAGGTAAGAACTGCTTCGGGTGAAGGGAAAGACAACACTCAATACATGGAAGGTCAGCTCAATTGGACTGGACCAAAATCAAAGAAGTTTCCAGAATAAAATGAATGCTTCAAAGGTCAGCGGAGCAGGGGCGGGGGTCTGGGGAACATGGTTTGAGGGGACTTCTAAGTCAATAGGCAAAATAATTCTGCTATGAAAACATTCTGCATCCCACTTTGAAATGTGGCGTCTGGGGTCTTAAATGCTAACAAGTGGCCACCTAAGATGCATCAATTGGTCTCAACCCACCTGGAGCAAATGAAAATGAAGAACACCAAGGTCACATGACAACTAGGAGCCCAAGAGACAGAAAGAGCCACATGAACCAGAGACCTACATCGCCCTGAGACCAGAAGAACTAGTTGGTGCCCGGCCACAATCGATGACTGCCCTGTCAGGGAGCACAACAGAGAACTCCTGAGGGAGCAGGAGATCAGTGGGATGCAGACCCCAAATTCTCATAAAAAGACGATACTTAATGGTCTGACTGCTACTAGAGGAATCCCGGCGGCCATGCTCCCCAGACCTTCTGTTGGCACAGGACAGGAACCATCCCCGAAGACAACTCATCAGACATGAAAGGGACTGGTCAGCGGGGGGGGAGAGAGATGCTGATGAAGAGTGAGCTAATTAAATCAGGTGGACACTGGAGAGTGTGTTGGCAACTCTTGTCTGGAGGGGGCATGGGAGGATAGAGAGAGAGGGAAGCTGGCAAAATTGTCACGAAACGAGAGACTGAAATGGCTGACTCACTAGGGGGAGAGCAAGTGGGAGAAGGGAGTAAGATGTATGTAAACTTACATGTGACAGACTGATTGGATTTGTAAATGTTCACTTGAAGCTTAGTAAAAGTTAATTAAAAAAAAAATTAGAGCTGAACTAAAGGAATTAAATAAGAGAAAAACAATCAAAAGAATTAACAAAGCCGAAAGCTGGTTCTTTGAAAAAATTAACAAACTTGATAAACCATTAGCCAGACTGACTAAAGAAATACAGGAAAGGAAACAAATAACCCGAATAAGAACCGAGATGGGCCATATCACAACAGACCCAACTGATATTAAAAGAATTATATCAGATTTTTATGAAAAAATGTACTGTAACAAATTTGCAGACCTAGAAGAAATGGATGAATTCCTAGAAAAACACTACCTACCTAAACTAACACAATCAGAAGTAGAAAAACTAAAAAGACTCATAACGAAAAAAGAGATTGAAAAGGTAATCAAAAAAACTCCCAACAAAAAAAAGCCCTGGCCTGGACGGCTTCACTGCAGAGTTCTACCAAACTTTCAGAGAAGAGTTAACACCACTACTACTAAAGGTATTTCAAAGCATAGAAAATGATGGAATACTACCTAACTCATTGTATGAAGCCACCATATCCCTGATACCAAAACCAGGTAAAGACATCACAAGAAAAGAAAATTACAGACATATATCCCTCATGAACATAGATGCAAAAGTCCTCCACAAAATTCTAGCCAATAGAATTCAATAACATATCAAAAAAATAATCCACCATGACCAAGTGGTATTTATACCAGGTATGCAAGGTTGGTTCAATATTAGAAAAACCATTAATGTAATCCACCATATAAATACAACAAAAGACAAAAACCACATGATCTTATCAATTGATGCAGAACAGGGATTTGACAAAGTCCAACACCCATTCATGATAAAAACGTTCAGCAAAATAGGAATTGAAGGAAAATTCCTCAGCATAATAAAGGGCACCTATACAAAAAAAATAAAATAAAAGTTTTTTTTTTTATACAAAGCCAACAGCCAACATCATTCTAAATGGCGAGAACCTGAAAGCATTTCCCTTGAGAATGGGAAACAGACAAGGATGCCTTTTATCACCGCTCTTATTCAACATTGTGCTAGAGGTCCTAGCCAGAGGAATTAGGCTAGACAAAGAAATAAAGGGCATCTGGATTGGCAAGGAAGAGGTAAAATTATCTCTATTTGCAGATGCCATGATCTTATACACAGAAAACCCTAAGGAATCCTCCAGAAAACTACTGAAACTAATAGAAGAGTTCAGCAGAGTTTCAGGTTACAAGATAAACATACGAAAATCACTTGGATTCCTCTACATCAACAAAAAGAACATCGAAGAGGAAATAACCAAATCAATACCATTCACAGTAGCCCCCAAGAAGATAAAATACTTAGAAATAAATCTTACCAAAGATGTGAAAGACCTATACAAAGAAAACTACAAAGTACTAGTGCAAGAAACTAAAAGGGACCTACATAAGTGGAAAAACATACCTTGCTCATGGATAGGAAGACTTAACATAGTAAAAATGTCTATTCTACCAAAAGCCATCTATATATACAATGCACTTCCAATCCAATTTCCAACGATATTTTTCAATGTGTTGGAGAAACAAACCACCAACTTCATATGGAAGGGTAAGAAGCCCCAGATACGTAAAGCATTACTGAAAAAGAAGAAGAAAGCGTGAGGCCTCACTCTACCTGATTTTAGAACATATTATACAGCCACAGTAGTCAAAACAACCTGGTACTGGTATAACAACAGACACATAGACCAATGCAACAGAATTGAGAACCCAGATATAAATCCATCCACATATGAGCAGCTGATATTTGACAAAGGCCCAGTGTCAGTTAATTGGGGAAAAGATAGTCTTTTGAACAAATGCTGCTGGCATAACTGGAGATCCATTTGCAAAAAAATGAAACAGGACCCATACCTCACACTATGCGAAAAACTAATTCCAAATGGATCAAAGACCTAAACAGAAAGACTAAAACGATAAAGATCATGGAAGAAAAAATAGGGACAACCCTAGGAGCCCTAATACGAGGCATAAACAGAATACAAAACATTACTAAAAATGACGAAGAGAAACCAGGTAACTGCTCATCTAAAGACTTCACCAAAAGAGTAGAAAGACCACCTACAGATTGGGAAAAAATTTCCAGCTATGACATCTCCGACCAGTGCCAATCTCTAAAAATCTATATGATTCTGTTAAAACTCAACCACAAAAAGACAAACAACCCAATTAAAAATTGGGCAAAGTATAAGAACACGCACGTCACTAAAGAAGATATTCAGGTGGCTAACAGATACATGAGAAAATGCTCCCGATCATTAGCCATTAGAGAAATGCAAATTAAAACTATGATGAGATTCCATCTCACTCCAGGAAGGTTGGCATTCAACAAAAAAACTAAATAATAAATGTTGGAGAGGCTGTGGAGAGATTGGAACTCTTATACACTGCTGGTCAAAATGTAAAATGGTACAACCACTTTGGAAATCTTTTTGGCGTTTTCTTAAAAAGTTAGAAATAGAACTACCATACAACCCAGAAGTCCCACTCCTTAGAATACAACCTGGAGAAATAACAGCCTTTACATGAACAGATATATGCACACCCATGTTTATTGCAGCACTGTTTACAATAGCAAAAAGCCTAAAGTAACCAAGGTGTCCATCAACGGATGAATGGATAAATAAATTATTGTATATTCACACAATGGAATACTATGCATGGATAAAGAACAGTGATGAATCTGTGAAACATTTCCTAACATGGAGGAACTTGGAAGGCATTATGCTGAGTGAAATTAGTCAGCCGCAAAAGGACAAATAATATATAAGACCACTATTATAAGAACTCGAGAAATAGTTTAAACAGAGAAGAAAATATTCTTTTATGGTTAGGAGAGGGAGGAGGGAGGGAGGGTGGGAGAGGGGTATTCACTAATTAGATAGTAGATAAGAACTACTTTAGGTGAAGGGAGAGACAACACACAATACAGGAGAGGTCAGCACAACTGGGCTAAACTAAAAGCAAAGAAGTTTCCTGAATAAACTGAATGCTTCGAAGGCCAGTGTAGCAGGGGCAGGGGTTTGTGGACCATGGTTTCAGGGGACATCTAAGTCAGTTGGCATAATAAAATCTATTAAGAAAACATTCTGCATCACACTTAGGAGAGTGGCGTCTGGAGTCTTAAACGCTAGAAAGCGGCCATCTAAGATGCATCAATTGCTCTCAACCCACCTAGACCAAAGCAGAATGAAGAACACCAAGGACACAAGGTAATTACGAGCCCAAGAGACAAAAAGGGACACATAAACCATGACTACATCAGGCCAAGACCAGAAGAAGTAGATGGTGCCCGGCACAACCGATGACTGCCCTGACAGAGGACAAAACAGAGAACCCCTGAGGGAGCAGGAGAGCAGTGGGATGCAGATCCCAAATTCTCGTAAAAAGAGCAGACTTAAGGGTCTGACTGAGACTGGAAGGACCCCAGTGGTCATGGTTCCCAGACCTTCTGTTGGCCCAGAATAGGAACCAAGCCAACTCTTCAGACAGGGATTGGAGTGGACAAGAAATTGGAGAGGGATGCTGGTAAGGAGTGAGCTTCTTGGATCAGGTGGACACTTGAGACTATATCGGCATCTCCTCCCTGGAGGGGAGATGAGAGGGTGGAGGGGGTTAGAAGCTGGAGAAATGGACAGGAAAAGAGAGAGTGGAGGGAGGGGGCAGGCTGTCTCGTTAGGGGGAGAGCAATTGGAAGTATGTAGCAAGATGTATATAAGTTTTTGTGTGAGAGACTGACTTGATTTGTAAACTTTCACTTAAAGCACAATAAAAACAAAATAAAATAAAACAGATGTTCCAGAACTGATATGAAGTCAATATATGATTGGTTGAGTTTAGCAAAAGAAAGGACGTAGCAAAAAACAAAGGGCCAGTGAGGTAGAAGAGAGTACATAAATGTAACATTCCTAAATTGCTACCTTCCTAATAACATTGATCCAAATTACATGAACCAAAAATTGTCATAACCAAAAGAAAAAAAAATGCAAATCCACAATCACATTGGATAACTTCATACACCTTTTTTTATTGATTACAAGAAAAATCAAGAAGGAAAAATATTTGTAAAGTACAATTAACCAATTGGACCTAACTGACAAGTATAGAACTCTACATCCAACAATTGCAGAATAAACACTCTTTTCAAGGACATGAAGAATATTCAGCAAGTTAGGCCAGATGCTCAGCTATAAAGCAAGTCTCAGGTTATTTGAAAGACTTGTAAACAGAAAAAGCTTTCAGATAAAAAAAAAGAGATTAAATTTTCAATCAATTAAACAAAAGAATAACTAGAAAATTCTCAAATTTTGAAAATTGAACAACACACTCCTAAACAACCCATGAGTATATGAAATAATCACAAGGAAAATCAGAATATATTTGTAACTAAACAATTATATAATATACACACACATACTTTTTTCCATGGTGAAGAAAATGTTTTTTTAACTCTGAATATAATAGAAAACCAAGGATTTGTATACTTTAACAGCGAATTTTGTGATAAGTGAATGACATCACACTAGTATGTTTAAAATGCTTATTAGAAAGATGTTTTAAACACTTTTATGACAATAAATTTGACAACTGATATGAAATAGACACTTTAAAACACACAACTTACTAAACCTGATGCAAGAAGAAAGAGAAAATCTGAACAGAAAATATGCAAACACAAATGATTGTTTAAGAAATTGAATTTCCAATTAAAGTTTACCTACAAAGAGAATTCTAGGCCCAAATATTTGGATTCTGGGTCTCTGAAGGCCCACCTGTCTCAGGACTTAGCTTCTGGCTTCCAGATTTTTCTGAAGGGAAAGCACAGCCCTGTTAATATTCTCCCAAACAAACCTGATAAAGCACTAAGCCTGGCATAACACTTTCTCAACCTGGCTGAGAAAACATCTGAAATAATAAAAATGGTTCCCCAGCCCTCTGTACCAATGTGGCATGTTTCCCCTCAAGGGTCTAGTAACCTACACACCATTTATCCCATGCCTAGTATGGGCTGCTACCACCTGTTTGTCATATTGTCACACCGGAAGCTATGCCAGCCTGTTTCAGCAGCAACGAAAATTATAGTTTATTAGAACTGACAATGCTAAAAATCAACAAGCAAGGCAGGTATTTTGGTAACTATGCCAATGGTATTTCAAATAACAGCAGGGTCACACATGGTGGACAAGTTTCAGTGGCCCTTCCAGGCTAAGACAGGCTAGGAAGAAAGGGCTGGCTATCTACCACCAAAAATTAGCCAATAAAAATCCTATAGATCACAGCAGAATATTGTTTGATATAATGCTAGAAGATGAGCCCCCTATGTTGGAAGGCATTACAAAATGGCCAGAACAATGTTCATGACCAACCAATGATCATAAAGATGGATCAAGATTGGGCAACATTTTATTCTGTTGGACAAGAAGTTCCTATAAGTTGGCTCCAACTTGACTGCAACTAACAACAACAGTATGGGATAGACACTTGGCACACCTCATCTCATTTGATCTTTACAATGCACCCAGGAGTAAGTTATTATTGCTTCCATTTTGTAGATGAGTAACTAGAATTTGACACAGTCATCAAAGTAGATTTGTTTGCTGTTGTTTGTTTTTCCCAGACAACACTGGGACTAGAACTGAATGGGAGATAGGTAGAATTTATTTTATAAACTGGGTAGACTACTCAGTAGCCCAGGTATGTGGGCAGATTAAGTAGGCATTTTTTTTTATATATATATTTTAGGTTGTTTATTTTCCCCATGGGGAATAACTTTGTTGTTGTTGTTGTTGTTAGGTGCCGTCAAGTTGGTTCCCACTCATAGCGACCCTATGCACAGCAGTACGAAACACTGCCTGGTCCTGAGCCATCCTTACAATTGTTGTTAAGCTTGAGCTCATTGTTGCAGCCACTGTGTCAATCTGCCTCGTTGAGGGTCTTCCTCTTTTCCACTGACCCTGTACTCTGCCAAGCATGATGTCCTTCTCCAGGGACTGATCCCTCCTGACAACACGTCCAAAGTATGTAAGACGCAGTCTCGCCATCCTTGCCTCTAAGGAGCATTCTGGCTGTACTTCTTCCAAGACAGATTTGTTGGTTCTTTTGGCAGTCCACGGTATATTTAATATTCTTCGCCAACACCACAATTCAAAGGTGTCGATTCTTCTTCAGTCTTCCTTATTCGTTGTCCAGCTTTCACATGCATATGATGCGATTGAAAATAACATGGCTTAGGTCAGGCACACCTTAGTCTTCAAGGTGACATCTTGGCTCTTTAACACTTTGAAGAGGTCCTTTGCAGCAGATTTACCCAATGCAATGTGTCTTTTGATTTCTTGACTGCTGCTTCCATGGCTGTTGATTGTGGATCCAAGTAAAATGAAGTCCTTGACAACTTCAATCTTTTCTCCGATTATCATGATGTTGCTCAGTGGTCCATTTGTGATGATTTTTGTTTTCTTTATGTTGAGGTGCAATCCATACTGAAGGCTGTGGTTTTTTTTTTTTTTTTAATAACTTTTATTAAGCTTCAAGTGAACGTTTACAAATCCAATCAGTCTGTCACATATAAGTTTACATACATCTCACTCCCTACTCCCACTTGCTCTCCCCCTCTTGAGTCAGCCCTTTCAGTCTCTCCTTTCATGACAATTTTGCCTGCTTCCCTCTCTCTCTATCCTCCCATCCCCTCTCCAGACAAGAGTTGCCAACACACTCTCAAGTGTCCACCTAATATAATTAGGTCACTCTTCATCAGCGTCTCTCTCCCACCCGCTGACCAGTCCCTTTCATGTCTGATGAGTTGCCTTCGGGGATGGTTCCTGTCCTGTGCCAACAGAAGGTCTGGGGACCATGGCCGCTGGGATTCCTCAAGTCTCAGTCAGACCATTAAGTTTGGTCTTTTTATGAGAATTTGGGGTCTGTATCCCACTGATCTCCTGCTCCCTCAGGGGTCCTCTGCTGTGCTCCCTGTCAGGGCAGTCATCGATTGTGGCCGGGCACCAACTAGTTCTTCTGGTCTCAGGATGATGTAGGTCTCTGGTTCATGTGGCTCTTTCTGTCTCTTGGGCTCTTAGTTGTCGTGTGGCCTTGGTGTTCTTCATTTTCCTTTGCTCCAGGTGGGTTGAGACCAATTGATGCATCTCAGATGGCCGCTTGTTAACATTTAAGACCCCAGATGCCACATTTCAAAGTGGGATGCAGAATGATTTCATAATAGAATTATTTTGCCAATTGACTTAGAAGTCCCCGCAAACCATGTTCCCCAGACCCCCGCGCTTGCTCCGCTGACCTTTGAAGCATTCATTTTATCCCGGAAACTTCTTTGCTTTTGGTCCAGTCCAATTGAGCTGACCTTCCATGTATTGAGTGTTGTCTTTCCCTTCACCCAAAGCAGTTCTTATCTACTGATTAATCAATAAAAAAAACCCTCTCCCACCCTCCCTCCCTCCCCCCCCTCGTAACCACAAAAGTATGTGTTCTTCTCAGTTTTTACTATTTCTCAAGATCTTATAATAGTGGTCTTATACAATATTTGTCCTTTTGCCTCTGACTCATTTCGCTCAGCATAATGCCTTCCAGGTTCCTCCATGTTATAAAATGTTTCAGAGATTCGTCACTGTTCTTTATTGATGCGTAGTATTCCATTGTGTGAATATACCACAATTTATCTACCCATTCATCCGTTGATAGACACCTTGGTTGCTTCCAACTTTTTGCTATTGTAAACAGAGCTGCAATAAATATGGGTGTGCATATATCTGTTTGTATGAAGGCTCTTGCATCTCTAGGGTATATTCCGAGGAGTGGGATTTCTGGGTTGTATGGTAGTTCTATTTCTAACTGTTTAAGATAACGCCAGATAGATTTCCAAAGTGGTTGTACCATTTTACATTCCCACCAGCAGTGTATGAGAGTTCCAATCTCTCTGTAGCCTCTCCAACATTTATTATTTTGTGTTTTTTGGATTAATGCCAGCCTTGCTGGTGTGAGATGGAATCTCATCGTAGTTTTAATTTGCATTTTTCTAATGGCTAATGATGGAGAGCATTTTCTCACGGATCTGTTGGCTGCCTGAATATCTTCTTTAGTGAAATGTGTGTTCATATCCTTTGCCCACTTCTTGATTGGGTTGTTTGTCTTTTTGTGGTTGAGTTTTGACAGAATCATGTAGATTTTAGAGATCAGGCGCTGGTCGGAGATGTCATAGCTGAAAATTCTTTCCCAATCTGAAGGTGGTCTTTTCACTCTTTTGTAGAAGTCTTTAGATGAGCATAGGTGTTTGATTTTTAGGAGCTCCCAGTTATCTGGTTTCTTTTCATCATTTTTGGTAATGTTTTCTATTCTGTTTATGCCTTGTATTAGGGCTCCTAGGGTTGTCCCAATTTTTTCTTCCATGATCTTTATCGTTTTAATCTTTCTGTTTAGGTCTTTGATCCACTTGGAATTAGTTTTTGTGCATGGTGTGAGGTATGGGTCCTGTTTCATTTTTTTGCAAATGGATATCCAGTTATGCCAGCACTATTTGTTAAAAAGGCTATCTTTTCCCCAATTAATTGACACTGGTCCTTTGTTAAATATCAGCTGCTCATACGTGGATGGATCTATGTCTGGGTTCTCAATTCTGTTCCATTGGTCTATGTGTCTGTTGTTGTACCAGTACCAGGCTGTTTTGACTACTGTGGCTGTATAATAGGTTCTGAAGTCAGGTAAAGTGAGGCCTCCCACTTTCTTCTTTTTCAGTAATGCTTTGCTTATCCGGAGCTTTTTTCCCTTCCATATGAAATTGGTGATTTGTTTCTCTATCCCCTTAAAATATGACATTGGAATTTGGATTGGAAGTGCGTTAAATGTATAGATGGCTTTTGGTAGAATAGACATTTATACTATGTTAAGTCTTCCTATCCATGAGCAAGGTATGTTTTTCCACTTAAGTATGTCCTTTTGAATTTCTTGTAGTAGAGCTTTGTAGTTTTCTTTGTATAGGTCTTTTACATCCTTGGTAAGATTTATTCCTAAGTATCTTATCTTCTTGGGGGCTACTGTGAATGGTATTGATTTGGTTATTTCCTCTTCAGTGTTCTTTTTGTTGATGTAGAGGAATCCAAGTGATTTTTGTATGTTTATTTTATAACCTGAGACTCTGCCAAACTCTTCTATTAGTTTCAGTAGTTTTCTGGAGGATTCCTTAGGGTTTTCTGTGTATATAATCATGTCATCTGCAAATAGTGATAACTTTACTTCTTCCTTGCCAATCCGGATACCTTTTATTTCTTTGTCTAGCCTAATTGCCCTGGCTAGGACTTCCAGCACGGTGTTGAATAAGAGCGGTGATAAAGGGCATCCTTGTCTGGTTCCCGTTCTCAAGGGAAATGCTTTCAGACTCTCTCCATTTAGAGTGATATTGGCTGTTGGCTTTGCATAGATGCCCTTTATTATGTTGAGGAATTTTCCTTCAATTCCTATTTTGGTAAGAGTTTTTATCATGAATGGGTGTTGGACTTTGTCAAATGCCTTTTCTGCATCAATTGATAAGATCATGTGGTTTTTGTCTTTTGTTTTATTTATGTGATGGATTACATTAATGGTTTTTCTGATATTAAACCAGCCTTGCATACCTGGTATAAATCCCGCTTGATCAGGGTGAATTATTTTTTTGATGTGTTGTTGAATTCTATTGGCTAGAATTTTGTTGAGGATTTTTGCATCAATGTTCATGAGGGATATAGGTCTATAATTTTCTTTTTTTGTAATGTCTTTACCTGGTTTTGGTATCAGGGAGATGGTGGCTTCATAGAATGAGTTGGGTAGTATTCCGTCATTTTCTATGCTTTGAAATACCTTTAGTAGTAGTGGTGTTAACTCTTCTCTGAAAGTTTGGTAGAACTCTGCAGTGAAGCCGTCCGGGCCAGGGCTTTTTTTTGTTGGGAGTTTTTTGATTACCGTTTCAATCTCTTTTTTTGTTATGGGTCTATTTAGTTGTTCTACTTCTGAATGTGTTAGTTTAGGTAGGTAGTGTTTTTCCAGGAATTCATCCATTTCTCGTAGGTTTTCAAATTTGTTAGAGTACAATTTTTCATAATAATCTGAAATGATTCTTTTAATTTCATTTGGTTCTGTTGTGATGTGGTCCTTCTCATTTCTTATTCGGGTTATTTGTTTTCTTTCCTGTATTTCTTTAGTCAGTCTAGCCAATGGTTTATCAATTTTGTTAATTTTTTCGAAGAACCAGCTTTTGGCTTTGTTAATTCTTTCAATTGTTTTTCTGTTCTCTAATTCATTTAGTTCAGCTCTAATTTTTATTATTTGTTTTCTTCTGGTGCCTGATGGATTCTTTTGTTGCTCAGTTTCTATTTGTTCAAGTTGTAGGGACAGTTCTCTGATTTTGGCTCTTTCGTCTTTTTGTATGTGTGCATTTATCGATATAAATTGGCCTCTGAGCACTGCTTTTGCTGTGTCCCAGAGGTTTTGATAGGAAGTATTTTCATTCTCGTTGCTTTCTATGAATTTCCTTATTCCCTCCTTGATGTCTTCTATAACCCAGTCTTTTTCTGGAGGGTATTGTTTATTTTCCAAGTATTTGATTTCTTTTCCCTAGTTTTTCTGTTATTGATCTCTAGTTTTATTGCCTTGTGGTCTGAGAAGATGCTTTGTAATATTTCGATGTTTTGGACTCTGCAAAGGTTTGTTTTATGACCTAATATGTGGTCTATTCTAGAGAATGTTCCATGTGCGCTAGAAAAAAAAGTATATTTTGCAGCAGTTGGGTGGAGAGTTCTGTATAAGTCAATGAGGTCAAGTTGGTTGATTGTTGTAATTAGATCTTCCGTGTCTCTATTGAGCTTCTTACTGGATGTCCTGTCCTTCTCCGAAAGTGGTGTGTTGAAGTCTCCTACTATAATTGTGGAGGTATCTATCTCACTTTTCAATTCTGTTAAAATTTGATTTATGTATCTTGCAGCCCTGTCATTGGGTGCATAAATATTTAATATGGTTATGTCTTCCTGATCAATTGTCCCTTTTATCATTATATAGTGTCCTTCTTTATCCTTTGTGGTGGATTTGAGTCTAAAGTCTATTTTGTCAGAAATTAATATTGCTACTCCTCTTCTTTTTTGCTTATTGTTTGCTTGATATATTTTTTCCATCCTTTGAGTTTTAGTTTGTTTGTGTCTCTAAGTCTATGGTGTGTCTCTTGTAGGCAGCATATAGATGGATCGTGTTTCTTTATCCAGTCTGTGACTCTCTGTCTCTTTTTTGGTGCATTTAGTCCATTTACATTCAGGGTAATTATAGATAAATAAGTTTTTAGTGCTGTCATTTTGATGCCTTTTTATGTGTGTTGTTGACAATTTCATTTTTCCACATACTTTTTTGTGCTGAGGCGTTTTTCTTAGTAAATTGTGAGATCCTCATTTTCATAGTGTTTGACTTTATGTTAGTTGAGTCGTTACGTTTTTCTTGGTTTTTATCTTGAGTTATAGAGTTGTTATACCTTTTTGTGGTTACCTTATTATTTACGCCTATTTTTCTAAGTAAAAACCTAACTTGGATCGTTCTCTATCGTCTTGTATCACTCTCCATATGGCAGTTCAATGCCTCCTGTATTTAGTCCCTCTTTTTGATTATTGTGATCTTTTACCTATTGACTTCCATGATTCCCTGTTATGTGTATTTTTTTTTTATTTAATCTTAATTTGTTTTTGTGATTTCCCTATTTGAGTTGATATCAGGACGTTCTGTTTTGTGACCTTGTGTTGTGCTGATATCTGATATTATTGGTTCTCTGACCAAACAATATCCTTTAGTATTTCTTGTAGCTTTGGTTTGGTTTTTGCAAATTCTCTAAACTTGTGTTTGCCTGTAAATATCTTAATTTCGCCTTCATATTTCAGAGAGAGTTTTGCTGGATATATGATCCTTGGCTGGCAGTTTTTCTCCTTCAGTGTTCTGTATATGTCGTCCCATTCCCTTCTTGCCTGCATGGTTTCTGCTGAGTAGTCTGAACTTATTCTTATTGATTCTCCCTTGAAGGAAACCTTTCTTTTCTCCCTGGCTGCTTTTAAAATTTTCTGTTTATCTTTGGTTTTGGTGAGTTTGATGATAATATGTCTTGGTGTTTTTCTTTTTGGATCAATCTTAAATGGGGTTCGATGAGCATCTTGGATAGATATCCTTTCGTCTTTCATGATGTCAGGGAAGTTTTCTGTCAGGAGTTCTTCAACTATTTTCTCTGTGTTTTCTGTCCCCCCTCCCTGTTCTTGGACTCCAATCATCCGCAGGTTATCCTTCTTGATAGAGTCCCACATAATTCTTAGGGTTTCTTCATTTTTTTTTAATTCTTTTATCTGATTTTTTTTCAGCTATGTTGGTGTTGATTCCCTGGGCCTCCAGATGTCCCAGTCTACATTCTAATTGCTCGAGTCTGCTCCTCTGACTTCCTATTGTGTTGTCTAATTCTGTGATTTTATTGTTAATCTTTTGGATTTCTACATGTTGTCTCTCTATGGATTCTTGCAACTTATTAATTTTTCCACTATGTTCTTGAATAATCTTTTTGAGTTCTTCAACAGTTTTATCGGTGTGTTCCTTGGCTTTTTCTGCAGTTATCCTAATTTCATTTGTGATATCTTTAAGCATTCTGTAAATTAGTTTTTTATATTCTGTATCTGATAATTCCAGGATTGTATCTTCATTTGGGAAAGATTTTGATTCTTTTGTTTGGGGGGTTGGAGAAGCTGTCATGGTCTGCTTCTTTAAGTGGTTTGATATGGATTGTTGTCTCCGAGCCATCACTGGGAAACTAGTTTTTCCAGGTAATCAGCTAAAAAAAAAATGCAGTCAGACCCCTATCAGACTTCTCCCTCTGGCTCAGGCTATTCGGATGTTAATGAAGCCAACAGCGTCCAGTCCAAATCCCGGTGAGACGGTTCCCCGGCTGGGACGCTGCTCGTCCTGCTCCAAAACCAGTCACTGCCTCCCGGGGACTTCTTCTACCGGCTGCGTCCCACGCCGCCCATGGAACTGGCTGGTCTCCCTCCCGGGGTTAGTTCAGGGGGGTGGAGCAGCTCTCTGTGCTTCTGCCGTACCTGACTGGTACGCTGGCTCCAGGCTCTGGAAACAATCGCTGCTTCCCCGTATTAGTTCGTTCTCCGTCTCTAAATCTGTGTTTGTTGTTCAGGGTTCGTAGATTGTTATGTATGTGATCGATTCACTTGTTTTTCCGTGTCTTTGTTTTAAGAGGGATCCGAGGTAGCGTCTGCCGAGTCCGCCATCTTGGCTCCGCCCCCTAAGTAGGCATTTTTTATAGCTCTTACATTTTCAATGATTTTCTCTAACTCACATGATTTTTCTTAGTGTGTGCATAATACTTTCCCAAACCCCTTTAAGTTTCCAAATCACCCACTTAAATCATCATTTCCTCAGGTCGTCTGTGAGACAGAGTGACAAGGTGTGATTAGCCCCATCTGTCCAGAGAGGAAACATGAAGCCAAAGGGATAAGACCATTTATGCAAGATCTAAGGGCTAGGGGGCAACTTCACTGAGGCAGGACCACAAGTCTTCTAACTCCTGGCCCTATACTATACCTCACCACACCATGCCACCTGACCCTCTGTCACTTAGAGCTGTCAGCACAGGGCTATCAGTGATGAGAACACTCCCTGGCCTGCTTCAGCCTGTCTAATGTTCACAGCTAGTGGTTGGTTTTTCATCTTCCAACTTTTTCTTTTAACTATCCAGATGAATAAACTGGTCCCAAGATTTTCTGGAAGTCTCATCACTTTGTCCTCCAAATACTTGCCCTGGAGGATGAGAAACCTGTTTTGTCTGGGATAAGGTCACCAAGAATATAATTTCTGGGTAAGACACCAAGAGACATATCCAGACTCAAAGGACTTTCAATTTAACTATTATTACAACACCTGTCAGTCTTACTTCTTTATTTTGGAAACAGCATAAGCAAAGGTGAAATTTTGCTTTTCATGTTTAACACTGCAAATGTCATCTACTAAAATTAGACAGACAAACAGGGACCTTTCTACCAAACCATCATCCATCAACAACAGTCATTAATATCTTCTTCGTCTTGTGAACTTAGAAGCTAGGACTGGACCTCTCAATGAAATGGCCTGAGAGCATTTCAGTTTCCCTTGTAACAAAGACAAATAGCAAACCATTACATGTTATACAGCTGCTGACAGCTCTATTAGCTATGCTAATATCTTGTTAGAAATAATACTCCATACACACATATACACAGATGCCATAAAAGTGACTCTCAACTAACAATCCTCCAGCTCTCTGTGCTTACTCCATCCATGTTATTTATTCTGTAATTCAGGTTTCTTGATGACAGATAATGTAAATTGTTACATCTATAAGATTTATACTCCTTATTTTCTGATGTCACAAGGTTGTTTATTAGTGGAAGATTAACTTCGAGGAAAAGAAGAAATAAGCACTTTTTTATTGAAATAAAAGATGCATAAAATTCGAGGTGTGGATTTGCCTGTTCTCACAGTTAACCTTGTGTCTTAGTCATCTAGTGCAGCTATAACAGAAATACCACAAGTGGATGGCTTTAACAAAAAGAAGTTTATTCTCTCACAATTCTGTAGGCTGGGAGTCTAAATTCGGGGCACCAGCTCACAGGGAAGGCTTTTTCTCTGTGTCAGCTCTGGAGGAAGGTCCTTGTGATACATCAGTCTTCCCTTGGCCTGGGAGCATCTCAGCACATGATCGTCAGGTCCAAAGGTTGTGCTCTGCTCCTGGCACTGCTTTCATGGTGGTATGAGGTCCTCAACTCTCTGCTAGCTTCTTTGTTTTATATCTCATAAGATAAAAGGTGGTGCGGGCCACACCCCAGGGTAACTCCCTCCACACTGGATCAAGGATGTGACCTGAGCAAGGGTGTTACATCTCACCCTAATCCTCTTTAACCACAGGCAGAGATTATGATTTAGAACACATAGGAAAATTACAAAGTGGACTACACGATTTTTACTGGGAATTGTGGCCTAACCAAGTTGACACATATTTTGGGGGGACACAATTCAATCCATGGCACCTTGCAACCCCAGTTCCATACATGGTCTCTTGTTTTCCTTGAAGACTTATGCTGGTGATGCATGGCAGAGCTTCGGATTCAATTAAGTACTAACACTGGGAAGTAAATTGACTTTAAAAAAAAAACAAAAGATTATATACCATTTCATGTAAATCAATACCTTATTCATAACAAAAGAACATCGCTTCTTGTGGGCATACTAACAAGTGCAAACCAGAGTTAGCTCTATAGAAAGTTATCTTTGACCAACTTCATGATTTTTTTTTTTTTAAGGGTATGAGAAAGAAACTCCTTAACCAATGGTGCATTGTATTGGGGCCCCCTGTGGAAAATCACACCTATAATGAATGCATTAGGCTAACAGACCACCTGTGAAAGAACATTATGATTCAAAACTAAAATCGTTTCCTGACTCTGTACAAATGTGCTTCTAATTTTCTCTGTGGGGCCAACCACCATACTATTTTTGCTTCTCTTTGGAGTAGCTAATGTGTGTGATTGCAAACTCATTAAACATAAAACCAATTTTTTTGTATCACAGATGTTAAGCTTGTTTGCATCCTATATTAAAGTAAGCCATGTACCTAGCTCTACCTCTTAATGACAGTGGTAATGGTGATGACAGATAATGTAAGCTGTTTTAGTAAGTATCACTAGCAATACTAGAATTAAATTGCCATTTTCCCTTCATTGACTGTACCCAAGGAACTGGCATGGCCAGTCAGGCTCCGTGGGGACCGGGAAGAGAATTCCTCCCTTTTGACAAGGGGAGTGTTCGCTTCAGAGACAAATAGCATGAGTGACTGAGATTACATACGAACTCAGCCCTTTACTGATAAAAGAAATGGCTGAAAAAGGGCCCAGGTGATCAGGAAGCAGCAAGACCTGACTCTGAGTAAGAAGCCCCTGTCTTATATGGGGATGCCCACCCACTCTCCACCATTGGTTGCATTGTCTTTCATGGTTGCCATTTAAAAGACTGATTGATATTGGTGATTGCTCTTCTAGCATGCTATTTCCTAAATCCCCTTCTTTTGGTTACAGGCCTCATCCTCATTGTCCAAAAGTAATAACCACTTGTTCTTAGGTGCCACTGAGTCTGTTTCCACTCATAGCAACCCTATGTACAATGGAAGGAAACAGGCCAGTCCTCCTGTGCCATCCTCATGATTCTTGTTATGCCTGAGCCCATTGCTGTAGCCACTGTGTCAATCCATCTAGTTCAAGGTCTCCCTCTCTTTCAGTGACTCTTTACTTTCCCAAGAATGATGTCCTTCTCCAGGGACTGATCCCTCCTGATAACATGTCCAAAGTCAAAGGCTTCAATTCTTCTTCGGTCTTCCTTATTCATTGCCCAGCTTTTGTGTGCATGTGAAGCAATTGAAAACCCCATGCGCTGGGTCAGGTGTAACTCAGTCCTTAAAGTAACATCTTTGCTTTCTAACACTTTATAGAGGTCGTTCGCATCAGATTTGCCTAACACAATGCATCTTTTGATTTCTTGACTGCTGCTTCCGTGGGTGTTAATTATTCATCCAAGTAAAATGAAATCCTTGACGACTTCAATCTTTTTCTCAGTTTATCATGATGTTTTTTATCGGTCCAGTTGTGAAGATTTCAGTTTTCTTTATATTGAGGTGTAATCCATGCTGAAGGCTGTGGTCTTTGATCATCATCAGTAAGTGCTTCAAATCTTCTTCACTTTCAGCAAGCAAGGTTGTGTCATCTGCATATCACAGGCTGTTATGGAGTCTTCTTCCAATTCTGATCCCGCATTCTTCTTCACATAGTCCAGTGTCTCAGGTTATTTGCTCACCATACAGGTTGAGTAAGTATGGTGAAAGGATACAACCCTGACGCACACCTTTCCTGATTTTAAACCATGCAGTATCCCCTTGTTCTGTTTAAATGACTGCCTCTTGGTCTATGTATATGCTCCTCAAGAGCACAATTAAATTTTCTGGAATTCCCATTTTTCGAAATGTTATCCATAATTTGTTATGATCCACACAGTTGGATGCTTTTGCATAGCCAATAAAACACAGGTAAACTTCTTTCTGGTATTCTCTGCTTTCAGCCAGAATCCATCTGATATCAGTAATGATATCCCTGATTTCACGTTCCCTTCTGAATCCAGCTGAAAACTCTGGTAGTTCCCTTTCAATGTACTGCTGCCACAGTTTTTGAATAATCTTTTCAGCAAAATTTTACTTGCATTTGATATTAATGATATTGTTTGATAATTTCCACATTCTGTTGGGTCACCTTTCTTTGAAACAGGCATAAACATGGATCTTTTCTAGTCGGTTGGCAAGGTAGTTTTCTTCTAAATTTCTTGGCATAGATGAGTGAGTACTTTCAGCACTGCATCCATTGTTGAAATATCTCAACTGGTATTCCATCAATTCCAGAAGCTTTGTTTTTCGCTAATGCCTTCAGTGCAGCTTGGAGTTCTTCCTTCAGTACCATCCATTCTTGATTATACACTCCTCCTGAAATGATTGAATGTTGACAAATTCTTTTTGGTATGGTGACTCTGTGTATTCTTTCCACCTTCTTTTGATGTTTCCTGCATCATTCAGTATTTTGCCCATAGAATTCTTCACTATTGCAACTCAAGGCTTGAATTTTTTCTTCAGTTCTTTCAGCTTGAGAAATGCCAAGTGTGGTCTTCCCTTTTGGTTTTCTAACTATAGGTCTTTGGACATTTCATTATAATAATTTCCTTTGTCTTCTTGAGCCGCCCTTTGGAATCTTCTGTTTAGCTCTTTTACTTCATTATTTCTTCCATTCACTTTAGCTACTTGACTTTCAAGAACAAGTTTCAAAGTCTCATCTGACACCCATTTTGGTTTTTCTTTCCTGTTTTTTTTAATGACCTCTTGCTTTCTTCACGTATAATGTCTTTGGTGTCATTCCACAACTCGTCTGGTCTGTGGCCATTAGCACTCAATGCATCAAATCTATTCTTGAGATGGACTCTAAATTCAGGTGGGATATACTGAAGGTCATACTTTGGCTCTCTTGGATTTGTTCTAATTTTCTTCACTGTCGAATTGAACAAGCATACCTGCAATTGATGGCCTGTTCCACAGTTGGCAGGTAGCCTTGTTCTGACTGATGATATTGAGCTTTTCCGTCATCTTTTTTCACAGGTGTAGTGGATTTAAGTCCTGCGTATTTCCTCTGGTGAGGTCCATGTGTATAGCTGCTGTTGGTGTTGTTGAATAAAGGTATTTTCAATGAAGAAGTTTTGGTCTTGCAAAATTCTATCATGGGATCTCCAGCATCATTTCTATCATCAAGGCCATAATTTCCAACTACCAATCCTTTTTCATTTCCAACTTTAACATTCAATGACCAGTAATTATCAATGAATCCTGATTGCATATTTGATCAATTTCAGGCTGCAGAAGTTGGTAAAAATCTTCAGTTTCTTCATCTTTGGCCTTAGTGATTCATCCATCAATTTGAATAATAGTCTTGTTAACTGATCTTCCTTGCAGGTGTATGGTATTATCCTATCACTGATAGTGTTGTTCTTCAGGGTAGATTTTGAAATATTCTTTTTGAAGATGAATGTAACACCATCCCTCTTCAATTTGTCATATGGTATAGTAGACATTATGACCAGAGTAACAGAGTAATAAACACTTACTCTCTTAAAATAAAGCAAAGAGATTTATTGTAGGTTAGATAATAGTCTGGACTGGGGAAAACATCTAATTTTACAGACACAACATATGCTTCCAAAATGGCGAGGTTATGAAGACCTTTTAAAGGGTGAGATTCGGCATTGCAAACTTAGATTAATATAAGGCAGGTTAATGGAAGTAAGGCTAGGAGGGGGAAGGTTATGGAATATTTCTCTCTTAGAAACAGCTTGCTCATGTGAAATTTTTGTCAGCAGTTGCCTAGGGGACCTAGTTAAGAGTCAGCATCAAGGTCTTCTTCCTGAGACATTGCTTCAGGAAGGGTCTTGATAACTCCTGTGAAAGAGTTTATTATTATTCTCCCAACTTAACCACAGAGAAAAGGAGAAAACTTTCTTTAGTTTATACTTAGTCACAGGCTTTAAAGAAGAAGTAGGGGGTTTACATACGTTAAAAGAAAGGCAAGATGGAGTAGGGCCACAAACTTTAAAACATCTGTTTTACTTTATTCATGTGCCTCAGTTTACTTGCTCTTACCATGATCACAGGGTTAGCCTAGTGACCCATGTCTGCCCAAATTGTAATATTCTATTCCCTCAAACACAGTGATAGTTCCAGGGATAGATATAAAACCCAAGCTGTATCAGTCAGAGAAATAATTTATTTTTGCTGAGATTGGGATGATAAACCAAAACCAAACCAGTTGCAATTAAGTTGACCCTGACTTGTGGAGACCCCATGTGTGTCACAGTAGAAGTGTACTCCATGAGATATTCAATGGCTGATTTTTTTGAAGTAGATCGCCATGCCTTTCCTCTGAGGTGCCTCTGGGTGGACTCAAACAATCAAACTTTTAGTTAGCAACTGACAGCATTAACCCTTTTTGCCACCCAGGGACTTAAGATGATAGAAGGAAGTAAATCTGGGAAGGCAAACAGCTATCTTCCCCAGCTACATGGAAGCACTCACCTACAGAATGAGAGAAGAAAACAACACAAAGAAAGCAGAATCAAGAGATAGAGAAATGCTGGGTGAGAAGAAGAGAGACCAGGTAGCATTATTTTGGGCCTTCTTTGGGATGGTGCATAGGAAGTGGGGAGTAGGAGGATGGGGGCCCTTCTTGGAATAGGCCAAGGGGATGGACTACAAGAGGAGGAGGGCCCTCCTTGGTCAGGTGCATGAGAGGTCGAATACGGAAGGATGGGAGTTCTCACTGGAATGGTACACAAAGATGGAGTATGGGAAGATGGTAGACCTCCTTGAAATGGTACATGAAAGGTAAAGGAGAGGAGAATGGTGACCTTCCTTGGAATAATGTACGGGGGTGGAGAATAGGAGGATGAGGACCTTTCTTAAAATGGTTTATGGCGAGTGCAGAGTAGGGAATGAGAGCCCTTCCCAAAATGATGCATGGGGGCAGGTGGAGGATGGGAGGATGTCCTCACCCCTTGAAATTGTGCAGGGGAGTAAGGGATAGGAGGATGAAAGCCCTCCTTAGATAAGTACACTTTGGTGGAGGAAGGAAACACAGGGGCCCTTTTTGGAATGAAGCACACAAGGTGGAGGATGGAAGAATAGAGGCTCTTCCTGGAATGACAATGGGAGAATACGGCCCTCTTTGGAATGGTGCACAGGGGTATTGGATGGGAAGATGAGTACCTTCCATGTAATGGTGAGTGTAGGATGTGTGGTTGGGGGCCTTCATTGTATTGCTGCACAACGGTGAATATGGCAGATGGGGGCCCCGCTTCGAATGGTGCATAGGGGTAGAAAATGGAAGGATGGGGGGCCTTCTTGAAATGGTGCATCGGGTACAGGATGAGAAGTTGGGGGACTTTCTTAAAACGGTGTGTAGAGATTGGAGAGTGGGAAGATGGAGACCCCAAAAGGAAGCACTGGGGTAGGTTGAGGATGGGAAGATTTTAGCCCTCCTTGGGGTGATGCAGGAGGGTGGAGATAGAAAGATGAAAACCCTCCTAGGACAGGTGCACAAGGGGGGAAGATGGCAGGATTGGACCCCTGGTTGGAATGGTGCATGGGGGATAGTGGATGAGAGGTTGGTGGCCATCCTTGGAATGGTGCATGGGGGGTCGAGGATGGGAGGGTGGAAGTTCTCCTTAAAATGGTGCAGGGTCATGGAGGATGGAAGAATGGGCGCCCTCCTTGGAATAGTACATAGGGAGTTGGGAGGATGGGGGCTCCCCTTGCATGGTGCACAGGGGCAAAGGATGGGAGGATGAGGGCCCTTCTTGGAATAATACATGGGAAGGTGTGGATGGGAGAATGGAAGCCCTGCTCATACTGGTGCACTGGAAGAAGAGAATGAAAGGATTAGGTCCCTATTTGAAATAGTGCACAGGGATGGAGAACGGGAGGATGGGGGTCATCCTCATCCTTGGAATTTTGCTTGGGGTTTGGAGGATAGGAAAACAGGGCCCCTTCTTGAAATAGTGCACAAAGAGTAGATGATGGGAGGCTGAGGTATTTTTTTGGAATGTTGCACTTGTGGTGGAAGATTGGTGGATGGTGGCCCTCCTTGGAATGGTGCATTAAGGGTAGTGGATGGGAGAATAGGAGCCTCCTGTGTGATGGTGAGTAGGGAGTGGAGAGAGGGAGGGTAGTGGTCTTTCTCAGAATGGAACAAAGGCAGTGGAATATAGGAGGATGGGGAGCCTCCTTGGACAGGTGTATGAGGGGTGGAGGATGGAAGGATGGAAATCCTCATTGGAATGGTGCCTGGGGTGGAGGATGGAAGGATGGTGGACTTCATTGAAATGGTGCGTGGAAGGTAAAGGATGAGAGGATTGGAGCCTTCTCTGGAATGGTGCATCGAGTAGAGAATGGAAGGATGGGGACCTTTCTTAAAATGGTCCATGTAGGGTGGAAAGTGGGGGATGGGACCCTTCCTAGGAAGGAAACATGGGGGCCCTCTCTGTAATGGTACACAGAAGGTGGAGGATGGAAGCATGGAGACTCTACTTAGAATAATGGTGGGAGAATGGGACCCTCCTTGGAATGCTCAATGGAAGTAGAGTATGGGAGGATGGAGGCTTTTCTTAAAATAGTGCATGGAGGGTTGGAAGGTGCAGGCCTCATTGGACTGGTGCACAGGAGGTAGAGAATGGGAGGATGGAGGCGTATCTTTGGAATTTTGCCCAGGGTTTGAAGGATATGAGTATGGGGGCCCTTCTTGAAATGGTGCATGGGGAGTGGATGATGCAATGTTGGGAGATTTTTTGGAATTATGTACTGATGTTGGAGGATGGAAGGATGGGTGCTCTCCCTGAAATGGTGCACTGGGGCTGTAGGATAGCAAAATGTGGGCCTCCCTTGGAATGGTGTGCTGAGGTGGAGAATGGGAAGGTGGCCCTCCTCAGACTGGTGTGCAGGGGTCGAGGATGGCAGCATGGGAGCACTCCTTGGAATGGTTTGCAGGATGGCAGGATGGGGGCCCTCTTTGGAAAGGTGAATGGGGAGTAAAGGAGAGAGATGGGGCCTTCCTTGGAATGGTACAAGTGTGAAGGATGGGAGGATGGTGACTTCTTTTGGAATGGTGCATAAGGGGTAGAGGACGGGGGAATGAGGGCCTTTTTCGGAATGGTGCATGGGGGTAAAGGATGAGAAAATGAGCCCCTTCCTTGGAAAAATGCGTGGAGAGTAGAGACTGGGAGGATGGGGGCCCTTCTCAGAACGGTGCACAGGAGGTGGAGGATAAGAGAATGGGGCCACCTTTGACAGGTGCTTGAGAAGTGGAGGATAGGTGGATGGAAGTCCTCCTTGGAATGGTGCATTGAGGTGGAGAATGGGAGGATGGGATGTGGATCCTCGCTGGAATGGTGCATGAGTGGTGGTGTTTCGAGAATGGAGGCCCTCCTTGGACTGTGTATGGGGGTGGAGAGTGGGAGTATGGAGGCTCTCCTTGGAATGGTGCATAGATGGTAGGGGATAGCGTGGAAAGGGGAATTTCTTGGAACGCTGTATGGAGAGTGGAGGATTCGAGATTGGGACCCTTTACGAAATGATGTTGCAGGGGTAGAGGATGAAAGGATGTTAGAATGGAGAAGGAGATGGGAAGCTAAGGGGCCCTTCTTGGAATGTCCATAAGAAGTGGAGGACGGGAGGACAGGGGTCCTTCTTGCACTGCTAGAAGGGTGAAATATGGCAGAATGGGAGTCCTCCTTGGAATGATGCACAGGAAGTAGATGATGGCAACAAGGGGAACCTCCTTGAATTTCTGCACAGGAGGTGAAGGATGGAAGGATGCGTGACATCCTTAGCCTGATGCACTGAGGGAGAAGGATTAAGGATGAGTGCCCTCCTTGGAATTGTTCCTGGCAAGTGGAGGATGGAAAATAAGGGCCATCCTTGGAATGGTGCATAGGAAGTGAAGAATAAGAAGATGGACATTCTTCTGGGAATGGTGCAAAGGATGGTTGATGCATGAACGGATGAGTGGCCATTCTTTGAATGATGCTCGGGGTTGCAGAATGGGAGGATGGGGACCCACATAGGACTGGTGCATGGGGGTTGAAGGATAGAAAGATGGGGGATCTTCTTTGATTTGCACGTGGAGGGCCGTGGTGGCAGTATGGGGGCCTTACTTGAAATGGCATTTGAGGGTAGGTGGAGGATGAGAGGATAGGAGCCCTCCTCAGAATGATGCACAGGGTGTGAAGGATGGGAGTATGGATGTCTTCCTGGGACTGGTGTGTGGGGGTGGAGGATGGAGGCCTTTCTTGGAATGGTACATGGGGGTGGAGGATGGGAAGATGGAGGCCCATCTTGGAATAGTGGAGAAGAGGTGGAGGATGAGAAGATGAAAGCCTTTTCCTTGGACTGATTCAAGAGAGTTGGAAGATGGGAGGATGAGGGCCTTACTTGGAATGGTGCTAAAGGTAGAGGTGAGAGGATGGGAGCACTCCTTGGACTATAGCACAGTGGGTGGAAGAGCGGAGGAGGGCAGCCCTCCTTAGAATGGTTCAGGTTGGGTAGAGGATGGGAAGATGGGGTTCCTCCTTGAACTGGTGGACTGGGGGTGGAGGATGAGAGGATAAAGGACTTCTCTGAATGGTGCCTGGTGGGTGGAGGAAGGGAGAATGAAGGCCCTTTTTGGAATGGTGCAATGGGGGTGGAGGGTGAAAAGATGGGGCCCCTCATTTGAATGATGCATGAAGAGTAGAGGATGAAAGGATGAGAACCTTCCTAGGAAAGGCACATCCTATATGGAAGAAAGCAGGTTGGGAGCCCTCGTTGAAATAATGAATGAGAGGTGGAGAATGGAAAGATGGGGGACCTCCTTGAATCTGTCCACAGGGTTTGAGGATGGGAAGGTGGGGCTTGCTTTGGAATGGTGCACGGGGGTGGAGGATGGGAGGATGGAGGCACTCGTTGAAATGATGCGTGAGGAGTGGAAGATGGGAGCACGGGTTCCCTCATTCAAATGGTGTACAGTGCTTTAAAGATAGCAGGATGAGGGCCTTCCTTGCAGTAGTACATGGGAGGGTAGAGTATGGTAGGATGAGGCATGTCTTCAAATAGTGTAGGAGGGATGTAGAGTAAGAAGATGAGGGCTCTTCTTGGACTGGCTCATGGGAGTTGGAGTGTGAAAGAATGGGAGACCTACCTGGAATGGTACCTGAAGGGTGAAGGTGAGAGGCTAGGGATGTGTCTTGGAATGTTGCACAATGGGTGGTAAATGGGAGGATAGGGACCCCTCTTGGAATAGTACATAGAGGGTAGAGAATGGGAAGATAAGGGCCCTCCTAGGAATAGTGCACAGGGTGAATGTGGGAGGATGGAGCCCCTCATTCAAATGGTGACCTAGGGATTTGGAGGTTGGAATGAAGGATGGTGCACGGGAGGCAGAAGATGGTGGAAGGGGGCCCTCCTTGGACTGGTTCATGAGGGGAGGAGGATGGTAGGAATGGTATCCTTGTTGGTGTGGTGTACAGGGTTTGGAGGAGATTGGTAGGATGGGCACACTTCTTGGAATGATGCAAGAGGTAGAGTACTGGAGGATAAGACTCTCTTTGGAATATTGGATGGGGGTGATGATAGGAGGATGGGGACCCTTCTTGGAATGGTGCACAGGGATTGGAAGATTGGGGGATGAAGGCCCTCTTTAGAATGGTGAGGGTAGGGGTGGATGATGGGAAGATGGAGGCCCTTTTTGGAGTGGTGCCTAAAAGGTGGGTGATGGGAATATGGGGCCGCTTCTTAAATGGTGCCCAGGTGAGTGGAGGATGGCAGAATGGAGGCTCTTCATGGAATGTTTCAAGGGAGCAGACAATGGGCAGTTGGGAGCCCTCATTTGTTTGGTACATGGGGAGTGCTGGATTGGAGGATGGCGGCCCTCCTTCGATTGGTACAGGTGGTGGAGGATAAAGAGATTGGGGCCTTCTTGGGAATGGTGCATGGGGGAATGTGGTGGGTGGAGGATGGAAGATGGAGACCCTTCTTTAATGGTGCATGAGAAGTTGAGGATAGGGACATTTTTGGAATGGTGCACAGGGGTAGGAGAATGGCAAGATGGTTTCTTTCTTGACTGGTACCCTGTGATTGAAGATGGGAGGATGAGGGCCCTTTTTTGATTAGTGAACAAGAGGAGAATGCAAGGATGGGGTCCTCCTTGAACTGGTGCACTGGGTGTGAAGGAGAGCAGGATGTAGGCCCTCCTTGGATTGGTTCGCAGTGGGTGGAAAATGAAAGGTTGGGGATCTTTTTGGAATGGTGCATGGGGAATGGAGGATGGCAGTATGGGAGCCCTCCTTGACTGATACACAGGGGGTGAAGGATAGGAGGTTGGGGCCACTCCTTGGAATGTTGCCTGGTGGGTACAGGATGAGTATGGGAACCCTTTTGTGAATGGTGCTCTGAGAGCGGAGGCTGGGAGTACGGGGTCTCCTTTTGGAATGGTGCACAGGGGTGGGTGGAGGATGAAAGGATGGGAACTCTCATTTGAATAATGAATGTGAAGTGGAGGAGAGCAGGATGGGATTCCTTCTTGGAATGAAGAACAAGAGGTGGAAGATGGGAGCCCCCCCTTGAAATTGTACACAGGGCTGGAGGATGGAATGGTGCATGGAGGTGGAGGATGTGAGAATGGGGCATTCATTAAATGGGGCCAGAGGGGTGGAGAATGAGAGGAACGGCCCTTCGTTTGAGTGGTGCACGGGGGTTGGAGGATGGGAGGATGAGGGCCTTCCTTGAATGGTACATGGGGGTGGAGGATGGAGGATAGGAGCCTGTCTTAGTCATCTAGCACTGCTGTAACAGAAATCCAAGTGGATGGCTTTAACAAAGAGAAATTTATTCTCTCACAGACTAGGAAGCTAGAAGCCCGAATTCAGGGCATGAGCTCCAGAGGAAGGCTTTGTCTTTCTGTCAGCTCTGGGGGAAGGACTTTGTCGTCAAGGTCCTTGGACTAGGAGTTTCTCAGGGCAGGGACCCTGGATCCAAAAGACTCACTCTTCTCCTGACACTACTTTCTTGGTGGTATGAAGTTCCCCTGTCTCTTGGCTGGATTATCTCTTTTATATATCTAAAGAGATTGACTGAGACACAACATAATTTTGCAGATTGAGTCCTGCCTCATTAACACAACTGCCGCTAATCTCATCTCTTTAACATCGTAGAGCTAGAATTTACAATACATACAACAGGCACATCAGGGGACAAAATGGTAGACAATCACACAATAATGGGAATCATGGACTAGCCAAGTTGACAAAAAATTGGGGGGAACAAAATTCAATCCATGACAAGGCCCTTCTTGGAATTGTGCACAAGGAGTGGAGAAGAAGATGAAGTTCCTCCTTGGATTGGAATATGGGTGTTGGTAGATGGGAAGATGGAGGCCCTGCTTGGAATGGTGCCTGAAGGGTGGAGAATGGAATGATGGGGGCACTTCTAGGACTGTTGTTCAGTGGGTGGAAAATGGGAGGATTGAAGCCTTTTTTGGGATGGTGCACAGAGCGTAAAGGATGAAGAGGACAAGGGCCCTTACTAGTATGATGCCAGTAGGGTGGAGAATGGGCACACAGGGACTGTTCTTGACATGGTGCACAGGAGTGGAAGGATGGCAGAATGGGGGCCCTTCATGAAGTGTTGCATAGAGGATAGTGGATGGGCTAATGGGTCCCTTCCTTGGAATGGTGCACAGGGATGAAGGATGGGAAGATGAGATCCTCCTTGGAATGGTGGGCCCTCCTTGCAGTGGTGCACAGGGGTAGAGAATGGCAGCATGGAGGCCCTCCTTTAAACTGTGCACTGGGTTGTAGGATGCCAGGATTGGGCCTCTCTTTCTAATAGTACATGGGGGTTAAAGGATGGTAAGATGAGGTCCTTCCTTGAAATGATCCATGGGGGATATAGGATGGGAGGACGGGGGCCTTCCTTGAAATGATGAATGGGGAGTGAAGAGTGGGAGAATAAGGGCCCATCTCAGGTTGGTGCACAGGGATGGGTAAAGGATAGAAGGATGGGGGCCCTCCATGGGCTGGTACAAACGGGGTGGAGGATAGAAGGATGGGAACACTCCTTTGACAGGTGCATGAGGAATGGAGGATGGCAGTATGGGGATACTCCTTAGAATGGTGCAGGGAGGTGAAAGATGAGTGAATGTGTGCCTTCCTCAGAAGCATACACTGAGGGTGGAGTATGAGAGGGTAGGGTACTCCTTTGAATGGTGCCTGGTTGGTGGAGGATGGGAGTGTGGATTCCCTGTCTGGACTAGTGCATGGGGGTGGATGGTGGGAGGGTGGGGGCCCTCTTTGAAATGGTGCATGGGGAGTGGAGGATGGGAGGATGGGAGCTTTTCTCGGAATGGTGCATTCGGTTGGAGGGGAGGAGGGTGGAAACGTTGGGGCCCTCATTTAAATGGTGCATATGGAGTAGAGGGTAGAACTATTGTGTCCCTTCTTGGAATGATGCATGGGGGTGAGTGGTGGATGGGAGCATAAGGCCCCTCATTCCAAAGGATGGAAAATGGGAGGATGGGGCCCCTTTTTGAATGGTATACAAGGAATGGAAGATAAGGGCCCTCCTTGGACTGATACCCAAGCGTTGAAGAATGGGAGGATGTGGTCCTTCTGGAATGTTGCTTGAGGGTGGAGAATGGGAGGATGGGGCCTTTCTTAAAATGGTGCATGGCAGCGGACAATGAGAGGATAACGTACCTCTTTGGACTGGTGCACAGTGGATGTAGAATCAGAGGATGGGGTCCTCCTAGGAATGGTGTACAGAAAGTGGAGGATAAGAGGATGGGGGCTGTCCTTGGACTGGTGCATGGGGTAAGGAGGATGGCAGAATGGGGGCTTTCCTAAACTGGTGCACTGGGAGTTGGATTAAAGATGGACACCCTCCTAGCAATGGTGTCCTGCAGGTGGAGGATGAAAGGATGGGGGCCTTTTAAAAAAGGGAAAAGTGTGCATAGGGCCTAACATATGGCAGGGTGGGGGCTCATCTTGAAATGGTTCATGAGGGGCAGAAGATGAGAGTATGGGGGCTTTTTTGGGATGGAGCATGGTGGTAGTGGAGGATCGGAGGATGAGGCCACTCATTTGAATAGTGGAGGATTGGAGGTTGTGGGCCCACCTTGGACATGTTCATGGGGGGGGTAGAGGATAGGAGAATGGGGACACTCATTGGAGTGGTTCACAGGTGTGTGGTGGAGGATGGGTAGATGGGGGCCATCCTTCGAATGGTGCAGGGGGAGTGGAGGATGGGAGGATTTTGTCTTTCTTTGGAATTGTGCATGGGTGGTGGGGATGGGTGGATGCAGGCCCTTCTTGGAATGTTGCCCTGAGGGGAAGATGGCAGAATAGGATCCCTCCCTGGAATGGTGCACCGAGGGTGCAGAATGGGAATATAGGGGCTCCTTTGTAATGGTGTATGAAGGATGGACGGTGGGATGATGAGATCCTCCTTGTAATGGTCAATGGAGGTGGAGAACGAGAGGATGGGACCATCCTTTACATTGTGCCTGGGGGGAGGGGTGGGTGGTGATGGGAAGATGGGGGCCCTTTTTGTAATGGTACCAGAGGGTACACGGAAGATGAGTGGATGGAGGTCTGCCTTTGAATTACTTGGGGGAAGATGGGAGGATGGGGACCCTTTTTGAAATGGTGTAAGGGGCGTGGAGGATGGGCTGATGGGGCTCTTATTGGAATGGTGTATGAGGAGTGGAAGATGGGAGGATGAGGTCCCTGCTTGGAATGGTGCATGTGGGGGATAGAATGGGATATGGGGGCCCTCCTTGGAATGGTGCCTTTTGGGTGGATGATGGAAGAACGGGGGCTTTTTTTGAGATGGTGCACTGGGGGCGGAGAGTGATACCTTTTTGGAATGATTCATGGGGGTTGGTAGAAGATGGGACAAGCGGGCCCCTCATTCTAATGGTGTACAGGGGTGAAGGGTAAGGGCCCTCCTTGTACTGGTACACGGAGAGAGGGGGTGGATGATAGGAGCCTTCCTTGGTATGGTGCATGAGGGGTGGAAGATGGCAGATTGGGGGTCCTTCCTGGAATGATGCATGGGTTGGAGGATGGGAGGACAGGGACTCTTTCTGGAATTGTGTATTGGGAGTAGTAATAGGAAGATGGGGCTCTTCTTGGAATGTTACCTGAGGATGTGTGGAGAATGGTTGGATTGGAAGCCTCTTTGAAATGTTGCCCTGGGGCACAGATGGAAGGAGGGGTGCCCTTCTTGCAATGGTACACAAGGGGTGGAGGATGGGAGGATAGGGGCCCTCCTTGGAATGGTGCAAGGGGTGGAGGATGACAGGATGGGGGCTCTACTTGGAATGGTGAATGGGGGTGGAGAATGGGAGCATGGGGGCCTTCCTTGGATTTGTACAAAGTGAGTAGAGAATGGTAGAATGGGGACCATGCTTGAAATGGTGCATAGGTGTGAAGGATAAGACGTTGGGTGCCCTGTTTGGAACTGTGCATGGGGGGTGGTGATAGAAGGATTGGGACATTTCTTGGAATGGTACACCAGACTGGATGGAGGATGGGTAGATGTGGGCCTTTCTTGTATTGTTGCTCCAGGGGGAAGATGGGAGGCTGGAGATCCTCCCTGAAATGGTGTACTGGGGTTGGAGGATGGAAAGATGAGGGTGTTCCTGGGTTGGTGCACTAAGTGGGGCTAGAGGACGGGAGGATGGGAGTCATTTTTGGAATGGTGCGTGAAGGGTGGTGAATGGGAAGAATGAACACTTCTTGGAATGGTGCATGTGGGGGTTGTTGAGAGAAGAAACTCTAGGGAGGTTATAGTCTATTGGGGGTCTTTTAACAATGAGAACATGAAGTGAAGCACTTGGTAAACTAAAAGGAATCACAACTCCTCTCAAAAATACAGGCGTTAACGTGTGGAAATTGTCTTCTCTGATTTAAGAGAGAGCGAGACGTAGAGAAGTCGCTGATGTACATTCCTGTTTCCTCTGGGCTGCCTGCCCCAGAGAGCAACACTCAGTTCTTGTCAGGGTAGATGAACATGTTCTGCAGGCCACTGACTCTGCAGCATTATAGGGTTTTTCATTGTATTATTGTGATTATATTAAGTATAAACTCACCATGCCACTGTGATTCTCTGGCCTGGAATAGATGGCTCAGCCAGCCAGCCAGACCCTCCTTCCTTCGAAGTCAATGCAGTGAAAGTCTGCAGGAAGCAAGAGGAATTACAGTGATTAGGATCTCTACATATTCTCCTCATTTATGACAGCAAAGAAGGGCCCCACTGTGTCCTACTAGCACACTTGTCATGGAATATGCACTGCCTCCTGGTTATGTCTGTCACAGAGTTTAGGCAAGGATCCTAGCAGGGCAGGAGACAACATCCCAGCAGAACGGGCTTGCTTTATCCCAGAAGAGAATGGTGATTCGAAATAGCATGCTTGGCAGCTATCCAGTCTCATGCCACTGTTAGCTCTGTGTTTCAGAGTGGAACACCTCCTTAGCTTTTTCTTGGCTGTTATCTTTTTTTTTTTTTTTTTAATTAAGCTTCAAGTGAACATTTACCATTCCAATCAGTCTGTCACATGTAGGTTTACATACATCTTACTCCCTTCTCCCACTTGCTCTCCCCCTATTGAGTCAGCCCTTTCAGTCTCTCGTTTCGTGCCAATTTTGCCATCTTCCCTCTCTCTCTATCTTCCCATCCCCCCTCCAGTCAAGAGTTGCCAACACACTCTCCCGTGTCCACCTGATTTAATTAGCTCACTCTTCATCAGCATCTCTCTCCCCTCCACTGACCAGTCCTTTTCATGCCTGATGAGTTGCCTTCGGGGATGATTCCTGTCCTGTGCCATCAGAAGTTCTGGGGAGCATTGTCTCTGGGATTCCTCTAGTTGCAGTTATACCATTAGGTGTGGTCTTTTTATGAGAATTTGGGGTCTGTATCCCATTGGTCTCCTGCTCCCTCAGGAGTTGTCTGTTGTGCTCCCTGACAGGGCAGACATCAATTGTGGCCGGGCACCAACTAGTTCTTCTGGTCTCAGGATAATGTAGGTCTCTGGTTCATGTGGCCCTTTCTATCTCTTGGGTTCTTAGTTGTCGTGTGACCTTGGTGTTCTTCCTTTGCCTTTGCTCCAGGTGGGTTGAGACCAATTGATGTATCTTAGATGGTCGCTTGTTGGCATTTATGACCCCAGGTGCCACAATTCAAAGTGGGATGCAGAATGTTTTCATAATAGAATTATTTTGCCCTTTGACTTAGAAGTCCCCTCAAACCAAGTTCCCCAGACCCCAGCCCCTGCTCTGCTGACCTTTGAAGCTTTCATTTTATCCCGGAAACCTCTTTGCTTTTAGTCCAGTCCAATTAGGCTGACCTTCCTTGTATTGAGTGTTGTCTTTCCCTTCACCTAAAGCAGTTCTTATCTACTGATTGATCAATAAAAAGCCCTCTCCCTCCCTCCCTCCCCTCTTTGTAACCACAAAAGTATGTGTTCTTCTCCGTTTTTTCTATTTCTCAAGATCTTATAATAGTGGTCTTATACAATATTTGTCCTTTTGCCTCTGACTAATTTCGCTCAGCAAAATGCCTTCCAGATTCCTCCATGTTATGAAATGTTTCAGAGATTCGTCACTGTTCTTTATCAATGCGTAGTATTCCATTGTGTGAATATACCACAATTTATTTACCCATTCATCCGTTGACGGACACCTTGGTTGCTTCCAGCTTTTTGCTATGGTAAACAGAGCTGCAATAAACATGGGTGTGCATATATCTGTTTGTGTGAAGGCTCTTGTATCTCTAGGGTATATTCCGAGGAGTGGGATTTCTGGGTTGTATGGTAGTTCTATTTCTAACAGTTTAAGATAACGCCAGACAGATTTCCAAAGTGGTTGTACCATTTTACAATCCCACCAGCAGTGTATGAGAGTTCCAATCTCTCCGCAGCCTCTCCAACATTTATTATTTTGTGTTTTTTGGATTAATGCCAGTCTAGTTGGTGTGAGATGGAATCTCATCGTAGTTTTAATTTGCATTTCTCTAATGGCTAATGATCGAGAGCATTTTCTCATGTATCTGTTGGCTGCCTGAATATCTTCTTTAGTGAAGTGTGTGTTCATATCCGTTGCCCACTTCTTGATTGGGTTGTTTGCCTTTTTGTGGTTGAGTTTTGACAGAATCATGTAGATTTTAGAGATCAGGTGCTAGTCTGAGATGTCATAGCTGAATATTCTTTCCCAGTCTGTAGGTGGTCTTTTTACTCTTTTGGTGAAGTCTTTAGATGAGCATAGGTGTTTGATTTTTAGGAGCTCCCAGTTATCTGGTTTCTCTTCACTATTTTTGGTAATGTTTTGTATTCTGTTTATGCCCTGTATTAGGGCTTCTAGGGTTGTCCCTATTTTTTCTTCCATGATCTTTACCGTTTCAGTCTTTATGTTTAGGTCTTTGATCCACTTGGAGTTAGTTTTTGTGCATGGTGTGAGGTATGGGTCCTGTTTCATTTTTTTGCAAATGGATATCCAGTTATGCCAGTACCATTTGTTCAAAAGACAAACATTTCCCCAATTGACTGACACTGGTCCTTTGTCAAATATCAGCTGCTCATACGTGGATGGATTTATATCTGGGTTCTCAATTCTGTTCCATTGGTCTATGTGCCTGTTGTTGTACCAGTACCAGGCTGTTTTGACTACTGTAGCTGTATAATAGGTTCTGAAATCAGGTAGAGTGAGGCCTCCCACTTTCTTCTTCCTTTTCAGTAATGCTTTGCTTATTCGGGGCTTCTTTCCCTTCCATATGAAATTAGTGATTTGTTTCTCTATCCCCTTAAAATATGACATTGGTATTTGGATTGGACGTGCGTTATATGTATAGATGGCTTTTGGTAGAATAGACATTTTTACTATGTTAAGTCTTCCTATCCATGAGCAAGGTATGTTTTTCCACTTAAGTATGTCCTTTTGAATTTCTTGTAGCAGAGATTTATAGTTTTCTTTGTATAGGTCTTTTACATCCTTGGTAAGATTTATTCCTAAGTATTTTATCTCCTTGGGGGCTACTGTGAATGGTATTGATTTGGTTATTTCCTCTTCGGTGTTCTTTTTGTTGATGTAGAGGAATCCAAGTGATTTTTGTATGTTTATTTTATAACCTGAGACTCTGCCAAACTCTTCTTTAGTTTCAGTAGTTTTCTGGAGGATTCCGTAGGGTTTTCCATGTATACGATCATGTCATCTGCAAATAGTGATAGCTTTACTTCCTCCTTGCCAATCTGGATACCCTTTATTTCTTTCTCTAGCCTAATTGCACTGGCTAGGACTTTAAGTACGATGTTGAATAAGAGCAGTGATAAAGGACATCCTTGTCTGGTTCCCGTTCTCAAGGGAAATGCTTTCAGGTTCTCTCCATCTAGAGTGATATTGGCTGTTGGCTTTGCATAGATGCCCTTTATTATGTTGAGGAATTTCCCTTCAATTCCTATTTTGGTAAGAGTTTTTATCATAAATGGGTGTTGGACGTTGTCAAATGCCTTTTCTGCATCTATTGATAAGATCATGTGGTTTTTATCTTTTGTTTTATTTATGTGATGGATTACATTAATGGTTTTTGTGATATTAAACCAGCCTTGCATACCTGGTATAAATCCCACTTGATCAGGGTGAATTATTTTTTTGATGTGTTGTTGGATTCTACTGGCTAGAATTTTGTTGAGGATTTTTGCATCTATGTTCATGAGGGATATAGGTCTATAATTTTCTTTTTTTGTAATGTCTTTACCTGGTTTTGGTATCAGGGAGATGGTAGCTTCATAGAATGAGTTGGGTAGTATTCCGTCTTTTTCTATGCTTTGAAATACCTTCAGTAGTAATGGTGTTAAGTCTTCTCTGAAGGTTTGGTAGAACTCTGCAGTGAAGCCGTCCGGGCCAGGACTTTTTTTTGTTGGAAGTTTTTTGATTACCGTTTCAATCTCTTCTTTTGTTATGGGTCTATTTAGTTGTTCTACTTCTGAATGTGTTAGTTTAGGTAGTATTTTTCCAAGAATTTATCCATTTCTTCTAGGTTTTCAAATTTGTTAGAGTACAATTTTATGTAGTAATCTGAAATGATTCTTTTAATTTCATTTGGCTCTGTTGTGATGTGGTCCTTCTCGTTTCTTATTTGGGTTATTTGTTTCCTTTCCTGTATTTCTTTAGTCAGTCTAGCCAATGGTTTATCAATTTTGTTAATTTTTTCAAAGAACCAGCTTTTGGCTTTGTTAATTCTTTCAATTGTTTTTCTGTTCTCTAATTCATTTAGTTCAGCTCTAATTTTTATTATTTGTTTTCTTCTGGTGCCTGATGGGTTCTTTTGTTGCTCACTTTCTATTTGTTCAAGTTGTAGGGACAGTTCTCTGATTTTGGCTCTTTCGTCTTTTTGTATGTGTGCATTTATCGATATAAATTGGCCTCTGAGCACTGCTTTTGCTCTGTCCCAGAGGTTTTGATAGGAAGTATTTTCATTCTCGTTGCTTTCTAAGAATTTCCTTATTCCCTCCTTGATGTCTTCTATAACCCAGTCTTTTTTCAGGAGGGTGTTGTTCATTTTCCAAGTATTTGATTTCTTTTCCCTAGTTTTTCTGTTATTGATTTCTAGCTTCATTGCCTTGTGGTCTGAGAAGATGCTTTGTAATATTTCGATGTTTTGGATTCTGCAAAGATTTGTTTTATGACCTAATATGTGGTCTATTCTAGAGAATGTTCCATGTGCACTAGAAAAAAAAGTATACTTTGCAGCAGTTGGGTGGAGAGTCCCGTATAAGTCAATGAGGTCAAGTTGGTTGATTGTTGTAATTAGATCTTCTGTGTCTCTATTGAGCTTCTTACTGGATGTCCTGTCCTTCTCTGAAAGTGTTGTGTTGAAGTCTCCTACTATAAATGTGGAGGTGTCTATCTCACTTTTCAATTCTGTTAAAATTTGATTTATGTATCTTGCAGCCCTGTCATTGGGTGCGTAAACATTTAATACGATTATATTTTCCTGATCAATTGTCCCTTTTATCATTATATAGTGTCCTTCTTTATCCTTTGTGGTGGATTTAAGCCTAAAGTCTATTTTGTCAGAAATTAATATTGCTACTCCTCTTCTTTTTCGCTTATTATTTGCTTGATATATTTTTTCCATCCTTTGAGTTTTAGTTTGTTTGTGTCTCTGAGTCTAAGGTGTGTCTCTTGTAGGCAGCATATAGATGGATCTTGTTTCTTTATCCAGTCTGAGACTCTCTGTCTCTTTATTGGTGCATTTAGTCTATTTACATTCAGCGTAATTATAGATAAATAAGTTTTTAGTGCTGTCATTTTGATGCATTTTTATGTGTGTTGTTGGCCATTTCATTTTTCCACATGCTTTTTTGTGCTGAGATGTTTTTCTTAGTAGCTTGTGAGATCCTCATTTTCATAATGTTTAACTTTATGTTTGTTGAGTCGTTACGTTTTTCTTGGCTTTTTTCTTGAGTTATGGAATTGATATTCCTTTTTGTGGTTACCTTATTATTTACCCCTATTTTTCTAAGTAAAAACCTAACCTGTATCATTCTATATCGCCTTGTATCACTCTCCATATGGCAGTTGTATGCCTCCTATATTTAGTCCCTCTTTTTGATTATTGTGATCGTTTATCTATTGATTTCCATGATTTCCTGTTATGTGAATTATTTTATTTATTTATTTATTTTTTAGAATTAATCTTAATTTGTTTGTTTTTGTGCTTTCCCTATTTGAGTTGCGTTGATATCAGGACGTTCTGTTTTGTGACCTTGTATTGTGCTGGTACCTGATATTATTGGTCATCAGGCCAAACAATCTCCTTTAGCATTTCTTGCAGTCTTGGTTTAGTTTTTGCAAATTCTCTAAATTTGTGTTTATCTGTAAATATCTTAATTTCGCCTTCATATTTCAGAGAGACTTTTGCTGGATATATGATCCTTGGTTGGCAGTTTTTCTCCTTTAGTGCTCTGTATACGTCGTCCCATTCCCTTCTTGCCTGCATGGTTTCTGCTGAGTAGTCTGAACTTATTCTTATTGATTCTCCCTTGAAGGAAACCTTTCTTTTCTCCCTGGCTGCTTTTAAAATTTTCTGTTTGTTTTTGGTTTTGGCAAGTTTGATGATAATATGTCTTGGTGTTTTTCTTTTTGGATCAATCTTAAATGGGGTTCGATGAGCATCTTGGATAGATATCCTTTCGTCTTTCATGATGTCAGGGAAGTTTTCTGTCAGGAGTTCTTCAACTATTTTCTCTGTGTTTTCTGTCCCCCCTCCCTGTTCTGGGACTCCAATCACTTGCAAGTTATCCTTCTTGATAGAGTCCCACATGATTCTTAGGGTTTCTTCATTTTTTTTAATTCTTTTATCTGATTTTTTTTCAGCTATGTTGGTGTTGATTCCCTGGTCCTCCAGAAGTCCCAGTCTACATTCTAATTGTTTGAGTTTGCTTCTCTGACTTTCTATTGCATTGTCTAATTCTGCAATTTTATTGTTATTCTTTTGGATTTCTATATGCTGTCTCTCTATGGATTCTTGCAACTTATTAATTTTTCCACTATGTTCTTGAATAATCTTTTTGAGTTCTTCAACAGTTTTATCAGTGTGTTCCTTGGCTTTTTCTGCAGTTAGCCTAATTTCATTTGTGATATCTTTAAGCATTCTGTAAATTAGTTTTTTATATTCTGTATCTGATAATTCCAGGATTGTATCTTCATTTGGGAAAGATTTTGATTCTTTTGTTTGGGGGATTGGAGAAGCTGTCATGGTCTGTTTCTTTATGTGGTTTGTTATGGACTGCTGTCTCCGAGCCATGACTGGGAAACTAGTTTTTCCAGGTAATCAGCTAAAAAAAATGCAGTCAGATCCCTATGTGAATTCTCCCTCTGGCTCAGGGTATTCGGATGTTAATGGAGCCGCACGGGGAGGGTGGGGGAGGGATCAGAGAGCTAGGAGTGTAGCACCTCAGAATATAGAGCTGATCCCCGCGTTCACGCTCCGACCCCGTCCGCCAAAATCCCGGCGGGACAGCTCCCCGGCTGGGACGCTACTCTCCCCGCTCCGAGACCTGTCACTTCCTCCCGGGGACTTCTCTCTCCGGTGCACCGCACTGCTCGCGCGAACTGGGTGGGCGTCTCCCTCACGAACGGGTGGGCCCGCCCCCGGGGTCTATTCAGGGGAATATAATTGGACCCCGCGCTTACGCCCCGCCCACGCGTGCTCAAATCCCAGCGGGACGGCTCCCCGGCTGGGACGCTGCTTTCCCCGCTCTGAGACCCGTCACTTCCTCTCAGGGACTTCTCCCTCCGGTGCGCCGCACCGCTCGCGCGAACTGGGTGGGCGTCACCTGCACGACCAGGTGGGCCCGCCCCCTGGGTCA
Organism: Elephas maximus indicus; assembly: GCF_024166365.1. Lineage (NCBI taxonomy): Eukaryota > Metazoa > Chordata > Mammalia > Proboscidea > Elephantidae > Elephas > Elephas maximus. The sequence goes on along the minus strand of NC_064824.1, from coordinate 16,931,708 downwards.
ATTCAGGGGAATATAACTGATCCCCGCGTTCACACCCTACCCGCTTTCGCCAAAATCCCAGCGGGACGGCTCCCCGGTTGGGACGCTGCTCTCCCCGCTTCAAGACCAGTCACTTCCTCCCGGGGACTTGTCCCTCCGGTGCGCCGCGCCGCACGCGCGAACTGGGTGGGCGTCCCCCGCACGAACTTGTGGGCCCCGCCCCAGGGTCACTTTAGGGAAATATAGCTGATCCCCTCGCTCTCGCCAGGCCCGCTTCCCGCCAAACTCCCGGCGGGATGGCTCCCGGCTGGGACGCTGCTCTCCCCACTCCAAGATCAGTCACTGCCTCCTGGGTGCTTGTCCCTCCGGCTGCGCCGCTACGCCGCCCGCGCCAACCAGCTAGACTCCCTCCCAGGATGGGTTCGGGGGGGTAGGGCTGGGCCCCTTGTCTGTGCCGTCTGCCCCCCTGGGCTCTGCCCCAGATTGGGCTCCAAAAGTCACCTGCCTGGTACGCTGGCTCCTAGTTCTGAAAACGGTCGCTGTCTGCCCGTATTTGTTCGTTTTCCGTCTCTAAGTCTGTGTTTGTTTTTCAGAGTTCGTAGATTGTTATGTATGTGATCGATTCACTTGTTTTTCCGAGTCTTTGTTGCAAGAGGGATCCGCGGTAGCGTCCACCTAGTCCGCCATCTTGGCCCCGCCTCCTCTTGGCTGTTATCTTAATGGAAGCAAAGCACCAGGCCTCTCTTCCATGATACCTCTAGGTGGGTTTGAATCGCCAACCTTTAGGTTAGCAGTCAAGTGCAAATCATTTGTACCACCCACGGACCTTTTATTAATTTTAAACTCAACCATTTTATATATTACCCAAAATTTTTAAACACACATACGTAGCCTAACGGTATCTACAACTTCCTCCCAATTTCAGGAATTCAGTATTATTCATTCCAGTCCCCACCTGTCACCTCTTTGTCCCCACAAATTGTATTACCATTAGGAATTTGGGGTCTAGATTGATTTTTATGCTCTAAAAATTATACATTATCATCAATGTTTCATACAGTTAATATTTAGATTTTCTCTAAGTGTACATTTTTTGTTTTGTCTTAGTCACCATTTCTCCTTTACCTCCCTGAAATCTTCTTCATTTTTTTGGCAAAATACATCTGTTCTACATCCCTTTAGTACCCATTACCTTTGAGTCTATTCTGATTCATAGTGACCCTATAGGACAGAGTAAAACAGCCCTGTAGGGTTTCCAAGGAGTGGCTGGTGGATTTGAACTGCCAGCCTTTTAATTAGCAGCAGAGGTCTCACCCACTGCACCACCAGGACTCTGCTCTATATCCCTTTAATAGTGACTCTCAACTTTTAGGTTTTGTTTTTTTTTTTAAATGAATCTGTCTTTATGCTCCTTGGAAACTCTATGGGGCAATTCTACTCTGTCCTATAGGGTTCCTTTGAGTCGGAATTGACTCTACAGCACTGGGTTTGGTTTGGTTATCTTTATTTTCCTCTCATTCCTAAAAGAGAGCTTGCAGAATATATAACTACACAATTCTGGTTTGACACTTGAAGACACTACTGCATTGTACTCTGGCTTCCATTATTCCATGATTAAGTCTGTCTAATGACGCTCCTTTGAAGGTAGCATGTCCTCTTTCTGCCTGCTCTTAAGGTCTTCTCTTTCTCTTTGTAGTTCTGCAGTTCCACTAGAATTTGTTTGTTGCTTCAGATACATTAGACTTCCTAAAACTGAGAATTGGAGTCTTTCATATATTATAGAAATTTCTCATCCATTATCTTTTTTAGTATTACTTATTTTTTTTCTATTCTCTCTTCCCAAGGCTCTGATTAGTTTATTTAAATCTTCTCACTCTATCTTTCACATCTCTTGAACACTTTTATTTTTCTATATCTGTGCTTTGTGGATTTCATTCCAATGACTTTCTCATATATTTTTCAGTTAATAAGATTTTATTCTCTGACTTTATCTAAAATTATACTTAACACAATCCTGAGCTATTGTTTTTAAATAAACTTTATAATTTAGAATATAGTAGATTTACAGAAAAGTTGCAAAAATAGTATACAGAGTTCCCAGATGTCTCTCATACAGTTTCCCTCATTGTTAACGTCTTATATTATCATGGAATATTTGTCAAAAATAAGAAATTGTCATTGGTACACTGCCATTAACTAAACTGTAGAGATTATTTGGATTTTACCAGTTTTTCCATTAATCTCCACTTTCTGTTCTACAATCTAATCCAGTGTACCACATCACATTGTGTTGTAATTTTTCCATAGTCTCCCATAAGAATTTCTCAGTCTTTCTTTCATTTTCATGTCCTTGACAGTCTTGAGATGTACTGGCTAGATAACCCCCAGAACGTCCTCCAATTTGGCTTTGCAAGATTTTTTCCCCATGATTAGAGTTGGGTTATGGGCATTTGAAAAGAACACAACAGAGAAGAAGTGCCCTTCTTGTCATATATCAGAGACACATGCTATCCACATGGCATCACTGATTATGTTAGCCTTTATCACTTGGTTAGGTGTTGTGATGGTTAGTGTTATGCATCAACTTGGCTAGGTTATGGTGCCCATTGTTTGGGCAAACATTTCTAGACTTTTTTATGAGGTAGTTTTATGTGATTAAATCAATTGGCCTTAAATAAGGCAGACTACCTTCTGCAATGTTTGTGGACCTTATCAAATCAGTTGAAGACCGTAAGAGTACAAAGGGGGTTTTCCCTATGGTGTATTCTTCCTCCAGACTACAAATAGACATTCTTCCAGAGCTCTCTCACTCTTCCCATCACCTTACCTACAGATTTGGGATATAATACTGCAAGATTCCCCAGCTTGTTCTATGACCTAAAAATTTTGGACTTACAGCTCCCTGAAAATTGTGTGAGCCAGTTCCTTAAAATCTCTCAAATCTCTCTCTCCATCTCTCTCTCTCCCTCTCTCTCTATGAATAGATGGATATAAAGATAGTTAGAAAGATGTAGATATAAATGTAGATAGAGATACAGAGATGTGTAGATCTAGATATCACTGGTTCTAGCTCTCTAGAGAATCCCCTAAGATTTTTTTTTACCAAGAGTGGTTTTAAAGGAACAGAATATTAAGATTTCTGAATTAGTTTTTGTTTCTGGAATTGGTTTTCAAATCTATTTAGACTTAAAAGTATGACTGTATTTCTAATAATAAAAAGGGCACTATTTAACAAATTTGGCTGGTCAGTTTTGAGAGTCTCTTGTTTCTGCTCATATTTTCAATTCCCTATTTTACGTCTTTAAACATAAACATTCTCTTTTTTAATTTTTATTGTGCTTTAAGTGAAAGTTTACAAATCAAGTTGCTCTCTCATACGAAAATTTATATACACCTTGTTATATACACCTATTTGCTCTCCCCCTAATGAGACAGCACACCCCTTCCCTCCACTCTCCCTTTTTGTATCCATTCCATCAGCTTCTGATCCCCTCTGCCCTCTCATCCCCACTCCAGACAGAAGACTCAAACATAGTCCAAAGTGTTTACTTGATCCAAGAAGCTCATTCCTCACCAGCATCATTTTTTATCCCATTGTCCAGGCCAATGCCTGTCTGAAGAGTTGGCTTTGGGAATGGTTTCTGTCTTGGGCTAACAGAAGGTCTGGGGACCATGACCACCGGTGTTCTTCTAGCCTCAGTCAGACAATTAAGTCTGGTCTTTTTACAAGAATTTGGGATCTGCATCCCACTGCTCTCCTGCTCCCTCACAAGTTCTCTGTTGTGTTCCCTGTCAGGGCAGTCATCATCGGTTGTAGCCAGGCACCATCTACTTCTTCTGGTCTCAGGTTGATGTAGTCTCTAGTTTATGTAACCCTTTCTGTCTCTTGGGCTCATAATTACCTTGTGTCTTTGGTGTTCTTCATTCTTCTTTGCTCCAGGTGGGTTGAGACCATTTTATGTATCTTAGATGGCTGCTTGATAGCGTTTAAGACCCCAGACACCACTCTTCAAAGTGGGATGTAGAATGTTTTCTTAATAGATTTTATTATGCCAGTTGACTTAGATGTCCCCTGAGACCATGGTCCCCAAAACCCTGTTCTTGCTACACTGGCAACTGAAGTGTTCAGTTTATTCAGGAGACTTCCTTGCTTTTGGTTTAGTCTGGTTCTGCTGACCTCTCCTGCATTGTGTGTTGTCTTTCCCTTCACCTAAAGTAGTTCTAATCTACTATCTAATTAGTGAGTACCCCTCTTCCTCCCTCCCTCCCTCTCCCCTCTAATAACCATCAAAGATATATTCTTCGCTGTTTAAACTATATCTCAAGTTCTTATAATAGTGGTCTTATACAATATCTGCCCTTTTGCAACTGACTAATTTCAGCATAATGCCTTCCAGATTTCTCCATGTTATGAAATGTTTCAAAGATTCATTACTATTCTTTATCAATGTGTAGTATTCCATTGTGTGAATATACCATAATTTATTTATCCATTCATCCATTGATGGGCACTTTGGTTGCTTTCATCTTTTTGTTATTGTAAACAGTGCTGCAGTGAACATGGGTGTGCATATATCTGTTCGTGTAGAGGCTCTTACTTGTCTAGGATATATTCCAAGGAGTGGGATTGCTGGATCGTATGGTAGTTCTATTTCTAGCTTTTTAAGGAAGTGCCAAATCGATTTCCACAGTGGTTGTACCTGTTTACGTTCCCATCAGCAGTGTATAAGTGTTCCAGTCTCTCCACAACCTCTCCAACATTTATTATTTTGTGTTTTTTGGATTAATGCCAGCCTTGTTGGAATGTCCTATAGGGTCGCTATGAGTCAGAATTGACTCGACGGCAATGGTTTGTTTTTTTTTTTTTGGAATGAGTTGGAATCTCATTGCAGTTTTGATTTACATTTCTCTAATGGCTAATGTTTGTGAGCATTTCCTCATGCATCTGTTAGCTACCAAATGTTTTCTTTAGTGAAGTGCCAGTTCGTATCCTTCGCCCATTTTTGAATTGGTCTATTTGTCTTTTTGTAGTACAGTTTTTGCAGTATCATGTAGACCTTAGAGATCAGGCACTGATCAGAAATGTCATAGCTAAAAACTTTTTCCCAGTCTGTAGGTAATCTTTTTACTCTTTTGGTGAAGTCTTTGGATGAGCATAGGTGTTTGATTTTTAGGAGCTCCCAGTTATCTGGTTTCTCTTCTGCATTGTTAGTAATGTTTTGTACACTGTTTCTGCAATGTATTAGGGCTCCTAACATTGTACCTATTTTTTCCTCCATAATTTTTATCATTTTAGATTTTACATTTAGGTCTTTGATCCATTTTGAGTTCATTTTTGTGTGTGGTGTGAGGTATGGGTCTTGTTTCATTTTTTTGCAGATAGATATCCAGTTATGCCAGCACCATTTGTTAAAAAGGCTGTCTTTTCCCCCTTCGTCAAATATCAACTGCTCATATGTGAATGGATTTATGTCTGGATTCTCAATTCTGTTCCATTGGTCTATGTATCTGTTGTTATACCAGTAACATGCTGTTTTGACTACTGTAGCAGTATAATAGGTTCTAAAATCATGTAGCGTGAGGTCTCCCACTTTGTTCTTTTTCAGTAATGCTTTACTTACCCAGGGCCTCTTCCCTTTCCATATGAAGTTGGTGATTTGTTTCTCCATCTCATTAAAAATGTCCTAGGAATTTGGCTCGGAATTGCATTGTATCTGCAGACCCCTTTTGGTAGAACAGACATTTTTACAACATTAAGTCTTGCTATCCATGGACAAGGTATGTTTTTCCACTTATGTAGGTCTCTTTTGGTTTCTTGCAGAAGTGTTTTGTAGTTGTCTTTGCAAAAGTCTTTACATCTCTGGTAAGACTTATTCTTAAGTATTTTATCTTCTTGGGGGCTACTGTAAATGGTATTGATTTGGTGATTTCCTCTTCAATGCTCTTTTTGTTGGTGTATAGGAATCCAAGTGATTTTTGTATGTTTATCTTGTATTTCTCTGCTGAGCTCTTCTATTAGTTTCAGTAGTTTTCTTGAGGATTCCTTAGAGTTTTCTGTGTATAAGATCATGTCATCTGCAAATAGAGATACTTTTACTTCTTCCTGCCAATCTGGATGCCCTTTATTTCTTTATCTTGCCTAATTGCTCTGGCTAGGACCTCCAGCACAATGTTGAATAGGAGTGGTGATAAAGGGAATCCTTGCTGGTTCCCGATCTCAAGGTGAATGCTTTCAGACTCTTTCCATTTAGGATAATGTTGGCTATTGGCTTTGTATAAATGCCTTTTATTATGTTGAGGAATTTTCCATCTGTACTTATTTTGCTGAGAGTTTTTATCATGAATGGGTGTTGAACTTTGTCAAATGTCTTTTCTGCTTCAATTGATAAAATCATGTGGTTCTTGTCTTTTGTTTTATTTATGTGATGATTATGTTAATTGTTTTTCTAATGTTGAACCATCCCTGCTTACCTGGTGTGAATCCCACTTGGTCATGGTGAATTATTTTTTTTGATATGTTGTTGAATTCTATTGGCTAGAATTTTGTTGAGGGTTTTTGCGTCTAAGTTTATGAGGGATATAATTTTCTTTTTTGTGGTGTCTTTACCTGCTTTTGCTATCAGGGATATGCTGGTTTCATAGAATGAGTTTGGGAATATTCTGTCCTTTTCTATACTCTGAAATTAGTAGTAGTGGTGTTAACTCTTCTCTGAAAATTTGGTAGAACTCTGCAGTGAAGCCATCCGGGCCACGGCTTTTTTGGGGGGGAGTTTTTTTTTTATTACTTTTTCAATCTATTCTTTTCTTATGGGTCTATTTAGTTGGTCTACCTCTGTTTGTGTTAGTTTAGGTAGGTGGTATGTATCTAGGAATTCATCCACTTCTAGATTTTCAAATTTATTAAAGTGCAATTTTTCGTAGTAATCTGATATGATTCTTTTAATTTCAGTTGGGTCCGTGGTAATATCGCCCATCTCATTTCTTATTCAGGTTATTTGCTTCCTCTTCTGATTTTCTTTTGTCAGTTTGGCCAATGGTTTATGAATTTTGTTAATTTTTTCCAAGAACCATCTTTTAGTCTTGTTAATTCTTTCAGGTGTTTTTCTGTATTCTATTTCATTTAATTCTGCTCTAATTTTTATTATTTGCTTTCTTCCAATGCCTGAGGATTTCTTTTGTTGCTCTCTTTCTATTTGTTAAAGTTGTAGAGATAATTCTTTGATTTTGACAATTTCTTTTCGTATGTGTGCATTTATTGATATAAATTGACCTCTAAGAACTGCTTTCACTGCGTCCCAAAGATTCTGATAGGAAGTGTTTTCATCCTCATTGGAGTCTAAGAATTTTTTTATTCCATCCTTTTTGTCTTCTATAATCCAGTCTTCTCTGAGCAGTGTATTGTGTGGTATCCAAGTGTTTGATTTCTTTCCCCGCTTTTTCTGTTATTGATTTCTGCTTATATTGCCTCATGGTCAAAGAAGATGTTTTGTAATATTTCAGTGTTTTGGTTTCTGTTAAGGCTTGCTTTATGATCTAATATGTGGTCTGTTCTAGAGAATGTTCCACGTGCACTAGAAAAGAAAGTATATCTGGGTGGAGTGTTCTGTATATGTCTTCAAGGTCAGATTGGTTGATTGTGACATTTAGATCTTCTGTGTCTTCTTTGAGCTTCTTTCAGGATGTCCTGTCCACCAAAAGTGGTGTGCTGAAGTCTCCTACTATTATTGTGAAGCAGTCTATCTCACTTTTCAATGCTGTTATAGTTTCTTTTATGTATCTTACAGCCCTGTCATTGGGTGCATAAATATTTAATATGGTTATATCCTCCTGGTATATTGTCCCTTTAATAATTACGTAGTGTCCCTCCTTTTCCTTTGTGGTGGATTTAACTTTAAAGACTATTTTGTCAGAAATTAATATTGCCACTCCTGCTCTTTTTTGATTGTTGTTTGCTTGATATATTTTTTTCCATCCTTTGAGTTTAGTTTGTGTCTCTAAGCCTAAGGTGTGACTTTTGTAGGCAGCATATAGATGGATCGTGTTTTTTAATCCATTCTGCCACTCTCTCTTTATTGATGTATTTAGTCCATTTATATTCAGCGTAATTATGGATAGGTATGAATTTAGTGCCGTCTTTTTGATTTTTTTTTGTGTGTTGTTGACAGTTTATTCTTCCCAATTAATTTTTTGTGCTGAGTAGTTTATCTTTATATATTGTCTTTTCCTTATATTCGTTGCTCTTAATTTTATTTCACTGAGTCTCAATTTTATCTTGATTTTATTTTGATGTGTAGGATAGCTTTTCTCCTTTGTAATTACCTTAATATTTACCCCTATTTTTCTAAATTTAAACGTAACTTTTATTTCTTTGTATCGCCTTGTCTTCTTCTCCATATGAAAGATCTATGACTATATTTCTTAGTCCCTCTTTATTGTTTTAATGGTGTCTTTTTTTTTTTTTTCTTTTACATAACATTGCTGTTGTTCTGTTTTGAGTGTTTTTTAATCTTGATTTATTTTTGTGATTTCCCTATCTGGGTGGACATCTGATTGCTCTGTCCAGTGTTCTAGTCTTGAGTTGATACCTGATATGATTGATTTTCTAACCAAAGAACTCCCCTTAGTATTTCTTATAGTTTTGTTTCGGTTTTTATGAATTCCCTAAACTTCTGTTTAACTGGAAATGTCCTAATTTCGCCTCCTTATTTGAGAGACAGTTTTGCTGGATATATGATTGTTGGCTGGCAATTTTTTTCCTTCAATAATTTATATAAGTCATCCCATTTCCATCTTGCCTGCATGGTTTCTGCCAAGTAGTCCGAGCTTATTCTTATTGACTCTCCTTTGTAGGTGACTTTTCATTTATCCCTAACTACTCTTATTTTGGGCTCTTAAAAGTCTCTGTTTATCTTTGGTTTTGGTAAGTTTGATTATAATACGTCTTTGTGACTTTCTTTTGAAATCTACCTTATGTGGAGTTTGATGAGCATCTTGGATAATATCTTCTCATCTTTCACGATATCAGGGAAGTTTTCTGCCAACAATTCTCTCTGTATTTCCTGTTATCCCTCCTGCTCTGGTACTCCAGTCATTCATAGGTTATTTCTCTTGATAGAGTCTCACATGATTCTTAAGGTTTCTTCATTTTTTAATACTTTTATCTGACTTTTCTTCAAATATATTGGTACCAAGTGCTTCATCTTCAAGTTCACCAATTCTGCCTTCCACTTGCTCAATTCTGTTCCTCTGACTTTCTTCTATTGAATATTCTCATTCTGTAACTTTATAGTTAATCTTCTGAGTTTTTAATTGCTGCCTCTGTATGGATTCTTTTAGCTTATTAAATTTTTCATTTTGTTCTTGAATAACCTTTTTAATTTCTTCCACTGCTTTCTTTGTGTGTTCCTTGGCTTGTTCTGTGTATTGCCTGATCTCCTTCCTAATTTCATTCCTGATATCTTAAAGAGTTCAGTACATTAATCTTTTGAATAAGGCATCCGGTAATTCCAGGAAGGCACCTTCATGCAGAAGATTCATTGACTCTTTGTTTTAAGAGATTGTTGAGGTGATTATGGTCTGTTTCTTTATGTGACTTTATATTGACTGTTGTCTCTGAGCCATCTATAAGTTATTGTATTAGTTTATTTTATGTTTGCTTACTGTATCCTAGCTTCTTGCTTTGTTTTGTTTTGGTATGCCCAAATGGGTTGCTTCAGTGAGCTGTTGTTGCTGTTGTTGTTAGGTGACGTCGAGTTGATTCCGACTCGTAGTGACCCTATGCACAACCGAACAAAACAATGCCCAGTGCTGCACCATCCTTACAATCATTCTTATGCTTAAGCTCATTGTCACAGCCACTGTGTCAGTCCACCTCGTTGAGAGTCTTCCTCTTTTCCGCTGACCCTGTACTCTTCCAAGCATGATGTTCTTCTCCAGGGACTGATCCCTCCTGACAACATGTCCAAAGTATGCAAGATGCAGTCTCACCATCCTTGCTTCTAAGGAGCATTCTGGTTGTACTTCAAGACAGATTTGTTCTTTCTTCTAGCAGTCCATGGTATATTCAATATTTTTTGTCAACACTACAATTCAAAGGCATCGATTATTGTTTGGTCTTCTTTATTCATCACCCAGCTTTCACATGCATACAAGGCAATTGGAAACACCATGGCTTGGGTCAGGCACACCTTATTTTTCAAGGTGACATCTTTGCTTTTCAACACTTTAAAGAGGTCTTTTGCAGCAGAGTTGCCCAGTGCAAAGTGTCTTTTGCTTTCTTGATTGCTGCTTCCATGGGTGTTGTTTGTGGATCCAAGTAAAATGAAATTCTTGACAACTTCAATCTTTTCTCTATTTATCAGGATGTTCCTCATTCATCCAGTTGTGAGGATTTTTGTTTTCTTTATGTTGATGTGCAATCCATACTGAAGGCTGTGGTCTTTGATCTTCATTAGTAAGTAATTCAAGTTCTCTTCACTTTCAGCAAGCAAGGTTGTGTCATCTGCATAAAGCAGGTTGTTAATGAGTCTTCCTCCAATCCTGATGCCCCGTTCTTCTTCATATAGTCCAGCTTCTCGTATTATTTGCTTAGCATACAGATTGAATAAGTATGGTGAAAGAATACAACCCTGATGCACATCTTCCCTGACTTTAAACCAATCAGTAACCCCTTGTTCTGTCCGAACAACTGCCTCTTGATCTATATAAAGGTTCCTCACGAGCACAATTAAGTGTTCTGGAATTCCCATTCTTTGCAATGTTATCCATAATTTGTTATGATCCACACAGTCGAATGCCTTTGCAGAGTCAGTAAAACACAGGTAAACACACTTATGGTATTCTCTGCTTTCAGCCAGGATCCATCTGACATCAGCAATGATATCTCTGGTTCCACATCCTCTTCTGAAACTGGCCTGAATATCTGGTAGTTCCCTGTCGATATGCTGCTGCAGCCATTTTTGAATGATCTTCAGCAAAATTTTGCTTGCATGTGATATTAATGGTATTGTTCTATAATTTCCACATTCGGTTGGATCACCTTTCTTGGGAATAGGCGTAAATATGGATCTCTTCCAGTTAGTTGACCAGGAAGCTGTCTTCCATATTTCTTGGCATAGACAAGTGAGCACCTCCAGTGCTGCATCTGTTTGTTGAAACATCTCAGTTGATATTCCATCAATTCCTGGAGCCTTGTTTTTCGCCAATGCCTTCAGAGCAGTTTGGACTTCTTCCTTTAGTACCATCGGTTCTTGATCATATGCCACCTCTTGAGATGGTTGAACATTGACTAATTCTTTTTGATATAATGACTCTGTATATTCCTTTCATCTTCTTTTGATGCTTCCTGCGTTGTTTAATATTTTCCCCATAGATCCCTTCACTATTGCAACTTGAGGCTTGAATTTTTTCTTCAGTTCTTTCAGCTTGAGAAATGCAGATTGTGTTCTTCCCTTTTGATTTTCCACCTCCAGCTTTTTGCACACGTCATTATAATACTTTACTTTGTCTTCTAGAGCCTCCCTTTGAAACCTTCTTTTCAGTTCTTTTACTTCATCAATTGTTCCTTTTGCTTTATGTGCTCGACGTTCAAGAGCTAGTTTCAGAGTCTCCTCTGACATCCATCTTAGTCTTTTCTTTCTTTCCTGTCTTTTCAATGACCTCTTGCTTTCTTCATGTATGATGTCCTTGAAATCATTCCACAACTCATCTGGTCTTCGGTCACTGGTGTTCAATGCATCAAACCTATTCTTGAGATGGTCTCTAAATTCAGGTGGGATATACTCAAGGTCATATTTTGGCTCTCATGGACTTGTTCTGATTTTCTTCAGTTTCAGCTTGAACTTGCATATGAGCAATTGATGGTCTATTCCACAGTTGGCCCCTGGCCTTGTTCCGACCGATGATATTATGCTTTTCCATCATCTTTTTCCACAGAGGTAGTCAGTTTTATTTTTGTGTGTTCCATCTGGCCAGGTCCATGTGTATAGTCGCCGTTTATGTTGGTGAAAGAAGGTATTTGCAATGAAGAAGTCGCTGGCTTGCAAAATCCGATCATTCGATCTCCGGCATTGTTCCCATCACCAAGGCCATATTTTCCAAGTACTGATCCTTCTTTGTTTCCAACTTTCGCATTCCAATCAATGCATCTCGATTGCATGTTCGAACAATTTCAGACTGGAGCAGCTGATGAAAATCTTCTATTTCTTCATCTTTGGCTGTAGTGGTTAGTGCATAAATTTGAATAATAGTCATATTAACTGGTCTTCCTTATATGTGTGTGGATGTTATCCTATCACTGACAGCATTGTATTTCAGGATAGATCTTGAAACATTCTTTTTGACGATGAATGCAATACCATTCCTCTTCAAGTTGTCATTCCCAGCATAGTAGACTATATGTTTGACTGATTCAAAATGGCCAATACCAGTCCATTTCAGCTCACTAATGCCTAGGACATTGATGTTTATGTGTTCCATTTCATTTTTGATGATTTACAATTTTTCTAGATTCATACTTTGTACATTCGAGGTTCCAATTATTAATGGATATTTGCAGCTGTTTCTTCTCATTTTGAGTCGTGCCACATCAGCAAATGAAAGTCCTGAAAGCTTTACTCCATCCACGTCATTAAGGTCGACTCTACTTTGAGGAGGCAGCTCTTCCCCAGTCATCTTTTGAGTGCCTTCCAACCTGGGGGCCTCATTTTCTAGCACTATATCAGACAACGTTCCCCTGCTATTCATAAGATTTTCACTGGCTAATGCTTTTCAGAAGTAGACTGCCGGGTCCTTCTTCCTAGTGTGTCTTAGTCTGAAAGCTCAGCTGAAACCTGTCCTCCATGGGTGACCCTGCTGGTATCTGAATACCGGTGGCATAGCTTCCAGCATCACAGCAACACATAAGCCCCCACAGTACAACAAACTCAGAGGCACATGGGGGTTGTGTGAGCTAGCTCGATTATTTTCACCTTTGGAGCTCTGACGTCCTGTCACCAGATGGCTAGAGCTGTTATAGGGTATATCAGTCTAGGAGTCCTTTTACCTTTTTTTGTATGAATTCACTCAGGGGTCCAGGTAGCTGATCATCAAGTGTGTGGTACAGTCTCTGTCCTACAGTCTTAGAGGGGCAGGGGTCATTATTGTGTGTGTACTGGTATCTGGTTGCAGCAGGGGGTCATGCTCTCAACGAAGCAGGGGCTGGAATCGTCCCTCAACTGTCTCAGAAGAAAGCACGTCCTTCTTCCCTAGGGCATACAGGTTGGTGGGTTCTACAGACAGACCATGGGCACCCAATGTTTTTGGTTGTAAGGACTGGGAGGTAACAGTTATCCTTGTACCCCTGTCGTGGGTGGTGGGTCACCTGAGTGGAGCCACCAGTTCTTAGGTCCCTGATGTGGGTAGGTGAGGACCCTGTTTAATAGGCAAAGCTGTGTGAAACTTTGAACACCCACTTCTGCACCACAGAGTTAAAACGGTTGTAGTCTGCCAACAAGGGCTTATGCTCCTGAAATGGGCCAACACAGGTCCATGCAGTGGGGAAAGGTATTCAAAGTCCATGGATCATATATGCCTGGACAGGAGCTGCTTCTGTCCTGAGCTCCCCAGATTAGTGGAGCTGGCAAATTATCTTTTCCTCCAGTTGTGAATTTATTCCTTCTCCAAGGCCAGAAGTATGGCTCCACATGCTCAATAGGGCCTATCCCAGGCCCAGGGAAATCAACAGCCACTGAAGCCGGCTAGGGGGCAACGGGTGTGGTAAAATATACACAAGTACTTAGGTTTTGCCTAGTGCGCTGTTTTTCTCTGGTTCCAGATTTATGAGTAGGCTGTGTGGATGGCTGATTCTCCCTGTGGAAACTGTGGCCGAATGCTACTACCAGCTCACAGTAGCCTCTCCTGAGAATGGTGCCTAAGGGCTCCCAGTGATTCAGGTCCAGTAACTCCTCTCCAATTCTGAACTATCTCTTCCTCCCCCGACACTCAGTCCATTTTCTAACTTTGCTTTTCATGCTCAGGGCTCCTAGGTTGTCAGAAATATAATCATTTCAGTTGTTTTTTCGGGTCTTTGTTGTAACAGGGTTCACAGAAAGCACCTGACTATTCCGCCATCTTGTCCCCGCCTCGATATAGATATTCTTGTTTTATGTTTTGTGTATAGTAAGGCCAACTTCTGAAGGATTTGCAGGTCTGACGCTACAGTTTTTTGTTACTGCTGATTCTCATGCATGGTGGCCAATTTCCACATTTGTTTAGTGATATTGTTTTAAAATGATGAGCTCAAGTTCCTTAGAATTTTACCCTTAAATATTCTTTGATTCTGACGTTTAAAATACATTCCTCCAGGGATGATTTCAGCATGATTCTGAGAGTGTCTAGGACTATGATGAACCCAGGCCTAGTTTAAATTAAATGCCCAGTTTGAGGTTTCTAAGACCATACATCTAATCTAAAGTCTGGTCCCAATCACATATAACAAAAAGTTTGGACTCCTCAGTGGCAGATTATTTCCTACTTGGTATTTTTCTATTCACCTTGGACTAAGATATGAATAAAGAAGTTTTGGGTTCTTTCTTCCAAGCGACCTCCCCCCTGCCCCCACATGGAGTAGACTTTTGTTTTAGTCATCTAGTGCTGTTGTAACAGAAATACCACAAGTGGATAGCTTCAACAAAGACAAATTTATTTCTTCACAGTAAAGTAGGTTAAAAGTCCAAATTCAGGGTGTCAGCTCCAGGGGAAGGCTTTCTCTCTCTGTCAGCCTTCTTGTCAATCTTCCCCTGGACTAGGAGCTTCTCCACACAGAGAGCCCAATTCCAAAGGATAGGCTCTGCTCCTGGCACTGCTTTCTTGGTGGTATGAATTCTCCCTGTCTCTCTGCTTGCTTCTTTCTTTTTATGTCTCAAGAGATTGCCTGAAGTCACAACCCAATCTTGTAGATTGAGTCCTGCCTCACTAACACAACTGCTGCCCATCCTCCCTCCTTAACATCATAGAGCCAGGATTTACAACATATAGGAAAATAATACAATACTGAGAATCATGGCCCAGCCAAATTGCTAAACACATTTTTTGGGAGACATAATTCAGTCCCTGACAACTCTTTTTCCAGTTCTCCTTGGGGGGACTCTAAGGTTTTATGAGGGGGTTGCTGATCAAGAACCCCACTTGATACAATTTCCAGGCTTTCTTCTTGCAATCTCTGCCTCTCACTTCGTGGGTATTTCTAGCCTTGGCCAATATTTGTCAAAATAAGAGTTTCAATTCGTTCGTGGATCAAGAAATCAAGTATAATGGAATAGACTAGGGAAGAAAAGAACAGAAATACTGTCTCTAGAATTGTTCCAAGGAATCAGGTTTCCTTGGCCTTTTGCAAAACCATAGGAGGAAAGGGGCATCTCTTTAGAGCTAGGCAGAAGTGGAAGATTAGGCTCCCAACTTTGCCTTTAAAGCTTAGGGTAGAAATGGGGCCAGAGTTGTTGTTGTTGTTGTTTTCCCTGTGGTATTTGGCTGGAGTAAGGAAGTTAGTGTCTTAAAATTCCTGTCTTGCTAGATTGCCCTTATCGGGGTTCTTTGGCTAGAAAAAGTAGGCTTTTGGGTCAGGGAGAGGTTAACAGCGCCCATTGGTGTTTTCAGGTTGCCATATTCTCTGGCACTCAGTTTAGAACATATGAGGCAAAAGGAAAACACAGAGAGCTCACTACTATAATATTCTTTGGGTCATGAAACCACTAGTTGACCTGCCTTTCTCTCTTTGCTTTTAGAGTCTTCTTATATTTGTTTTACATATAATATTCAGGGATTTGGGCTATATTTAGTGGGAGAATAGTTTGTGCCTTTCCAGGAACTTGTCTATATTATATAACTTGTCAAAAATATGGATGTAGAATTACGAATATTAAAAGGATGCTAATAGTATTCCATTAGCATCTTTTTAATATTCGTAATTGCTCCTCTTTCATTCCCTATAATGATAATTTGTGTCTTTTCCCTTTTTTCTTTGTTGGTCATCCTAGAGGTTTATCAGCCTTGTTGTTGTTGTTAGGTGCCGTCGAGTCGGTTCCGACTCATAGCGACCCTATGCACAACAGAACGAAAAACTGCCCGGTCCTGCACCATCCTTAAAATCGTTGTTGTGCTTGAGGTCATTGTTGCAGCCACTGTGTCAATCCACCTTGTTGAGGGTCTTCCTCTTTTCTGCTGACCCTGTACCCTGCCAAGCATGATGTCCTTCTCCAGGGACCGATAACTCCAGACAACATGTCCAAAGTATGTAAGACAGAGTCTCGCCATCCTTGCCTCTAAGGAGCATTCTGGCCGCACTTCTTCCAAGACAGATTTGTTCGTTCTTTTGGCAGTCCATGGTATATTCAATATTCTTTGCCAACACCACAATTCAAAGGCGGCAATTCTTCTTCGGTCTTCCTTATTCATTGGCTGGCTTTCACATGCATATGATGTGATTGAAAATACCATGGCTTCGGTCAGGCACACCTTAGTCTTCAGGGTGACATCTTTGCTCTTCAACACTTTGAAGAGGTCCTTTGCAGCATTTGCCCAATGCAATGCATTTTTGATTTCTTGACTGCTGCTTCCATGGCTGTTGATTGTGGATCCAAGTAAAAAGAAATCCTTGACAACTTCAATTTTTTCTCCATTCGTCATGATGCTGCTTATTGGTCCAGTTGTGAGGATTTTTGTTTTCTTTATGTTGCGGTGCAATCCACACTGAAGACTGTGGTCTTTGATCTTCGTTAGTAAGTGCTTCAAGTCCTCTTCACTTTCAGTAAGCAAGGTTGTGTCATCTGCATAACACAGGTTGTTAATGAGTCTTCCTCCAATCCTGATGCCCCGTTCTTCTTTATATAGTCCAGCTTCCTAGATTATTTGTTCAGCATACAGATTAAATAGGTATGGTGAAGGAATACAACCCTGACACACAGCTTTCCTGACTTTAAACCAATCAGTATCCCCTTGTTCTGTCTGAACAACTGCCTCTCGATCTATGTAAAGGTTCCTCATGAGCACAATTAAGTGTTCTGGAATTCCCGTTCTTCGCAGTGTTATCCATAATTTGTTATGATCCACACAGTCGAATGTCTTTGCGTAGTCAATAAAACACAGGTAAACATCCTTCTGGTATTCTCTACTTTCGGCCAGGACCCATCTGACATCAGGAATGATATCCCTGGTTCCATGTCCTCTTCTGAATCCAGCCTGAATTTCTGGCAGTTCCCGGTCGATACACTGCTGCAGCCATTTTTGAATGCTCTTCAGCAGAATTTTGCTTGCATGTGATATTAATGATATTGTTCTATACTTTTCACATTCAGTTGGATCACCTGTCTTGGGAATAGGCTTGAATATGGATCTCTTCCAGTCAGTTGGCCAGGAAGCTGTCTTCCATATT
Organism: Elephas maximus indicus; assembly: GCF_024166365.1. NCBI lineage: Eukaryota > Metazoa > Chordata > Mammalia > Proboscidea > Elephantidae > Elephas > Elephas maximus. Next base: position 16,914,322 of record NC_064824.1, on the reverse strand, counting down.
TCTTGGCATAGATGAGTGAGCACTTCCAGCGCTGCATCTGTTTGTTGAAACATCTCATTTGATATTCCATTAATTCCTGGAGCCTTGTTTTTCGCCAATGCCTTCAGAGCAGCTTGGACTTCTTCCTTCAGTACCATCAGTTCCTGACCATATGCTGCCTCTTGAAATGGTTGAATATTGACTAGTTGTTTTTGGTATAATGACTCTGTATAGTCCTTCCATCTTCTTTTGATGTTTCCTGCATCATTTAATATTTTCCCCATGGAATCCTTCACTATTGCAACTCAAGGCTTGAATTTTTTCTTCAGTTCTTTCAGCTTGAGGAATGCAGAGCATGTTCTTCCCTTTTGGTTTTCCATCTCCAGCTTTTTGCACATGTCATTATAATACTTTACTTTGTCTTCTCGAGAGGCCCTTTGAAATCTTCAGTTCTTTTACTTCATCAATTGTTCCTTTTGCTTTAGCTGCTCGACGTTCAAGAGCAAGTTTCAGAGTCTCCTCTGACATCCATCTTGTTTTTTTCTTTCTTTCCTGTCTTTTCAGTGACCTCTTGCTTTCTTCATGGAAGATGTCCTTGATGTCATTCCACAACTCCTCTGGTCTTTGGTCACTAGTGTTCAATGCATCAAATCTATTCTTGAGATGGTCTCTAAATTCTGGTGGGATATACTTAAGGTCTTATTTTGTGTCTCGTGGACTTGTTCTGATTTTCTTCAGTTTCAGCTTGAACTTGCATATGAGCAATTGATGGTCTGTTCCACAGTCGGCCCCTGGCCTTGTTCTGACTGATGATATTGAGCTTTTCCATCATCTCTTTCCACAGAAGTAGTCAGTTTTATTTCTGTGTGTTCTGTCTGGCAAGGTCCGTGTGCATAGTCGCCGTTTATGTTGGTGAAAGAAGGTATTTGCAATGAAGAAGTTGTTGGTTTTGCAAAATGCTATCATTCGTTCTCCTGAATTGTTTCTATCATCAAGGCCATATTTTCCAACTACTGGTCCTTCTTCTTTGTTTCCAACTTTTGCATTCCAATCCCCAGTAATTATGAATGCATCTTGATTGCATGTTCTATCAATTTCAGACAGTAGTAGCTGATAAAAATCTTCTATTTCTTCATCTTTGGCCCTAGTGGTTCGTGCATAAATTTGAATAATAGTCGTATTAACTGGTCTTCCTCATAGGTGTATGGATATTATCCTATCACTGACAGTGTTGTACTTCAGGATAGATCTTGAAATGTTCTTTTTGATGATGAATGCAACACCATTCCTCTTCAAGTTGTCATTCCCAACATAGTAGACTATATGATTGTCCAATTCAAAATGGCCAATACCAGTCCATTTCAGCTCACTAACGCATAGGATATTGATGTTTATGTGTTCCATTTCATTTTTGATGATTTCCAATTTTCCTAGATTCATACTTCGTACATTCGAGGTTCCAATTATTAATGGATATTTGCAGCTGTTTCTTCTCATTTTGAGTCGTGCCACATCAGCAAATGAAGGTTCTGAAAGCTTTACTCCATCCACGTCATTAAGGTCGACTCTACTTTGAGGAGGCAGCTCTTCCCCAGTCATCTTTTGAGTGCCTTCCAACCTGGGGGCCTCATTTTCTAGCACTATATCAGACAACGTTCCCCTGCTATTCATAAGGTTTTCACTGGCTAATGCTTTTCAGAAGTAGACTGCCAGGTCCTTCTTCCTAGTGTGTCTTAGTCTGAAAGCTCAGCTGAAACCTGTCCTCCATGGGTGGTCCTGCTGGTATCTGAATACTGGTGGCATAGCTTCCAGCATCACAACAACACAGAAGCCCCCACAGTATGACAAACTGACAGACCTTACTTATCCTAAAAAAAGGAAAAAAAGCAGCTTTGGTTTCATTGATTCCTTTCATGATTTTCCTGTATTCTTTCTCTGTGATTTCTGCTCTAATATTTATTTTCTACCTCTTGCTTGCTTTAGGTTTAATTATTTCTTTTCTCCTGTTTCTTAAGGTTGAAGTCTCATTTATTACTAGAGATCTTTATTCTTTCATAGTATAATCATTTAATGCCAGAAATTCCTCTCTAAATGCTAATTTTACTGCATCTTACAACTTTTGATGTTTTTTATTTTAATTCAGTTCCATATTTTTTTTCTAATTTTCCTTCAGACTGCTTTGACACATGTGTTATTTTAAAACATGATGTTTAATTTCAAATTTTGGGAAATTTTCCAGATATTTATTATTGATTCCTAGCTGAATTTCATTACACTCAGAGAACATACTAAATATGATGCTAATTTTTAAGCCCCCATAAATCTGTCAGTTTGTTGTACTGTGGGGCTTGCATTTTGCTGTGACGCCAGAAGCTACAATATCAGTATTCAAAAACAAGCAGGGTCATCCATAGCGGACAGGTTTCAGCCGATCTACAGATTAGGAAGAAGGACCTGGCGATCTATTTCTGAAAAGAATTAGCCATTGAAAACCTTATAAAGAGCAGCAGAACATTGTCAGATATAGTGCCAGAAGATGAGCCCCTCAGGTTAGAAGGCACTCAAAATACAACTGAGGAAGAGCTACCTTCTCAAAGTGGAGTAGACCTTAATGACGTGGGTGGAGTGAAGCTTTTGGCACCTACATTTGCTGATGTGGCACTACTCAAAAGGAGAAGAAACAGCTGCAAGTGTCCATTAATAATCAGAATATGGAATGCATAAAGTATGAATCTAGGAAATTTGAAAATTTTCAAAAACAAAACGGAACTCATAAACATTGATATCCTAGGCAATAGTGAGCTGAAATGGACTGGTATTGGTCATTTTGAATTGGACAATCATATGGTCTACTATGCTGGGAATGATAACTTGAAGAGGAATGGCATTGCATTCATCATCAAAAAGAACATTTCAAGATCTATTCTGAAGTACAGTGCTGTCAGTAATAGGATAATATCCATATGCCTACAGGGAAGATCAGTTAATTTGACTCTTATTCAAATTTATGCACCAACCACTAAGGCCAAAGATGAAGAAACTGAAGATTTTCACCAGCTTCTACAGTCTGAAATTAATCAAACATGCAATCAAGATGTATTGATAATTACTGTGATTGGAATGAGAAAGCTGGGAACAAAGAAGGATCAGTAGTTGGAATATATGGTTTTGGTGATAGAAACAATGCTGGAGGTTTCATGATAGAATTTTGCAAGACCAATGACTTCTTCAGTGCAAATACCTTTTTTCAACAACATAAACGATGACTATAGACATGGACCTTACCAGAAGGAACACACAGCAATCAAATGGACTACATCTGTAGAAAAAGATGATGGAAAAGCTCAGTATTATCAGTCAGAACAAGGCCAGGTGCCAACTGCAGAACAGACCATCAATTGCTCATGTGCAAGTTCAAATTGAAGCTGAACAAAATTAGAGCAAGTCCACAAAAGCCAAAGTACAACCTTCAGTATATCCCACCTGGATTTAGAGACCATCTCAAAAAGAGATTTGATGCATGGAACACTAATTACTTATTTTTTCTTTTTTCCTTTTTGTTTTCCTTCATTTCTTGGTTTCTCATCTCTCCACTCCAATGTCAAGCTTCCTCAGCATTTTGTTTGTTTGTCTCCTGTTTCTCTCTCTCTTCTTTCCCATGCCCATCTTAGCTCCACCCATCACAACCTTTCCCTTCCCCCCTACCTACCCGCACAATGCACTGAACATCACACCCCCAAGCACCACAGATGTGGACTACCAGAACTGCCCTGCACTGATCTTCAGCCTGCCCTGTCTGACCGAGTAAATAGCAGAAACAACCCATCCCATCCCCTCCCCTTCAGCTGAACCTGCCCTGCTGCACCACAGCTGAGTGACTGGCCTTGTCCACTGAACAAGGAGGTGAAAAGCATCATGCCCACAGACTAGCAAACAACAAAGAATGCACAGCCCATCTGCTCAGACATAACCAAGTAAAACAAAAACTAGGATGAAACAAACAAATATGCAATCAATAAATGAATAAAATAACTACTGAATGTCTCAAAAATGGCAGAAAATGTCAAAGCATTAAAAAAAAAAGTACAGGATGATTCCAGTGGGCTTCCAAACATCAGATGACCTTCCAGGAGAAGTAAAGTCACTGGAACTACCTGATAAGGAATTCAAATCTTTAATATTCAGAGTTATCCAAGAGCTGAAGATAAAAGCAGACAAAAAATGAGGGAAAAATAGAAAAATTCATGGAAAATACAGACAAAAAAAATGGAAGAATTCAGGAAAACAATACAGGAACAAAATGTCAAAATAAATTCACAACTAGAAATCATACAAAAAAATACAGAAATCCAAAAGATAAACAGGATTTCAGAAATGGACAGTGTCATAGTTCTGAGGAGCAGGTTGGAAACAATGAAAGACAGATCAGCAAAATTGAAGACAAATACTTGAATACCACTTTGAGGAAAAATCAGAAAAAAGATTGAAGAAAAATGAAGAAACCCTGAGAATTTTGTGGGATACAATCAAAAGCAAAAATTTGTGAGTGATCGGATTCCAGAACAGGGGAGAAAAAGGAAAACACAGAAAGAATCATTGAAGAATCACTGACAGAAAACTTCTCTAATATCATGAAATATGAAAAGCTGACCATCCAAAAAGTTCAAAAAACCTCATAAAGGATAGAACCCAAAAGAAAATCACCAAGGCATATCATAATCACACTTTCTAAAACAAAAAACAAAGAGAATCCTGACAGCAGCTTGAGAAAAAACAAAAAGCGATATACAGAGGGGAATCAATAAGACTAAGCTCTGATTGCTCAGCAGAAACCATGCAGGCAAGAAGGCAATAGGATACCATATATAAAACTTTGAAAGAAAAAAAAACTGCCAACCAAGAATAACATCTCCTGTAAAACTCCCTCTCAAATATGATGGTGAAATTAAGACATTTCCAGATAAACAGAAATTCAGGGAATATGTAAAAACCAAACCAAAACTACAAGAATTATTAAAGGGAATCCTTCAGTTTGAGAACAAACAACATCAGATGACAGCCTGAATCTAGGACACAAGACTGCACCAACCATATATCAACCTAGGAAATGAACTCTCCAGGATTAATCAAAATTAAAAGATATACTAAAGGGAAGCAGAGAGGTTAATCTGTAAATGACAACAACGTCAGAACAATAAAAGAGGAAATAAACAGTGTAGGTATAGAATTTCAAATAGAGAGAAAGGCAAGGCAATATCAGGTAGTAAAAGACTGGTTCTAACTTGGGAAGATAAGGATAAAATTCAAGGTAACCACAAAGAAAGTTAGCAAACCTACTCATCAAAATAAAAAAAGAAAAACATAAAGTCTCAGTATAAACAAAAGAAATGGAAAAAAATTCCACAAACAAAAAGAATTCAACACAGGAGAGTAAAAGGAACAAGGAAAATGTCAGCACCACAAAAAAAGAAAAAAAAAACTACAAAATGACATCAACAAATTCACACCTATCAATAATTACACTGAATGTAAGGCCTAAATGCACCCATAAACAGAGAGTGACAGAATGGATTAAAAAACAGAGTTCATCATTATGCTATCTGCAAGAGACACACCTTAGAAACAAAGACTTAAATTTATTAAGAATCAAATAATGGGAAAAAATATATCAAGCAAACAGCTACCAAAAAAGAGCAGGAGAGGCAATACTAATCTCAGATAAAATAGACTTTAAAACAAAATCCACCGTAAAAAACAAAGATGGGCACTATACAATGATTAAAGGGTCGATTCCCCATGAAGACATAATCATAATAAATATCTATGCACACAATGACAGGGCTCGAAAATACATGAAACAAACTCTAACAGCAGTGAAAAGAGAAATTGACAATAATAGTAGGTGATTTCAACACATCACTCTCAGTAAAGGACAGGACATCTAGAAAGAAACTCAACAAAGATGCAGAAGATCTAAAGGTCACAATCAACCAACTTGACCTCATAGACATTCACAGAACACTTCCCCAGACAGCTAAAAATACATATGAAATGTTCTTCAGAATAGACCACATCTTAGGCCACAGAGCAACCCTCAACAAAATTCAAAACTCTGAGATAATACAAAGTATCTTCTCTGACAACAACACCATCAAAGCAGAAATTTAACAACCGGAAGAGCAAGGAAAAAAAACCAATTACATGGAAACTGCATAACACCCTGCTTAAAAACCACCAGTTAATAGAAAATATCGGAGATGGAATCAATAATTCCTAGAACCAGACAAGAATGAAAACACATCATACCAAAACCTTTGGGACACAGCAAAGGCAGTGCCAGAGTTCAATTTATACTAATAGACACACACATCAAAAAAGAAGAATTGTCAAAGTCAAAACATTAGCTAAACAACTTGAACAAATAGAAAAAGAACAGCAAAAGAAGCCCACAGCCACCAGAAAAAAGGAAAGAACACAGACCAGAGCAGAAATAAATGAAATATAGAATAGAAAAACAATAGAAAAAATCAGCAAAATCAAAAGTTGGTTCTTTGAAAGGATCAACAAAATCGACAAACTACTGGCCAAATTGACAAAAGAAAAACAGGAGGGTATGCAAATAACCCAAATAAGACATGAAATGAATGACAGTACAACAGACCCAACTGAAATAAAGAGGATCATAACAGAGTATTGTGAAAAACCATACGCCAAAAAAATGTGACAACCTAGAGGAAATGGACACATTTCTAGAAACACACTAGGTACCCAAGCTAACATAAAATGATGTTGAAAATATGAACAGACCCATAACAAGAGACGAGATTGAAATGGAAAGAAACTAATTCCCAACAACAACAACAAAAAGCCCTGGCCCAGATGGCTTCACTGGAGAATTCTACCAAACATTCAGAGAAAAGTTTACACCAGTACTAAAATTATTTCAGAACTTGGGAAAGGAAGCAATACCTCCAAATTCATTCTATGAAGCCAGCATAACCCTGATAGTAAAATGAGGCAAAGACATCACACACACACAAAAAAATTACAGACCAATATCTCTCGTGAATATAGAGGCAAAAATTCTCAACAAAATTCTAGCCAACAGAATTCAGCATCATATCAAAAAGTAAAACACAAGGGAGGGGGCCAAGATGGCTGACTAGGTAGACCTACCTCGGATCCCTCTTGCAACAAAGACTTGGAAAAACAAGTGAATCGATCACATACATGAAAATCTACGATCTCTGACCAACAAACACAGATATAAAGAGTTGACCTGAGTGTCAGAGACCGTGAATGAACAACTACAGGGAAGCAGTGACTGTTTTCGGAGCCTGGAGCCAGCGTCCCAGTCAGGTAACCTTGGCACCGGGCTTTGGACTGCGTGCAGGGGAGCTGAGCACCACATCCTGTGATGGCACAAACACGGGGCGCAGCCCTACCCTCCTGAACTGACCCTGGGAGGGGGCCCAGCCAGTCCATGTGGGCAGTGCAGCGACGCGGCTGGCGGGAGGAGAAGTCCCCGGGAGGCTGCGACTGGTTTTGTAGCTGGGAGTGCAGCGTCCCAGGCAGGGAACTTTGGCGCCGGGCTTCGGACTGGGCGCAGGGGAGCTGAGCACCACATCCTGTGACGGAGCAAACAAGGGGCACAGCCCCAGCCCCCTGAACTGACCTGAGGGATGCCCAGCCGGTCCGCACAGGCAGCGCAGCGATGTGGCTGGCGGGAGGAGAAGTCACCGGGAGGCAGCGACTGTTTTTGGAGCCGGGAGTGCAGCGTCCCAGCCGGGGAACCTTGATGCTGGGCTTTGGATTGGCAGCAGAGGAACTGACTGCGGCTTCTGAGACAGCCCAAGCACAGGATGTGGGCCTGACCCTCGGGGGCAATCTCTACCCAGCCAGCACACACAGGCAATGCGCCCCTCGGGAATCTCAGATAAAACAGTCATCCCAAGCAAGATAAGTAATTTTGTCTATATTCCGGGGTGCTACTCTCTCCTGTTTTTCTGAACCCTCCCCTCCCCTTCCCAGGCGGCTTTATTAACATTGGAATTTCCTGAGCCAGAGGGAGAACTGCTCCGTGCTTTTTCTTTTTTCTTTTTTGGTCTTTTCCTAACCCATTCTTCTGGCCTGAGAGAAGCAACCACAAAAAAACCCAGGGACCAAAAATCATTCCCTAATTGGACTAAAAACACAGAACCAGCTCCAGCCAAGCATATGTGATCCACAGTCTTGGGCTTTCATCCCTACAGGGAACAAGGTGGCTATTATAATGCAAAGGCATTTCTGATAAGGATCTGACTGCATTTTTTTTTTTAGCAGATTTACTGGAAAGACAAGTTTCCCAGGTCTGATATCTCTGCATATTCAACAGAGTCCTCACTGACCCACAATAGGGAACTGAGGGCTGAAGCTCCCCCCAGACCACCTAGCCTCCTGCCTTAGGGGTCTAAGGAGGGTGACACCTACCAATCTGTAGAGGTACTTGCATTGGGGGCCTAAGGTACAGCTGCAGAGCCCACCCACCAAGGTGCTTGAGGAATAGAGACACACCTACCTCACTGACACTTGGGGGAAGGCAGTCAGCATCCTGCCCCCCCTGGAGTGTGAATCCCAGCTGCTACTAGAATCTGGTGCACACAACTATCACCACTACTTCTCAACGTGGATAGGTGGCAGGGTGCATCACACACTTGATGACCCAAAATCAGATTCTACTCAAGAATAGTGAGCAAACTCAGGCATATATATCTGATAAGAGCCCAAACCAGCTGGTAATAGGTCATGCATGAGTAAGTCAAGGGCTACAACAATCAAGACAGCACAATCTAGTAGCCCATCCACGTATATTGAAAGAAAACAAAACAAGATAAGACTAAGGGAGAAAATATAGAATAAATCACTGCAATATCTTAGTGATGGCTCGGAGACAGAAGTTGATATCAAACCACATAATGAAGCAGACCATGACTGCTTCTACAACCCCCCAAACTAAAGAATCAAAACCTTTCCCTAATGAAGATACAATCCTGGAATTATTGGATACAGAATATAAAAAAACTAATTTACAGAATGCTTCAAGACATCAGAGATGACCTCAGAAATGAAATAAGGCAATCTGCAGAAAAAGCTAAGGAACACACTGATAAAAAAGTTGAATAAATCAAAAAGATTATTCAAGAACATAGTGGAAAAATTAATAAGTTGCAAGAATCCATAGAGAGACAGCATGCAGAAATCCAAAAGATTAACAATAAAATTACAGAATTAGACAACGCAATAGGAAGTCAGAGGACCAGACTCGAGCAATTAGAATGCAGACTGGGAAATCTGGAGGACCAGGGAATTAACACCAACACAGCTGAAAAATAATCAGGTAAAAGAATTTTAAAAAAGGAAGAAACCCTAAGAATCATGTGGGACTCTATCAAGAAGGATAACTTGCTTGTGATTGGAGTCCCAGAACAGGGAGGGAGGACAGAAAACACAGAAAGAATAGTTGAAGATCTGCTGACAGAAAACTTCCCTGACATCATGAAAGACGAAAGGATATCTATCCAAGATGCTCGTTGAACCCCATTTAAGATTGATCCAAAAAGAAAAACACCAAGACATATTATCATCAAACTTGCCAAAATCAAAGATAAAGAGAAAATTTTAAAAGCAGCCAGGGAGAAAAGAAAGGTCTCCTTAAAGGGAGAATCAATAAGAATAAGTTCAGACTACTCAGCAGAAACCATGCAGGCAAGAAGCCAATGGGATGACATATACAGAGCACTGAAGGAGAAAAACTGCCAGCCAAGGATCATATATCCAGCAAAACTTTCTCTCAAATATGAAGGCGAAATGAAAACATTTACAGATAAACACAAGCTTAGAGAATTTGCAAAAACCAAACCAAAGCTACAAGAAATACTAAAGGAAATTGTTTGGTCAGAAAACCAATAATATCAGATACCGGCGCAACACAAGGTCACGGAACAGAACATCCTGATATCAACTCAAATAGGGAAATCACAAAAACAAATTAAGATTAATTAAAAAAAAATGCTCAAAACAGGGAATCATTGAAGTCAATATGTAAAAGATCACAATAAGCAAAAAGAGGGACTAAATACAGGTGGCATAGAACTGCCATATGGAGAGGGATACAAGGCGACATAGGATAATACAAGTTAGGTTTTTACTTAGAAAAATAGGGGTAAATATTAAGATAACCACAAAGAGGTATAACAACTCCATAACTCAAAACAAAAACCAAGAAAAACATAACGACTCAGCAAACATAAAGTCAAATACTATGAAAGTGAGGAACACACAATCTACAAAGAAAAACATCTCAGCACAAAAAAGTAAGTGGAAAAATGAAATTGTCAACAACACACATAAAAAGGCATCAAAATGACAACACTAAACACATACTTATCTATAATTACGCTGAATGTAAATGGACTAAATGCACCAATAAAGAGACAGAGAGTCTCAGACTGGATAAAGAAACACGATCCGTCTATATGCTGCCTACAAGAGACACACCTCAGACTTAGAGACACAAACAAACTAAAACTCAAAGGATGGAAAAAAATATATCAAGCAAACAATAAGCAAAAAGAGCAGGAGCAGCAATATTAATTTGTGACAAAATAGACTTTAAACTTAAATCCACCACAAAGGATAAAGAAGGACACTACATAATGATTAAAGGGACAAGGGACCAGGAAGATATAACCATATTAAATATTTATGCACCCAATGACAGGGCTGCAAGATACATAAATCAAATTTTAACAGAACTGAAAAGTGAGATAGACACCCCCACAATTATAGTAGGAGACTTCAACACACCACTTTCGGAGAAGGACAGAACATCCAGTAAGAAGCTCAATAGAGACACGGAAGACCTACTTACAACAATCAACCAACTTGACCTCATTGACTTATACAGAACTCTCCACCCAACTGCTGCAAAGTATACTTTTTTTTCTAGCGCACATGGAACATTCTCTAGAATAGACCACATATTAGGTCATAAAACAAACTTTTGCAGAATCCAAAACATCGAAATATTACAAAGCATCTTCTCAGACCACAAGGCCATAAAAGTGGAAATCAATAACAGAAAAACTAGGGAAAAGAAATCAAACACTTGGAAATTGAACAATACCCTCCTGAAAAAAGACTGGGTTATAGAAGACATTAAGGAGGGAATAAGGAAATTCATAGAATGCAACGAGAATGAAAATACTTCCTATCAAACCTCTGGGACACAGCAAAAGCAGTGCTCAGAGGTCAATTTATATCGATAAATGCACACATACAAAAAGAAGAAAGAGCCAAAATCAGAGAACTGTCCCTACAACTTGAACAAATAGAAACTGAGCAACAAAAGAATCCATCAGGCACCAGAAGAAAACAAATAATAAAAATTAGAGCTGAACTAAATGAATTAGGGAACAGAAAAACAATTGAAAGAATTAACAAAGCCAAAAGCTGGTTCTTCGAAAAAATTAACAAAATTGATAAACCATTGGCTAGACTGACTAAAGAAATACAGGAAAGGAAACAAATAACCCGAATAAGAAACGAGATGGGCCACATCACAACAGACCCAACTGAAATTAAAAGAATCATATCAGATTATTACAAAAAATTGTACTCTAACAAATTTGTAAACCTAGAAGAAATGGATGAATTCCTGGAAAAACACTACCTACTTAAACTAACACAATCAGAACAACTGAATAGACCCATAACAAAAAAAGAGTTTGAAACGGTAATCAAAAAACTCCCAGCAAAAAAAAGCCCTGGCCCGGATGGCTTTACTGCAGAGTTCTACCAAACCTTCAGAGAAGAGTTAACACCACTACTGCTAAAGGTATTTCAAAGCATAGAACATGACAGAATACTACCTAACTCATTCTATGAAGCCACCATATCCCTGATACCAAAACCAGGTGGAGACATCACAAAAAAAGAAAATTACAGACCTATATCCCTCATGAACATAGATGCAAAAATCCTCAACAAAAATTCTAGCCAATAGAATTCAACAACATATCAAAAAATTAATCCACCATGACAAAGTGGGATTTATACCAGGTATGCAAGGCTGGTTTAATATTAGAAAGACCATTAATGTAATCCACCATATAAATAAAACAAAAGACAAAAACCACATGATCTTATCAATTGATGCAGAAAAGGCATTTGACGAAGTCCAACACCCATTTATGATAAAAACTCTTACCAAAATAGGAATTGAAGGAAAATTCCTCAACATAATAAAGGGCATCTATACAAAGCCAACAGCCAACATCACTCTAAATGGAGAGAGTCTGAAAGCATTTCCCTTGAGAACGGGAACCAGACAAGGATGTCCTTTATCACCGCTCTTATTCAACATTGTGCTAGAGGTCCTAGCCAGACCAATTAAGCTAGACAAAGAAATAAAGGGTATCCGGATTGGCAAGAAGGAAGTCAAATTATCTCTATTTGCAGATGACATGATCTTATACACAGAAAACCCTAAGGAATCCTCCAGAAAACTACTGAAACTAATAGAAGAGTTTGGCAGAGTCTCAGGTTATAAGATAAACATACAAAAATCACTTGGATTCCTCTACATCAACAAAAAGAACATCGAAGAGGAAATCACCAAATCAATACCATTCACAGTAGCCCCCAAGAAGATAAAATACTTAGGAATAAATCTTACCAAGGATGTAAAAGACCTATACAAAGAAAACTACAAAGTACTACTACAAGAAACTAAAAAGGACCTACTTAAGTGGAAAAACATACCTTGCTCATGGATAGGAAGACTTAAAATAGTAAAAATGTCTATTCTACCAAAAGCCATCTGTACATGCAATGCACTTCCGATCCAAATTCCAATGTCATTTTTTAATGTGATGGAGAAACAAATCACCAACTTCATATGGAAGGGAAAGACGCCTCGGATGAGCAAAGCATTACTGAAAAGGAAGAAGAAAGTGGGAGGCCTCACTCTACCTGATTTCAGAACCTATTATAAAGCCACAGTAGTCAAAACAGCCTGGTACTGGTACAACAACAGGCACATAGACCAATGGAACAGAATTGAGAACCCAGATATAGATCCATCCACGTATGAGCAGCTGATATTTGACAAAGGCCCAGTGTCAGTTAATTGGGGAAAAGATGGTCTTTTTAACAAATGGTACTGGTATAACTGGATATCCATTTGCAAAAAAATGAAACAGGACCCATACCTCACACTACGCACAAAAACTAATCCTAAGTGGATCAAAGACCTAAACAGAAAGACTAAAACGATAAAGATCATGGAAGAAAAAATAGGGACAACATTAGGAGCCCTACTACAAGGCATAAAGAGAATACAAAACATTACCAAAAATGACGAAGAGAAACCAGATAACTGGGAGCTCCTAAAAATCAAACACCTATGCTCATCTAAAGACTTCACCAAAAGAGTAAAAAGACCACCTACAGCCTGGGAAAGAATTTTCAGCTATGACATCTCAGACCAGCACCTGATCTCTAAAATCTACATGATTCTGTCAAAACTCAACCATAAAAAGACAAACAAGAAGTGGGCAAAGGATATGAACAGGCACTTCACTAAAGAAGATGTTCAGGCAGCTAACAGATACATGAGAAAATGCTCTCGATCATTAGTCATTAGAGAAATGCAAATTAAAACTACGATGAGATTCCATCTCACTCCAACTAGACTGGCATTAATCCAAAAAACACAAAATAATAAATGTTGGAGAGGCTGCGGAGAGATTGGAACTCTCATACACTGCTGGTGGGATTGTAAAATGGTACAACCACTTTGGAAATCTATCTGGCATTATCTTAAACAGTTAGAAATAGATCTACCATACAACCCAGAAATCCCACTGGTGAGTAGTGTCTGGGGGTATTAAAAGCCTGTGAGTGGCCATCTAAGATACTTCACTGGTCTCAGCCCTTGGAAAGCAAGGGCGAATGAGGAAAACTAAAGATACAAGGGAAAGATTAGTCCAAATGACTAATGGATCACAACTACCATGGCCTCCACCAGACTGAGTCCAGTACAACTAAATGGTGGCTGGCTACTGCCACTGACTGCCCTGACAGGGATCACAATAGAGGATTCCAGGTAGAGCTGGAGAAAAATATAGAACAAAATTCTAACTCACAAAAAAAGACCAGACTTACTGACCTGACAGAGGCTGGAGAAACCCCAAGGGTATGGCCCCCAGATACCCTTTTATCTCAGTAATGAAGTCACTCTTGAGGTTCGCCCTTCATCCAAAAATTAGACAGGCCCATAAAACAAAATAGACTAAAGGGGTACAACAGCCCAGGGGCAAGGACTAAAAGGCAGGAGGGGACAGGAAAGCTAATAGGAAGCCCTAGATCGAGACGGGAGAGCATTGACATGTCATGGGGTTGTCAACCAATGTCATAAAACAGTACATGTACTAACTGTTTAATTTGAAGCTAGTTTGTTCTGCAACCTTCATCTAAAGTGCAATAAAAAATTAATACTGAGGAAAAAAAAAGATAAACCAAGTTGACTAACATTTAGCAAGCCTAAAAAAAAAAAAGAAGATAAAAATAACTAAATATATATGAAAGCAGATATATTATTACTGATCCTTCAGAAATAAAAAGGATCATGAGAAAAAAAAAACTGAACCAGCAGAACCAGGAGATAGCACGGTGAGCTCCCTGGACCACAGATTGAGAAAGATGAGGGTCTTTGAGCAGAAGGCTTGCTGGCAGAGTGGGGTGCCTCCAGGCACGTGGCAGAACTAGGCTTACTTACCCAAGGAGAGAAAGAGCTGAGCGCCTTAGGGCCGAGGCCTACTGCAGAGTGGGGTGCCTCCAGGCACTTATTGGCAGAGCTAAAGAGCTTTGTAACACTTGCCCAAGCAGGGCAAAGCCTGAGCCAAGGGACCGAGGGCCAGAAAGAGGCTTGCCTGCAGACATGGCTGAGAAGAGGCTGTCCTAATCGAAGAACTATACCCTAAATTATAACCTGTCACTTTTCTAAGAAACCCTGCGACTGTATGGTCTGTGAGTTCTGTGTGGCATTGCAACTAATTATCAAACCCAGTAGAGAAGTAGAGAGTATTGTGGGACAGCTGGTGTCAGAATTTGTAAAGAGGCCGGTGAGAAGAGGCATGTCAGACCTCTGCCCCCCTCTTAGGAATCAGCCCTGGGCTGCTCGTGCTGATAATGATTCTGCTTCTCCCTTGTGAAGTTAGAGCAAGTCTGATGCCCCCACCCTGCCATTTTTACAATTAGTAAAACTTTAGATAACTTAGATGAACAAATTTTTAGAAATTTACTTAAGGAGAAATAGAAAATCTCAACAAACCCCAAGGAAATAAAGAGATTGAATCAGTAATCAACACCCCACCCCCTCAATCCCCCCCCCCCAAAATGTCCAGGACCCAGCTTCACTGGGGAATTCTATCAAACATTTAAAAAGAATTGACACCAATCCTTTGTAAACTCTTCCAAAAAAAAATTGTAGAGGAGGAAACACTTCCTAACTAGTTCTGTGAGGCCAGCATCATCCTGATATCAAAGTCATACGAAGATACCACAGGAAAAGGACATCTTGGCCCAATATCACTTACGAGTATAGATGCAAAAATCCTCAACAAAATATGAGCAAACCAAACCTAGGATCGTATTTAAAAGATTATATGTGATCACCAAGTGGGTTTTTTTTCCAGACATGCAGAGTGGTTCAATGTTAGGAGTCAATCAATGCAATACACCACATTAACAGAACAAAGGAAAATAACCACATGATCCTATTAATCGATGTAGAAAAGGCATTTGACATAATGATAAAACACTCAACAAGCTAGGAATAGAAGGGAAATTTTTCAATATGATAAAGGACATTTGCTAAAAACTCACAGGTAACATTATACTCAATGATGAAATACTGAGAGCTTTTTCCCTTAAGAGCAGGGACAAGACAAGGAAGCCCATTCTCACCACTGCTATTCAGTATTATACTGAAAGTCCAAGTCAGAGCAATCAGGCAAGTAAAAAATATAAAGATATCCAAATATTTAAGGAAGAAATAAAAAGTTCCCTATTTATAAATGACACACTACTATACACAGAAAACCCAAAAGAATCCACACAAAAAAAAAAAAAACAAGAAAGCTACTAAAAAAAAAAATTTTTTTTTTCTAGTGCTAATAAATTCAGCAAAGTGGCAGGGACAAGGTCAACACACAAAAATCAACTGGATTTCTATGCGCCAGCAAGGAACAATTTGGAAATCAAATTAACAAAACAATTCCATTTACAATAGCATCTAAGAGAATAAAATATTTAGGAATAATTTTAACCAGGGAAGTGAAAGACACCGAAAACTATAAAATATTGCTGAAAGAAATTAAAGCAGCCCTAAGTAAATGGAAAGACATTTCATGGTCATGACTTGGAAGACAATATTGTTAAAACATCGATACTACCCAAAGAGATCTATGGATTCAAAACAACTCCTGTCAAAATTCCAATACCTGTTTTTGCAGAAATGGAAAGCCCTGAATAGGAGAGGCAATCTTACAAAAATAATAAAGTAGCAGAGCTTGCTCTTCTCTATTTAAAAATGTACCATAAAGCTACAATAATAAAACAGGCTGGTACTGCTTATAAGAATAGACATATAGACAAATGGAACAGCATTGAGAAGCCAGAAATAAATCCATACTTCCATGGTCAATTGATCTTCTACATGGTTGCTAAGTCAATGGGGAAAGAATAGTCTGTTCAACAAATGTTACTGGAAGAATTGGATTTTCACTTGCCAAGAATGAAGTTGGAACCATACTTCACACCATATAAAAAAATTTAATTCAAAATGGATCAGTGACTAAATGTAAGAACTAAAACCATTAAATTTTTAGGACAAAGCATAGAGGTAATGCTTCTGGACTTAGTATTTGACAATGAATTCTTAGATATAATAAAAGCATGAGCAGCAAAAGACAAAAGATATAAGTTGGATACCATCAAAATTAAGAACTTTTGTGCATCAAAAGACTGTCAACAAAATGAAGAGACAACATACAGAATGGAAGAAAATATTGGGTACCATATATGTGATCAGATTTTAATGTCCAAAATACATACACTTCTCCAACTCAATAACAAAAGGAAAACAACCCAATTAAAAAAAATAAGCAAAAGGCTTAAATAGACATGTCTCCAAAGAAGATATAGGAATGGCCAACAAGCACAAATATCTCAAATGCTCAACGTCATTAGACATTATCCCCCTCAAAAGAAACCCCATTGCCGTCAAGTCGATTCTAGCGACCCTAGAGAAATACAAATCAAAACCACAACGAGATACCACTTTATCCCCACTAAGATGGCTATTATCATAAAAATGGAAATCATGAATGTTGGAAAAGATGTGGAGAAATTGGAACCCTAATCCATTGCTGGTGGTATTTTAAAATAGTTTAGCCACTGTAGAAAATATTTTGTTGGCTCCTAAAAAAGGCAAACATAGAATTATATGACCCAACGATTTCTCACTTAGGTATATACCCAAATGATTTAAAGGAGGGACTCAAACAGATATTTGTACGCTCATGTTCTTTGCAGCATTATTCACAATAGCCAAAGGTGGAAACAACTATCAATAGATGAATGGATGAAGAAAATGTGGTATATTTATACAATTGAAAGAGAAATGCAGTTCTGATACATGCTACAACATGGAAGAGCCTTATGAAATATTACACTGAGTGGAATAAGTCAGAACACAAAAGGCCAAATATTGTATGGACCTACTTATATAAAATGTCTACAATAGGCAAATGCATAGAGAACAAAGTTTATTAGTGGTTACCAAGGGTAGTGGGAAGGGTAAAGTGATGAAAATTTTTGAAATGGATAGTGGTGATGGTTACACCATATCATGAACATAATTTTACTGAATTGTGCACATGAAAGTGGTTGAAATGGCAAATGTTTTATTAATTATATTATACCACTGTCTATAGTTTGGAACCCTGGTGGTACAGTGGTTAAGAGCTCAGGCTGCTAACCAAAAGTTTACCAAAATAAAAATTTTTAAAGTACCAGAAACTCATCTAAGAGAATGTGTGTATGTGTGTATAAAATTTTGTAATAACCCAATGAGACAAGATCCATTATTATTTCCGGGTTTCAGGTGAGGAAACTGAGACCCTCAAGGTAGTAAAGGTGGTAGATGGTAGGCCTGTGTAATTCTGGTGGTAGAGCACTTCACCACTATACCACAATGCCTTTCCATCCCCACAAGCACCAATGATTACCCAGACCCAAAAAAACCCAGTGCCACCAAGTCGATCCCGACTCATAGTGACCCTATAATAGGACAGAGTAGAACTGCCCCATAGAGTTTCCAAGGAGCACCTGGTGGATTCCAACTGCCGACCCTTTGATCAGCAGCCATAGCACTTAACCACTACGCCACCAGGGTTTCCAATGATTACAGTCAACACTAATTCCCAAAGAAATGGTTCAGACTGTAGCATATACAGTCCACCACAGTGCAGGAAGAGCTTGTGTGCAAGGCCCAGGGACGCATGAGGTCACCACGAGCTACATAAGCCTCAGAAGATGTCATGGGAAAGGACAGACTCTGATATAGGCCATGAAAGGTAGAAAGAATTTCCATAGCTGGAAGGAATGATGGCAAAGTGAGCAGAGAATGAAAGAACCCCAGAATTGTCCAGGAAGGGAGTGAGCAGCCTGTTCCTGGAAGGAGAATGAGTGGGAACAGCCAGTGGGTTCTGTACCGAAATTTGAGGAAGTTAGGCTGACAGGCATATTAGGATGGAAGGGAGAGTATTTGACTTAAAATAGTTTTTTTAAAAAAACCACACAGAGACCCAGCAACTATGAGACAATCTAAGGACCTAAAGGCCTGAGAGGAGGCGAATGGCACATAGTGTGAAGTCAGAGGGTTCAAATGCCACACAAGCTACTCCACGGTATGGTCACAACCCAGCCTTTCCACCCCTCAGCAAATTATTTAAGAAAGAACATGTTTCAAGTTGCCATCTTCTCTATGTCTATGAGACTATCAGCCCGCCTTCCTACCAGGGCCTCCCCAGCATCTTAGAGTCCTCTGGAGTACCCAGAAACCCAGTGCCGTCAAGTCTCTGGAGTAAAAAAAAACTATAAATTCTATTGACATTGTAAAAAGAAAGAGAGAGAGAGAAGTCAAGAGAGAGAGAGAATTAGAGAGACGAAAACAGAGATAGTGAGGTTTTTTTAACCAGCTGGAGAATGCCTTTGATCTGAGACTTTCTCTTGACTCCATGCTGACTACACTTCCAGGGTCTCCACAGCTCCTGTCTTAGTTTTCTAGTGCTGCTGTAACACAAATACCACAAATTGATGGCTTTAAAGAACAGAAACTCATTTTATCATGGTTCATGAAACTGGAGGTATGAATTTAGGACACCAGCTTTAGGGGAAGGCTCTCTCGCTCTCTCTGTTGACTCTATGGGAAGATCCTTCTCTCTTTAAGCATCTAGAGCCTTGATGTTCTTAGGTTCCTTGGTCATCTACCCCGCCCACCCACCCCTGTTTATGCATGCTTTTGTGTTTAATCTGCACCTTTTATAACTCAGAATTAATTAGGTTTAGGACACATCCTACACTGATATGGTCTTATTAAGAAAACCCTATTTCCAATCAGGTTACAACCACAGGTGTAGGGGTTAAGATTTCAATGCATATTTTCAGCGGCCACAACTGAATCATTATCAGCTTCCTACCTACAATAATTGCCCTGGAAACTAATAATTTATCTCTGTCTTTGGAGCAATAAAGTAACAAGTCTCAATTTGTCACTGTGTCCCAAGAGGCTCTGCTCAGGTCTGCTTACATTTCTGCTTCTGAAACCCTTTGCTCCTGTTGCCGGATGACTGGACTGTGCTGCTTGGAACCATAAACCTATTAGTCTGACTTTGACTAAGCCATCCTTCAGCTGTCACATTTTAATCTGGCCTAGGTCCCTGGGACAGTACGGGAGGGTGGACTCGGACATGGAGTTCTGATTGATGACTCTGCAATGACCCACTGGTCCCTGGGTTGAGTGCCAAGTGTCTGATGGCAATCCTGCTCAAGTGTCTCTGATCTAAATAAAAAGATGTCTGGCAGAAAAGAAAGTCAAAGGACCAGATGAAAAAAAGGGGCAAAGAGAAGAGCCTGTCCACATCGAGAAAATGTAAGAAGAAACAAAAACATCCACGGAAAATCAAGTTGCGAGCCCGGCGTTGGTATGTGTGGCTCAAGCAGCCATCTGTCTTTCTTTCACCTTGGGGTGACACAGGAAGAAAGGGAACTATAAATATGCAGCTGGAGTCTGGAATTTATACCTTTATTCTGTGTCTCAATTAATCAAAAATGTGCCATAAAACCTAACCACAGTGCTCCACACTAAGTCCTAAAATATGAGCTGATTAATTTTCTCCTAATTTGTATGTAATTAAAATTCCAACTTTTAATTTCATTAATCATCCTCCCACAAGAGGGCTGATTGGGCTGTCCTAATGCACGTAGTGATAGTCCTCTGACCATGGGTGGCTTTGTTGCCTTTTAGAGAACAACGTTGCTGTCATTCCTCAAGGCCCAGAGACAAATGTGTTCTTATTGCTCCAGTGGCTCTGACACCAGGCAGCAAGGAGCCAGACTGTGCCTGTAAATCAACATTGAGAGTCATTTGGTATTTTATCTGGATGCCTGGTCAGCTCTATGAATGTCCCTTCCTCTTAATGAACAATTATCTTGCTAAACACAAAACCAAAAAAAAAAAGAAAAACCCATTGCCATCAAGTGGATTCCTGATTCAGAGCGACTCTATAGAACAGAGTAGAACTGCACCATAGGGTTTCCAAGGAGAGGCTGGTGTATTCAAACTGCAGATCTTTTGGTTAACAGCTGAACTTTTAACACAAGAAGGCCTCAAAGACAACTGAGCCACAAAGGCTATGGCTGGGCATGTCTGGGTGCACTCAGAGACAGTCTTGCATTAGCGTGCACCCAGGAAGTGCACGTGTACATCTGTGGTGCTGATAATAAGCTTCTGCAGAATAGTGATGTCTGTGCAGACACTGCCCTAGAGAGCAGGAAGAGAAAAGGAAAAGCAATTGCCAGCAGCAAAACAGTCTATTGCAGAGCTTTTTGACTTCAGAATTTAACAGTAAATTCACAAAGTACATATTCCATAAAGGAGAATTTATTGGAGAATGTATTGGGGGAACTTATTAATAGTGAATGCATTGGAATAAACCTGACTGAATTGAAATTAAGTGGATATGGCCACATGGATAGTAAATGACAAAATTTGTATTCAGCTCGATATGACCTCAAAGGTCTTACAATACTGGACATCTCATCTATACATAATGGAAATCCCTAATTTATTAAGCATCTACTCTGTGATAGATACAATACTGGGAGCTTTATATACATTATTTCTAATATTTACCACAGCCCTCAGCACCTCTTAGCCAAGCCATTACAAAACCACTCAAACTTTAGTTTCTAAATAGATTTTAAGTCCAATGTATGCTCTAAGAATGACCAGTTCTATAGAATAATATTGAACGAAGTTGAGAAGTTATCTTTTTCATAAGAATTTTTAGAGCCTTTGTTCTGCTAACAGGCACGATGAGCCTAACTGCGAGAAAGCATGTAATTCACCAAGGTCTGTGGCATCAGAGACCTTGTGGTCCTACTAGACGTTAGCATTCTGGGGCACACACTTTGGGTGTTGTTACTTCAGCTTTCACCCTCTACTCCCTCCCACACCACTACTGCAGCTAAGGCCACGTCTTCATTCCCCTGGGCTGCTACCATTGCCAGCAGTGACCTCCCTTCCTCCATAGGAGCCAGCCCCTTATTGCTTCCAGAAACACCACAGCATTCCTGGGTCAGACAGATTCAGGCTCCCAAGCAAGTTCTGATATATAACAACTGTGTAACCTTGGGAAAGTTACTAAACCTTGTTGTGATATGCTAGTGTTCTACTTGTCCTATTGCATTTAGTCTTCCAAAATTTCAAGAAAAGTATTGTTATTATTACCTCTATTTCATATATTAAAAAACAGAACTAATAAAGGTGAAAAAGTGTGTCCAACATCATACAAAAATATGTTAAAAGAAGACCTTCAGGCAGGAGGAAAATTATATCAAATGGAAACATGGACCTAAAGAAAGGAGTGCCATGCACTGGAAATGATAACTACATTGGTATCAAATGGCTTGCTAATGGAAATCCTTTAACTCAATGCTTGACACTCAAGGAACACATAGTAAGAACATCATTCTTGTTAATTAAAAATGTTATCAGTGATTCCAAACATGACTTCCGCCTCTGCCCAAGATGCAGTTGCAGGAATCTGATTTACCTTCACACCTGAAACAACAACAACAATGAAAATCCGAGATAATATACATGAACAAATGCTTTTCAAAGCATTGGGCATCAAGCAATGAAATGTCCATTCCTGAGGGAGGAGAACAAACAAGGTGAGCCCTACAAAGGGGTAACTCAAGTGGATCCTAGTGGTCCCCCTAAATTGACAAGATAGACCTAGATAGACTAAGAGTCCACATAGACCAAGGCAGCTGGTATTTGCATGACAGCATACCCAAGAGAGAAGAACTTGTAGAGAGATCTGCAAGTGACCCTGTTCACATATTCAGTGAAAGACTGATCAGTGCTTGTATGTAAAAAAAACTACCTGACAGTGGGAGAGAACTTCTGATATAATTGCAGAAGAGTACCTAGCACTCACACAGGGTTGCAACAGTGCCTGTTCTCACTAGGCAGACTGGGAAAAGCCATAATTCACTGGTCATTGGATGGATTACTCAGGAGGGTCTTGCCTCAGTAGTAAAGAATAATAAATATAAATAAAGTGCTATTCTGGAATCACCTTACAAATAATAAAATTAAGACCTAAAATAAACAAACTCCTTCCAAGTAACTATATCCCAGAACAAAGGTCAAGAGCATTCATAGGAATACAAAAAATATCTAATACCCCCCCGCAAAAAAAAAAAAAAAACAGCAAGGTAAAATTCATAAATTCTGCCATCCAAGTAAAGATAACCAGGCACACATGGAGTAGGAAAACATGGCCTGAGATGAGGAGAATACTCAATTGAGCAAAACCAAACCAGAACTGACATAAATATTAGAAATAACAGGCAATAACACTTAAAGAGTTATTAGTACTCTATATCATATATCTAAATTGGTAAGTAATGATCTGGAAGATAAAAAAAAGCCCTGAGTCAAACTTCTAGAGATGAAAACTACAATGTCTAAGATTAAAAAAAAAAAACACTGTGATTAATGGAATATTATACAGAGCACCAAACATTTTACTGAACATGAAGATAGTAATCGAAAGTATTCAAAATGAAATACACAGAGAAAAAAACATAAAAAAGAGTATTAGTGAGATGTGGGACAATTTTAATCTGGCACTCGGGTTTTTGGAATATACATGTAATTAGAGTCCTTGAAAGGGAAGGAACAGAAAAAAATTTGGGACAATAATGGCTGAGAATTTTCCAAATTTGTTTAAAAATATTAACTCACAGGTTCAAGAAGCTCAATGAACCCCAAGCACAAGAAACATAAAGAAAACGATACCAAAGCACAACATAATCAAATTGCTCAAAACTATTGATTAAAACAAACAAACAAAAACCTTAAAGGAACCAGAGTGGAAAAAAGACACATTATGCATAGAGGAATAAATATAAAGATAATAGCTAATTTCTCATTGGTGACTATGTAAGCAAGAAACTAATGAGCAACACCTTTAAATTACTGAAAGAATCACCCTATGATTCTATATCCAGCAAAATACTTACCATAAGCAAAAGGAAAATTAAGACTATTTCAAAGAATTTATCACCAGCAGATCCACACTACAAGAAACAAAAAAGGAAGTACTTCAGGCAGAAGAAAAATGATATCAAACGGAAATATGGATCTAAAGAAAGGAATAGTAACTAAACCAAAAACCAAACCTACTGCCATTGAGTCAATTCTGACTCATAGCAACCATATAGGACAGAGTAGAACTGCCCCATAGAGTTTCCCAGGAGGACCTGGCGGATTCGAACTGCTGGCCCTACACCACAGGGTTTCCGAATGGTAACTATATGCATAAATTTTTTTTTTCTTGATTATATCTTTATAAAGGTGATTAACTGTATAAACAAAACTAATAATATTGCATTTGTGGTTTTTTGCATATGTATAAGGAAAATGTGGTACAATAATAGCATAAGTAATAGCCTAAATGCTGTGGTGGGAAATGGAAGTATATTACTGTAAGATTTTTCTATTAGATATTAAGTGGTATAATATTGAAAGTAGACTATTAAAAGTTGAAGATATATACTACTATTGTATATTTATATTTACTTTCATATTATTATGACACTTTCATGCTGATATAATATTATATTATTATAAAAATAGTTGCCATTAAGTCAATTCTGGCACGTGGTGACCTCACATGTGTCAGAGGAGAACCATGCTCCATAGTGTTTTCAGTGGCTGAGTTTCTTCAGAAGTAGATCGTCAGGCTTTTCTTCCAAGGTGCCTCTGGGTGGACTCAAACCTCCAACCTTTCAATTAGCAGCCAAGTATGCTAAAAACTTGCAACACCCAGAGACTCTTACATTATGATATTATATATAATAGTAGTATTATATTATACTAGTATTTTTATGCATTATACTTTATATGAGAAGGTAGACATTGATAAAGATTTATAAAATAAACTATAAAACAATCCTTGTAATAATAAAACAAAGAGTTATAGTTCATAAACCAACAAAGGAAATGAAGTAGAATAAACCATAATTAATATAAAAATATGGAGAAAAAGAGGAAAAAAGGAAAGAAAGAATAGATGGGACACATAAACAAACAGCAAGATGATAGACACTGTTAGGGATTGAATTGTGTTTCCTGAAAAATATGTTGAAGTCCTTACCCCTGAACCTGTGAATATGACCTTTGCTGATTCCCATTCATAGCGACCCTATAGGACAGGGTAGAACTGCCCCATAGAGGTTCCAAAGAGTGCCTCATGGATTTGAACTGCTGACCTTTTGGTTAGGAGCCGTAGCTCTTAACCACTATGTCACCGGGGTTTTCTGTTTGGAATTAGGGTCTTTGAAAACATGACCAGTTAACATGAAATCATACAAGCAGGGTGTGTCCTAACCTGATATGAGTGATGTCCTTGGAGAAGAGGAGAAGAGACACAGAGAGACACATGACAGCATGTGAAGATTTATCTGCAAGCTGAGGAAGGCCTGGGCTACCAGAATCTGGGAGGGACATTAAAGGATCTTCCCTTGGAGACGTCAGAGGGAGGATGGCCCAGCTGGCATGATGACTTGGACTTCTAGCCCCCAGAACTCTTGGACAATGAACTTATTATAAGCTGCCCAGCATGTGGTACTTTGTTTTGGCAGCCCTAGGAAACTAATACAGTTCTTGGTGTTGGGAAGTAAGTTGCTGCTCTAACACATACCTGTAAATGTGGAAGTGGCTTTGGAATTGGGTGATAGGTGGAGCCTGGAAGAATTCTGAGCATTAAAGGAGATTCTAATGAGAGCTCAGAAAAAAATGAGAACTTTAGAGAAAGTTTCTATTGTCTTAGAGGATACATATACCTTCACAGACATAATTTTGCTAGAAATGTGGATGTTAAATGTGCTTCAGGAAGGCCTTAGAAGGTAATGATGAACATGTTATCCTTGTTGTAAAGTGGCAAAAAAAAATCATTTATGATGTTCAAATATTTTTGGTAAAGCACAAATTCTACATAACAAAGGGATATTTCGCTGAGGAGATTTATAAGCAAAATGTGAAGGCGCAGCCTAGTTTTTCCTTATTAATTATAGTAAAATGTGAGAAGAAAGAGATAAATCTAGGAATGGACACTTAAACAAAAAGGGACCAGAACTTTAAGATTTGGAGAATTTTCTGCCTGTCCATATTGTGAAAATTGAGAAAATGTGCTCTGGAGAGAACATCAAGGATGTGGCTAGAAAACTGTTTGCTAAAGAGATTAGGTGTGTGACTGATAGGTTCAATCAACCATCTTAGTAGAAATGCTGCCAACTTGAACTAAAGGTGAGAGATGGGATGAAAGGAAGGAAACCTGATTCCTAGAATTTTATGGGAAGGAGGTTGGCCAATAGAGCTACTGCACTATAAACACGTGCTGTCCTTCAAGAAAAGGGAAGAACAACACTGAGAGCAGTTCAGAGGCCAGCAGGGCTGCTGCTGCCAGCACAGGTCCAGGCTGAAGGACTGCCACCTTCTGGATAGCAGGAACCGGAGTCTTAATAAGCAGAAGGGAGAAAGTAGACTTGTGATGTCAGAACAAGAAAATTATCGAGTCTGAAGAGATGGTTTAGGTCAAAGAACAGCCAGAGAACCAAGTAGGTAAGCTGGGGGCACAACCTAGCAGCCAGAGAACCCATGAGAGGACAAACGGTAAGGCCTCAGGGTATCTGATCTAAGGGAAGAGTCCTGTATTCTGTTCTTGTCTCTTTCATGCTACATGATAAGAGTGGGTGAGCCTCATGCCAGATACCAGATGTAGCCATAAATATTTTAGAGGCCTACAGGTGACCTATCTTTCTGGCTAAGGTGGAAACAAAGGATTCCCTGTCTCAAGGTCTGGGTAATTAAGGGTTTTTCTTCAAGCCTTTCTATTTCAAAGTGCCGAGTGATATAGTGAAGAAATCAAGAACTCAGGAGTCAGACAGACCTTAATTCAAGCATTGGCCATTTTGCAATGTTGGACAAAGTAAATTCTTCTCTATAGTTCAGTTCATTCTCTTTATTCATTAAAAGCTGTCCATTCAGTCATTCTCAAACAACAGATAGGGAAGGAATGCTACATAGAAGTCCTTATTCTGCAAAATGTTGGGAACCAAGGCTTTACCATAACACATATGAAGACTATACTAATGCTGACAGAGAAATTAAATAAATGATGCCAACATATTTGGTTGAAATCCGGTGCTTCAATAACAGATCAATGCCTAGCCCTTCCTGTGCTTCTTCATGTCCGTCAACTCCATTCTTCGGATTAACTCCACCACCTGAAGAAGTCTGAGCACATCTCTGCTCCTGATAACCTGAGGCTGCAGGTCCAAACGAGCATCCAAAGCAATTTCGACATTACCAGACGCCACCTAGAGGAGGCCTCTCCCCAGCCATCACAAGCAGAGAAGCCCTCCACCCCCACAAGTCTCCCTGATCTCCCAGAAACAGCCTACTCACGTCCTTCCCTGAGCCTTTGCTCAAGTTTTCTCTTCACCTGCCCCCTTTACCTTTCAAAATCCCCCCAGTCCTCCAAGTCTAGCCCTTTATGAATCTATCTGACCTCTCCCGTTCCACAGTCTCACTTTGATTTCTTATGGCTCTTATGGCTATACCCTGCCACATAGCGTCATCTAACTATTTCATGTCCATTTTTCTCTGTAGACAGATTTTTGTAATAAATTATATTGCTTGTTCCTGAGGAAAAAAAAAATACACATCCATACTGTAAGCTTTGCAAGTAGAGAAGCAGACAAAAAGAAAATAAAAACAGTTCTGTCATCCAGAAGTAACTACTATTGATACTATGTTGTATTTTTTTCTGGCCTATATTCTGTGTTTTGAGGGTGCAGTATTCCAACCAATTCTCCAAATAAACTTTAAAAGTTCATTAAATAAACTTTAAATAAAAGTTTAAATAAACTTTAAATAAAACTTTGGTTTCTTTTTTATGCAGTCTTTAGGACCTAGCAGAGTGCTAGACGCCTAGAAAAAAATGCTAGTTACTATCAATATGAATAAAAAATAAGAGGCAAAAATAAGGTGGTAGAAAAAGGCTTTGGAATCAATCATATCTGGTGTCAAACATCAAAGCTTGGGTAAGGTTTGATTAACTTTTCTGAGCCAGAGTCCCTTCATTCATAAAATGAAAGTAACAATTTCTTCCTACTGTTTATTATGAGGTTTTAAAGAATAATAAAGTTATGCAGCTTGCTCTGTAACAGGTGATCAATAAATAGTTATCCTAATAATAGGAATTATTAAAAATAATTATTAATATTTGTAGGAACATTGAGAAAATGAGTGTTATGAGGGCTGGATAATAAAAACAGAAGAATCCTGTAAAAGGGAAACATGATATTCCAACAGCTTCATTGTAGAATTTAACCAAACACACACGCAGAAGCAAAAATATTCCTAACAAGGAGGAGGCATGATGATAACATAGCTGGTAGCACCATTGCATCCCTCTGCAGCAATGTCAGAAGCAGAGAACTAAGAAGTGATATAACAGAAGATCTCAGAACCCCAAACAGCAACTGAAAGAGTTGGAAAACCAAAAGGAAAGAAGAATCCAGAGGAAGGTAGAATAGATACCTTGGAAAAGCAGAGTTTGTCATATCAAACACACTTGACTTGGCAGCCCAGCTCATTAGGGCCATTTTGGGACAGAGTCAAAAGGCACAAGGAGGGAGTAACTTAAGAAAACATAGAGACAGAGAAATTAAGAAACCAGCCCTGGAACAGAAAGTCAATGTGGGCGGGGCTCATACAAGGACTAGGCAGAACTGGGAGAGAGTGGGGCTTGGGTGTAGCATAGTGTGATATCTCAGGAATCCCAGGGGCATGCTACCTGAGAAGAGTGGTGTGCACTGAATTCTAGAAAATCCCAGAGAAAAAACAGGAAAGCTGATAGTAGTGCCATGGGAAAAAGGTGCAGGGAAAGTGCTGTGTCACAGTCTGGGTTTGTGCTCCCCTAGCCTGGGGAATTCAACACAGTGTAATCACAGTGAATTGGTCCTTTAAACACACATTACCCAGGAAGCCCATCTGCTGGAGACAGCTGGGGGCACTCCTCAGCCCAGCCATCCATTGGAGGCTACCCTGGCCATTCATGATGTGAGGCACCCATAGTCTGAGCTTCCCTCCAGGAACCAACTGGCCTGAAAAGGTAATTCTACCTGGACATCCATGGAAGAAACACCTCCCAGGCAGCCAGCATCCAGCTCGGCCCATCCCCCAACATAAGCCCACGATAACCTCAGGTCATAAATACACCCAGGTAACCCCAACACTCCTAGAGCAACTGCTGTAACGCTGTGGACATGCCCACCCAAACTCCACATCACGGGAGCACATGACCAGCCCAGAAACCTGAAGCACCCAGTCACGACACCTTTGGCACTGCCGCTGGACCTGTAGTGCAACCACTGCCATACCCTGAGACCAGCAAAGAGCCCTAGTCACCTTTCTCAGTCCTACATGGAGCCTGGGACACTGCTCCCAGACAGGTGCCTGCACCCTACCCCTGTCCCAGTGCAACAACCTAGGCAGCACCACCTGACCAGTGCCTTACTAGCTGGCCCACCCAGCACTGCTACAACAGCTGTGTCTCATCTCAGTCCAGCACTGCTGACACCCCCACCCAAGCAGACATCACAATCACACACACCCCTCCCCAATGCTGGAAGAGTCCAGCCACAGAGGAGTGAGCTTGAAGTAATGCACCCAAAGTACCTGAGCAAGCTGTCCCTGGACAGGTCTAGCTAGAACAGAAGACCTTGCGGACCCCAGGAAATAAAAAGCAAGAAGAACACCATAGAAGGGTGTAGAACTGAAATGACAGGACCAGTAAATTCAAAGTCAGGGTCTTTGAGATTGCTGAGTCTGAAAAGCAAACAGAAATAAGAATGAAGAAAAATGAACTAAGTCTAAGAGATATGAGGAACTCCATTGAAATGGGAGTTTCAGAGCAAGAAGAGAGAGCTATAAGCTCAGAAAGAATTTTTGAACAAATAATCTTAGAAAATTTCCCAAACATCACAAAAAACAGGAATTTTTCCATTCAAGAAGCACAACAAACTCCATACAGAATGAATCTTACAAGAAACTCATGACAGCATGTCGTAATCAAACTCTTAAGAACCAAAGACAAAGAGAAAATCTTAAGAGCAGCACAAGAGAAATGAAGTATAACATAAAAGGGGACACCAGTAAGGTTAAGGACCAACTTCTCTTCAGAAACTATGCAAGCAAAAAGGCAAAGGGACAACACATTTAAAGTGCTAAAAGAAAAGAACTGTCGGTCAAGAATAATATATCCTACAAATTTATCATTCAGAAACAAGGGCTAATTTGTTTTATGATTCAATAACAAATTAAAAAATTCCTATTCTAAAGAAATACTGAAGGAAGTATTCTAGAAAGAAAAGTAATGACAACAGCCAACTGAACATACAGTAAAATAAATTTAAACTTACATTATAGGGAAAGTGTGGTACAAATTTGCAATTGTTGACAACATCAAAATAAAAAGGGGATGATTCGTACAGATATGGAATTTTTGCAAATTGGGGAAGTTAAGGTGGTTTCAGGATATAAGAGGTTGTTTTATATTTACATTTGAAATGTAAGATGTTAAATGTAATCCCCATGATAACCACAAAGAAAGTAAATAAAATACCAAAACAAAGACTGAGGGAAGCAAAAAGATTCATCAATCACAAAAACAAGAATATAATAAATAGAAGGAAAGAAAAATCTATATTTAAAAAGAACTCAGCACCAAAGGTAAAGAACAAAGAAGCCAATAATCTCTCACACACACAAAGTATAATAAAATGGCTGAATACTCACCTATTGATAATTATAGAGAGTGTAAATGGATCAAACACTCCAGTCAAGAGACAGACAGCTACAAGAAAGAAAACATGAATCATCTACATGTTGTTTACAAGAAACACACCTTAGTCACAAAGATATAAATAGGTTAAAAATTATATGATGGAAAAAAAAAATTCCAAGCAAACAGTAACAAAAAGAGTGCAGGAGTGGCAAAATTAATATCTGACAAAACAGATTTTAAGTCAAAAGCTACTATAAGAGGCAAAGAAGGACAGTATATAATGATAAAAGGACCATTTCACCAAGAAAATATAATTATTATAAATAGCTATGCACCTATTTGTAACTATGCACCTAACATCAGAGCCTCAGAATTTGTGAAGCAAGCTTTAACAGAATTAAAGAGAGAAATATACAGAACTACAATTATAATAGGAAACTTTGATACACCACTTTTGATGATGAATAAAACAACTGGAAAGAAAATCAATAAAGAATCAAGATTTGAATAATGTTTTTGGGTTTATTAATCAATTGGATCTAACAGGCATATATAGAACACTCTACCCAAGAGCAGCACAATATACATTCTTCTCCAATGCAGGTAAATAGACCATATATTAAGACATAGCAAACCTCTACAAGTTTAAAAAAGGTTAAAATTATACAAAGCATCTTATCTGACCACAATAGAATTAAGCTAGAAATCAATAAAAGGAAGAATAAAAAAATAAGTACATGGAAACTAAATAAAATATTAAAAACCAAGCAAGTTTCAGAATCTCTTCTGACATTCATTTTGGTCTTTTCCTATATTTTAATGACCTTTTGTTTTCTTCATGTGTGATGCCCTTGATGTCATCCCACAACCCTTCTGGTCTTTGGTCGTTAGTGTCCAGTGCATCAACTCTATTCTTAAGATGGTCTTTAATTTTAGGTGGGATATATTCAAGATTATACTTTGTCGCTCATGGGCTTGTTTTAATTTTCTTCAGCTTCTTGAACGGGCATATGAACAATTGGTATCTGTGCCACAGTCTGCCCCTGTCCTTGTTCTGACTGATGATGTTGAGCTTCTTCATCTCTTTCCACAGAGGTGGTCGATTTAATACCTGTGTATTGCTCTGGTGAACTCCACGTATATAGTCATCATTTACGTTGTTGAAAAAATGCATTTCTAATGAATAAGTCATTGGTCTTCCAGAATTCTATCATTTGACTACACAAAGACATTCAACTGTGTGAATCATAACAAATTGTGAATAACATTGGGAAGAATCAGAATTCCAAAACACTTAATTTTGCTCATTTGAAACTTGTTCATAGATCAAGAGGCAGTCATTCGGAAAGAACAAGGGGATAATGAGTGGCTTAAAATCATAAAACGTGTACATCACTGTTGTATCCTTTCACCATACTTATTCAATTTGTATGCCGAGCAAATAATCTGAGAAGCCATACTGTATGAAGAAAAATGTAGCATCAGGATTGGAGGAAGGCTCATTAACAACCTGCAATATGCAGATGACATAAACTTGATTGTTGAAAGAGAAGATAACTCGAAGCACTTACTGATGAAAATTAAAGACTACAGGCTTCACTATGCATTACACTTCAAGATAAAGAAAACAAAAATCATCACAACTGGATCAATAAGCAACATCATGATAAAGTCAGGAAACTTTGAAGTTGTCAAGGATTTTATTTTACTTCTATCAACAATCAACACCCATCACAGCCGCAGTCAAGAAATCAAATGATGTACTGCACGGGGAAAATCAGCTGCAAAAAGACTTCTTTAAAGTCTTAAAAAACAAACATGTCATTTTGATAACTAAGGTGCAGGTGACCCAAGCCATGGTCTTTTCACTTGCTGCATATGTATGTGAAAGCCGAACATTAAAAAAGGAGGGCCAAAGAAGAACTGATACATTTGAATTATGGTGTTGGCAAAGAATATGGGCATACCTCACTTCATTGTGCTTCACAGATAGTTTTTTTTTTTTTAACGAATTGAAGTTTTGTGGCAACCATGCATCGAACAATTTTATCAGCACAATTTTTCCAAGAGCATGTGCTCACTTCTTGTCTCTGTGTCACGTTTTGGTAATTCTCACAATATTTCAAATTTTTTCATTGTTTCTGTTATGGTGATCTTTGATGTTACTATTGTAATTGTTTTGGGGTGCCACGAACCACACCCATACAAGAAGACAAACTTGATAAAATGTTGTATGTGTTCTGACTGTTCCACCAACCGGCAGCTCCCCTGCCTCCCTCCTTCTCCTTGGACCTCCCTATTCCCTGAGACACAACAGTATGGAAATTAGGCCAATGGCTTCTAAGTGTTCAAGTGAAAGGGAGAGTCTCACATTTCTCACTTTAAATCAAAAGCTAGAAATGACCAAGCTTAGTGAGGAAGGCATCTCAAAAGCCAAGATAGGCAGAAAGATAGGCCTCTTGTGCCAAACAGCCAAATTGTGAATGCAAAGGAAAACTGCTTGAAGGAAATGGAAAGTGCTACTCCAGTGAACACATGAATGATAAGAAAGCTAAACAGCCTTGTTGCTGATATGGAGAAAGTTTTAGTGGTATGGATAGAAGATCAAACCAGCCACAACATTCCCTTAAGCCAAAGACTGATCCAGAGCAAGCCCTAACGCTCTCCAATTCTATGAAGGCCAAGAGATGTAAGGCAGCTGCAGGAGAAAAGTATGAAGCTAGCAGAGGCTGGTTCATGAGGTTTAAGGAAAGAAGCCATTTCCATAACATAAAAGTGCAAGGCGAAGCCCCAAGTGCTGAGGTAGAAGGTGCAGCAAATTATCGAGAAGATCTAGCTAAGATAATTGATGAAGGTGGCTACACTAAACGACAGGTTTTCAATATAGTGAAACAGCCATATATTGAAGAAGATGCCATCTAGAACTTTCATAGCTAGAGGGGAGAAGTCAGTGCCTAGCTTTGAAACTTTAAAGGACTGGCTGACTGTCTTGTTAGGGGCTAATTCAACTGAATGCAGAAATTATTAAACAATATCATTAATAGACATGCAAGTAAAATTTTACTGAAATCATTCAAAAGTGGCTGCAGCAAGCAGTGTGCTGACGGGTAACTGCCAGAAATTCAAGCCAGATTCAGAGGAGGATGTAGAATCAGGAATACCACTGCTGATGTCAGATGGATCCTGGTTGAAAGCAGAGAATACCGGAAAGATGTTTACTTGTGTTTTATTGACTATGCAAAGGCATTTGTCTGTGTGGATTCTAACAAATTATGGATAACATTGTGAAGAATGGGAATTGCCAAACACTTAATGATGCTCCTGAGGAACCTGAACTTGGACCAAGAGATAGTCATTGAACAGAACAGGGGGATGCTGCATGGTTTAAAGTCAGAAAAGATGTGTGTCAGGATTATATCCTTTTACCAAACTTATTCAATCTGTATGCTGAGCAGATAATTCAAGAAGTTGGACTATATGAAGAACAGAGCATCAGGATTGGAGGAAGACTCATTAACAGCCTGTGATATGCAGATTACACAACCTTGCTTTCTGAAAATGAAGAGGACTTGAAGCACTTACTGATGAAGATCAAAGACTACAGCCTTCAGTATGGATTATACCCCAACACAAAGAAAACAAAAATCCTCACAGCTGGACCAATAACCAACATCATGACAAATGGAGAAAGATCGAAGTCAATGGTTTCATTTTACTTGGATCCACAATCAACACCCATGGAAGCAGCAGTCAAGAAATCAAAAGATGCATTGCATTGTGCAAATCTGCTGCAAAAGACCTCTTTAAAATGTCAAAAAACAAAGACGTCACCTTGAAGACTAAGGTGTGCCTGTCCCAAGCCATAGTGTTTTCAGTGGCCTTATATGCATGTGAAAGCTGGATGATGAACAAAGAAGATTGAAGAAGAATTGACACCTTCGAATTGTGATGTTGGAGAAGAATATTGAATATGCCATGGACTGCAAAAGAATGAACAAATCTGTCTTGGAACAAGGAAGGCCAGAATGCTCCTTAGAAGCAAGGATGGCAAGACTATGTCTCACATACTTTGGACATGTTATCAGGAGGGATCGGTCCCTGGAGAAGGACACCATGCTTGGTAAAGTACAGGGTCAGTGAAAAAGAGGAAGACCCTCAATGAGATGGATTGACACAGTGGCTGCAACACTGGGCTTAAGTATGACAATAATCGTGAGAATGGTGCAGGACCAGGCAGTGTTTCATTCTATTGTGCATAGAGTTACTATGAGTGGGAACCAACTGTTTGGCACTTAACAACAACAACGACAATGGAGCTGGTGGTTTTAAGTTGAAGCCAATGCTCATTTACCATTCTGAAAATCCTAGGGCCCATATGAATTTTGCTAAATCTACTCTGTGCTCTATAAATGGAAAAACAAAGCCTGGATGACAGCACATCTGTTTACAACACGGTTTACTGAATATTTTAAGTCCAGTATTAAAATCTACTGCTCAGAAAAAAAAAAAAAATTCCTTTCAAAATATTACTGCTCATTGATAATGCACCTGGTCACCCAAGAGCTCTGATGGTGACGTACAAGGAGATTCACGTTGTTTTCATACTTGTTAACACAACAACCATTCTGCGGCCAGTGGATCAAGGAGTAATTTCTACTTCCAAGTCTTATATTTTGACGCTCAAGTTTTACTATTTAAGAAAACATTTTGTAAGGCTATAGCTGCCATTCGACGGCACTGGGTTTGGTTTTTGTGTTTTTTGATTTTTAGCTGTCATAGTGATTTCTCTGATGGACCTGAAAACCTTCTGAAAGGGATTCACCATTCTAGGTGCCATTAAAAACATTCATGATTCATAGCAGGAGATAAAAATATCAACATTAACAGGAGTTTGAAAGAAGTTGATGACTTTGAGGGGTTCAAGACTTCAGAACAGCAAGTAACTGCAGATGTGGTGGAAATTAGCAAGAGAATTAGAAGTGGAGTCTGAAGATGTCACTGAATTGCTGCAATCTCATGATACAAATTTAGTTGATGAGCAAAGAAAGTGATTTCTTGAGATGGAATCTACTCCTAGCGAAGATGTTGTGAACATTGTTGAAATGATAACAAAGGATTTAGAATATTACACAAACTCAGTTGATAAGCAGTGGCAGGGTTTGAAAGGACTGATTCTGGTTTTGAAATAAGTTCTACTGTGGGCAAAATGTTATTAAACAGCATTGTATGCTACAGAGAAATCTTTCATGAAAGGAAGAGTAATCAATGTGGCTGACTTTAGTGTTGTCTTATTTAAAGAAATTGCCACAGCCACCCCAGCCTTCAGCAACCACCACTCTGATCAGTCAGCAGCCATAACCATTGAGGCAAGACCCTGCACCAGCAAAAAGACTACGACTTGCTAAAGGCTCGGATGATGATTAGCAATTTTTTAGCAATAAAATGTTTTTAATTACGTATGTACATGTTATTTAGACATAATACTTTTGCACATTTAATAGACTACCAAGTAAGGTAAACATTTATATGTACTAGGAAACCAAAATATTCATGCGACCTGCTTTATTGTGATATTCACTTTATTGAAGTGGTCAAGAACTGAACCCACAATATCTGCAAGTAATGTCTGTATTGAATATACCATGGACTGCCAGAAGAACAAACAAATCTGTCTTGGAAAAGTAAGACCAGAATACTCTTTAGAAGCAAGGATGGTGAGACCTCATCTCACTTACTTTGGACAGGTTATCAGGAGGGACCAGTCTCTGGAGAAGGACATCATGCTTGGTAATGTAAAGTATCAGTAAAAAAGAGAAAGACCTTCAACGAATGGATTAACACAGTGGTTATAACAATGGCCTCAAACATACCTGCTATTGTGAGGATGGCACAGGACTGAGCAATGTTTCATTCTGTTATGCATAGGGTCGCTATGAGCCAGAACCAACATTGTATGGAAAGGAAAGAGACCTCACACCAAGAAATCTTGAAGAAGAACAAAGCAGGGGTTCTCATATTTCCCAACTTCAAAACATACTATACAGCTCCTGTAATCAACATAGCCTGATCCAGTTTCAATGACAGGCACATCAACTAATGGAATAGAATTGAGAACTCAGAAATTAATCCATCTATCTATGGACAACTGATTTTCAAAAAGGGGTTAAAATCTGTTCATTGGGGAAGAAACAGCCTGTTCAACAAATGGTGCTGGCAAAATTGGATATCCACACGCAGAAAAATTAAACGGGGCCCATACCTCACACCAGACACAAAAATTAATTGAAAATAGATCAAGGACCTAAAAGTTAACTGTAAAGTTCTTGGAAGAAAACATAGGGACAAACCTAGGGGACCTCATTTTTTTTTTTTAAATGATTATCAAACACAACCTCAAGCGCAGGAACAGCAGAAGACGAACTAGACCACTGTGACTTCATAAAAATTAAATACTTATGTTCATTAAGAGACTTTATCAAAAGAATAAAAACACAACTTGTTGTTGTTAGGTGCCATTGAGTCAGTTCCGACTGATAGCAACCCTATGTGTAATAGTCTCATAACAGTTTCATCATCCTTGCTTCTAGGGAGTATTTCAGCTGTACTTCTTCCAAGACAGATTTGTATGTTCTTGTGGCAGTCCATGGTATATCCAATACTCTTTGCCAACACCATAATTCAAATGCATCAATTTTTCTTTGGTCTTTCTTATTTATTGTCCAGCTTTCACATGCATATGAGGTGATCAAAAATGCTATGGCTTAGGTTAGGTACACCTTAGTTCTCAAAGTGACATCTTTGCTTTTGAACACTTAAAGAAAGTCTTTTAAAGAAGCCTTTTGCAGCAGCAGGTTTGCCCAGTGCAATACATCGTTTGATGTCTTGACTCTTGCTTCCATGGGCGTTGATTATGAATCCAAGTAAAATGAAATCCTTGTGAACTTGTCTTTTTTCTGTTTATCTGATGTTACTTATTGGTTCAGTTGTGAGGATTTTTGTTTTCTTTATATTGTGGGTATAGTCCATACTAAAGGCTATAGTCTTCGATCTTCATTAGTTAGTGCTTCAGGTCCTCTTCACTTTCAGCAAGGTTGTGCCATTTGCATACAGCTGGTTGTTAATGAGTCTTCCACCAATCCTGATGCTGGGTTCTTCTTCATATAGTCCAGCTTCTAGGAGTATTTGCTCAGCACACCAATTGATAAGTATGGTAAAAGGATAAAATCCTGACGTACACCTGATTTCAAACCAATCAGTGTCCACCTGTTCTGTTTGAACAGCTGCCCCCTGGTCTATGTACAGGTTTCACATGAGCACAGTTCAGGAATTCTCATTCTTCACAATGTTATCCATAATTTGTTATGATCCACACAGTTGAATACCTTTTCATAGTCGATACAACACGGGTAAACATCTTTCTGGTATTCTCTGTTTTCAGCCAAGATCCATCTGACAACAATAATGATATCCCTGGTTTCACATCCTCTTGTGAATCTGGCTTCAATTTCTGGAATTTCCCTGTCAATGCACTGCTGCAACTATTTTTTAATTATCGATAATTTCAGCATTCTGTTGGATCACCTTTCTTTGTAAAAGGCACAAATATGGATCTCTCCCAATTTGTTGGCTGTGTAGCTGTTTTTCAAATTTCTTGCCACAGATGAGTGAGCACTTCCAGCGTTGCATCTGTTTGAAACATTTCAATTGATAGTCCATCAATTCCTGGAATCTTGTGTTTCCCCAATGCCTTCAGTGCAGCTTGGATTTCTTCGGTACCATCAGTACCTGATTATATGCTACCTCCTGAAATGGCTGAATGCAGTCCAACTTTTTTTTTTTTTTTTGGTGCAGTGACTTATTCCTCCCATCTTCTTCTGATGCCTCCTGTGTTATTCAATATTTTCTGCATAGGATCCTTCAATATTGCAACTCAAAGCTTGAATTTTTTTTTTCAGTTCTTTCAGCTCGAGAAATGCCGAGTGTGTTCTTCCCTTTTGGTGTTCTATCTCCAGGTCTTTGCACATGTCATTATAATACTTTGTCTTCTCAAGCTACCCTTTGAAATCTTCCATTCAATTCTCTTACTTCATTTCTTCCTTTCACTTTAGCTACTCAACATTCAAAAGCAAGTTTCAGAGTCTCTTCTGACATCAATGTTGGTCTTTTCCTTTTTTTCCTGTCTTTTTAATGACCTCTTGCTTTCTTCATGGATGATGTCCTTGACGTCATTCCACAACTCATCTGGCTTTCGGTCGTTAGTGTTCAATGCATCAAATCTATTCTTGAGATAGCCTCTAAATTTAGACGGGATATTCTCAAGGTCATACTTTGGCTCTTGTCGGCTTCTAATTTTCTTCAGTTTCAACTTGAAATTGCATATGAGCAATTGATGGTCTGTTCAACACTTGGCCCCTGGCTTTGTTCTGACTGATGATATTGAGCTTTTCCATTGTCTCTTCCCACAGATGTAGTCGATTTGATTCCTGTGTGTTCCATCTGGCGAGGTCCACATATACAGTTGTTGCTTATACTGGTGAAAAAGGTATTTGCAATGAAGAAGACATTGGTCTTACAAAATTCTATAATGGGATCTCCAGCATCGTTTCTATCACCAAGGCCATATTTGCCTACTACCGATCCTTCTTTTTTGTTTCCAACTTTCACATTCTGATCTACAGTAATTATCAATGCATCCTGATTGCACGTTCGATTAATTTCAGACTGCAGAAGTTGGTAAAAATCTTCAATTTTTTCATCGTTGGCCTTAGTGGTTAGTGTGTAAATTCATATAATAGTCGTATTAACTGGTGGTCTTCCTTGTAGCCATATGGGTATTATCCTATCACTGACAGAGTTGTACTTCAGGATAGATCTCGAAATGTTCTTTTTGACAATGATTGTCTGATTCAAAATGGCCAATACCAGTCCATTTCAGCTCACTAATACCTAGGATATCAATGTTTATGCGTTCCATTTCATTTTCCTAGATTCATACTTCGTACATTCCATGTTCTGATTATTAATGGATGTTTGCAGCTGTTTCTTCTCATTTTGAGTTGTGCCACATCAGCAAATGAAGGTCCCTAAAGCTTGACTCCAGCCATGTCATTAAGGTCGACTCTTCTTAGAAGAGGCAGCTCTCCCCCAGTAGTCTTTTGAGTGTCTTTCAACCTGAGGGGCTCATCTTCTGGCACCATATCAAACAATATTCCACAGCTATTCATAAGATTTTCACTGGCTAATTATTTTCAAAATTAGACTGCTGGGTCCTTCTTCCTAGTCTGTCTTAGTCTGGAAGCTCAGTTGAAACCTGTCCACCATGGGTGACCCTACTGGTATTTGAATACCAGTGGCATAGCTTCCAGCATCACAGCAACACACAAGCCCCCACAGTACAACAAACTGACACACATGTGGAGGATACTTCTTAGACATAACCAAATACCTCATAAGATTAGCTTTCTCGGTTTGAAGACTTAGGGTCATAATCTCATAGGACAATTCAGTCAATTGGCATATTATAGTTCATAAAGTTTATGGTCTATAACCTAGTTTGATGAGTAGTGTCTGGGGGGGGTCTCACAAGCTTGTGAGTGGCCATCTAATATACAACTATTGATCTCTATTCATCTGGAGCAAAAGAGAAAAAAGGAAGCCTGAAAATCAGAGAAGGAACCAGACTACAGGACCTACTGTCTTCATACAATACAGCCTTGCCTATTTTGATACCAGAAGAACTGGATGGTGCCCAGCTACCACACTGAACTTTTTGATCAGGGTCACAATAGATGAATCCTGATAGAAAGAGAGAAACTTGCATTACAGAACTTAAAGCTTTCAGAAAATCCAGACTTACTGGACCCATTGAGACTAGAGGAATTCCCAAGAGGATTGCCCTGAGATTCTCTCTAATCCTTGAACCAAAACTATCCCCTGCCATTTTCTATGACCTTTTAACTAAATACCAGGTTAGCTCTAAAAGCAAAGAATGTCACCCTTGAGTACTGTACTCTTTTATAAAATTATTTATGTGAGCACAAATGGACAACAGTTACTCTAAAGCATGGATTAGATGGTTTGGGACAGTAAGACTAATTAACGGGAATAGAACAACTAGAATGTAAATAATAAGAATGTTGATATAATGTGAAGAATGCAACTACCATCACTGAATATTATGTGTAAAAATTGTTGAATAGGAACCTGTTTTGTTTGTATACTTTCACCAAAAATACAATAAAATATTTTTAAAATACCTAACAAAATATATATTTTATTTATTGCCATAAAACATCTCCTGGCTTTTAATTAGGAAGGACGGACATGTTAGCAAACTATACCCCTTAGAGGAAATATTTGTATAAATGTTTACAAAAGAAAACTGCACACATTTAGAATTTTATATTCAAGAGTTTTATATTCTAAAAATACTGGTGAACAAATTCTCATAAGACCAGACTTAATGGTCTGACTGAGACTAGAAGGACCCTGGTGGTCATGGCCCCCAGACCTTCTGTTGGCCCAGGACAGGAACCATTCCCGAAGCCGGCTCTTCAGACATGGATCGAACTGGACAATGTGTTGGAGAGGGATGCTGTTGAAGAGTGAGCTCTTTGATCAGGTGAACGCTTGAGACTATGTTGGCATCTCCTGCCTGGAGGGGAGATGAGAGGGTGGAGGGGGTTAGAAGCTGGTGAAATGGACACAGAAAGAGAGAGTGGAGGGAGAGAGCGGGCTGTCTCACTAGGGGGAGAGTCATTGGGAGTGTGTAGCAAGGTGTATATGGGTTTTTGTGTGAGAGACCGACTTGATTTGTAAACTTTCACTTACAGCACAATAAAAAATATATTAAAAAAAATATTGATGAAGTTGTAGTATGTTCCAGCTTAAGTCCCAGTGAATTTCTAGTCAATTCATTAACTCAAGCATTATAACTTCTTGCCCTCTCCCTGCACTTAGACCCATGCCAGATACAGTGGGTAACTGCAGAAAACACCATCCACATCAACCACAAAACAGATTGAGTTGATCAAGACAAGGTTTCCTGGAGAAAGTGGGACATAAAATTAGTCTTAACAGATAAATCAAATTTTACTACCAGCAATGGCAAAGAGAGGCACTGAAACATAGGCAAGAGGAAATAAACCTAATTCCTGGCACTGAGGAGGGACTGAAAACAGCTGAGGTGAAGAACTGACACCAACCCAACCCTCAGTGGCTGATGACTCTGAAGGCAGTGCTTCTCAACCTGGGCTGCCAGGAGAATTACCTGGGGAGTTTTAAAAATTTCAAATGTCTAGACCATATATCACAGACTTCTGAAAGTGGAACCTCAACACCAGTGTTTTTTAAATCTTCCCAGGTTATTGCATCTCTCCCTGTAGTGAAATGACTTCAGGCCACAGTTGGCTTATAATCACCATCGTCAACCACCAGCATCAGAAAATCTTGGCTGATGCATACTGCTTCTCATGTTGCCCACAAGGACACACACATACTTAGTTAAGCTGCAGTGCCCTAGCACTCCCTGCACTCCAGGGCTTACTACCATCTCTAATGGTCAGCATTGCTGAGCAAAAT
Source organism: Elephas maximus indicus (assembly GCF_024166365.1). NCBI lineage: Eukaryota > Metazoa > Chordata > Mammalia > Proboscidea > Elephantidae > Elephas > Elephas maximus. Next base: position 16,872,008 of record NC_064824.1, on the reverse strand, counting down.
AGATACTTTCACACCACTGTCACCAGACCCTGTACCATCAACCAGGACAGCGGTGTGGCCAGCAATGTGTGAGTCTTCTATGGGTATACTATACCCATGAGTGTTCAACTCCCTCTATCAGGTATGCTGGAGGTAAACTAACAAATATCCTAACAGGTCTGCTTCAGATCGACAGTTATCAGTTACTTTGAAGTCTATTCTGACTCATGGTGACCCCTTGTGTGTCAGAATAGAACTGTGCTCCACAGAGTTTTCAATGGCTGATTTTTCATAAATAGATCACCAGGCCTTTCTCCCAAGGTGCCTCTGGGTAAACTCAAACCAACAACCTATTGGTTAGCAGCTGAGCACATTATCCTTTTGCACCACCCAGGGACTCTTAAGTCAATAGTATATAATAGTTAAAATGTAACGCCACCTTGGATATTACTGGAAATGATTCCAAGGCCTGCACTCATTTGGTGGACAAATCAATGACCAAAAGAGTTCCCACTAATATCCACCAGCTTCTCTTCAACCCCTAATGGTCTAAGAAACTAGGCCTTCTCTTCCCGTTGCTCCTCTTGGGGGGCTTTTTCTTGGCAACATTCATTGCCTTTCCCCTGCTGTCCACCCTGGAACTTGAGAAGGCCCTTCCTTCAGGATCCCCTGGTGAAGAAGTAGGCCATTATGGTGTAGACTATAGAAAGTGTCTCAGTGAACTCACCCAGGCCCTGCATGTCTCTGGAGAGTGTTGCTCTTCTCAGTCATCTGCCTCTAAAAGGAAGCGGCTACTTCTCCATAGAGAGAGAGGCCTTCCAGGCACACACCAAAGTAAGGCCAAGGCCAAGCCTGACAGGTACACTGGTGAAGACACAAGGAGCCCTTTTAGACTCAGACAGTTATTACTGGCAGAAGGCACAAGGAATGATAGCCCAAGACTCCAGCTCCCCGAATCCTTGTCCCTCATGCCAAAAAGGACAATGCGGAAACAAAAGGGACTGAATGACTCAACTAGAGTTGTGGGAGACGCCTTTGCCGAGGAGCCAGTGGAAACTGCAACTATTTTATAGTCTGCAGCTCTACCCTGAGGGAAGCAGGCAGAGAGAGCTTCATCAGCAGGCAAGGGGAGATGAGGAACTAACTATCCCTTGGCAGTCCACAGGGAAGATTGGGAGCCAGGGGCAGACTGCCACGGAGCAGGAGCTCACGGGCCTCCATCCTCTCAAGCTGTGGAAGGAGCATAGGCACCTTGCCAAGACTCAGATGAGCTGGGGCTCAGGATATGTAAGGTCTCTGGGTATACCATGGCAGAATTGATCCCCTGCAGGCCCACATGCTGTTGTGGTAGGGTGTGAAGGAGTCAGGGTGCCCCAGCCTGCTCCCCAGGAGCAGCGCTTACCTCCTCCAAGGAAGGCATCATGGCTATCTGCCCTATGAAGGAGGAACTGTACAAGAGAAGGAAGGGCTCTGAAGCCCTAAATGTCTGACATGCTGTCCTGGCTCCAGTGTGAGACTTAAAGAGGTGGGAACAGCATGGAGGAGGCTGTCACATTGGCCCAGAGAGATGAGGGGACAAGAACCAGAAAGGGCAGTGGGGGCAGAGAGAGAGGCATTGATTTTGGGATGAAGACAGGCCTATTTGCACTGGGTGGGAGCTGGGTGGCTGGTACATGGGCTCTTCTTCCCAAAAAAGGGAGCAGTGCACACCGTAGAGGAAGATGGACATGAGTGTCCAGGGTTGCGTGAGTCAGCACACCAGGAGAGAGATGGCCAGGCGCCATGGGGAGATTCAGCACAGGGATGTCTAGGGAGACCTGGGAAGGAATTCCGAGATTCAGAGGCTCAGATAAGGAACTGCCCCAGATATCCACAGTGCAGTGAGGTGAGAGTGCAGAGGGGAAGAAACAGACAAGAAGCATGATTGAAATGGGGATGCACAGGGCCTGCAGGAGAAGACAGGACATCACTTAAGCTAAGAGGCATAAAACTGATTTCATGAAAGGGACTGGGAAACAATGTTCAAAGGACAGGCAGCAACCTGTCAGGTCCCTAGGAGGCAGGAGCACCAGGTTGTGCTCAGCAACTCATGAGGGGCATGTAGGAGGGCAAAGCATCCACACTGAGCAAGGGTACAGAGCTGATGCTGACTTGCCGGAAGTTGGGCTCAGGGTTCTACCTGCGTAGCTGCTTCATCCTCAGGCCTTCTTTGCCCTAGGCAGACAGGTGACAGCCCTTTGGAGGGACATGACATGTTTGTGTCCCAACGCACTTGGAATAAATGTGGTATACCAGCCATGGGGAGTTTGGGCCTGAAAACAATCTTCGGCAGTTCGAATCCACCAGGAGCTCCTTGGAAACTCTATGGGGCAGTTCTACTCTGTCCTACAGGGTCGCTGTGGGTTTGATTTGGTTGGTTTGGGGAAGAAAATGGTTCTGCAAAGTGTGGTGTCTCTAGTGGCTGTGTGCTCCAGCTCACTGGCCTTGACATGGCTCTGGGTCCCAACTGCTGACCATTTGGTTAACAGCTGAGCACTTACCACTGTACTATCAAGTCTCCTTGAATAGTGGAGAGGCCCAGGGAAATTAACTTAATACCAGCTAAGCATTGACAGGCGATTTTTTTTTTTTTTTTTTAATATCTACTAAAGTGAATCAAGATCTTAGGAACAATTAAACTTAAGACATAAGAAAAGAAAATGATTCTCATTTATTTCAGTTATATTAAGTGAATCCAGATGACTTTCCCTTGCTTCTTATTCCACTTTAAATCACATCATGGTTTTAACATTTCGGCTTTCAAATGTCTGGGATAATATTTCTTCTGGACACAGGTGGGGCTTCTCCCTTTCCACAGAGCTTCTTGAGCAGACAGGATTTTCCACAGTTTCCACTCCTGGGGATCTGGTTCCTAAAATATGCTAAGATATTAGACTATCAGCAGCACCTCACATACTTTATGTTTGCATTTTAACCAATGGTTGCCTTATAGTTCATGTTCATGTGACTCCCTTCCTTGCTAAATACTTCAGGATTTCTCACTTCCACATGGTCAGTGATGTGCTTGTAAATTCACGCGTCTTTGTTACAAATCACATGCATGCTAAGAGATTTTGCTTGTCCTCCACGCAACCACCGATAATGCTTTTCTTAAATTTTTAAAAATTTTATTGTTTTTTATTGTTGAAAATATATTCAGCAAAACATACACCAGTTCAACAATTTCTACATGTATAATTTAGTGACATGGATTACATTATTCAAGTTGTGCAACCATTCTCACCCTCGTTTTCTGAGTTGTTCCTCCCCCATTAGCATAAACTCATAGCCTCCTAAGGTTCTTATCTAACCCTTTGAGTTCCTGTTGCCAATTTGATTCCATATAGATAATTCTTAAGAGCATAATGCTCTTGGCAGACATTTTTTCTAGTTAGCTAAATTATATGTTTGGTTTTGTCCTAGGGTAAAATCACCACAAAGATAGTAAACAAGATGAAAGGTTATATTTGATATGTGTTCTAAGAGGCAAAAAAGGGAATCGGAGAAGCATGTTGCCAGGGCCGTGTTTGTCCTAGTCTAAGGAATGTTAAACAGAATCATCAAAATATATTGTCATTATGAATGGCTAAAAACATTAAAATCTTCACCTTTTCACAGATTGGCTAAAAACTGCTAAATCACCAAGATTCTACATTTTGAATTGTCTTTCTTAATAAATCATTGGAACAGGTTTTAGTAATGACAGTCAGGAGAGTTCTCATTGGTCCAACAAATTTTACTGTTTACTAAATGCTAATAGAAAAGGAGGAAATTCTGGTGGCATAGTGGTTAAGTGCCATGGCTGCTAACCAAAGCGTCGTCAGTTCTAATCTGCCAGGTGCTTCTTGGAAGCTGTATGGGGCAGTTCTACTCTGTCCTACAGGGTCACTATGAGTCGGAATCGACTCTACAGCACTAGGTTTTGTTTTGTTTTTTTTAATAGAAAAGGATAAGAGTGAAAAATATGTGGGTCTTTTGTGCTCCAAGTATTTGTTTACATGAAATATTTCCTAAAAGATCTTTTCCAAGATGTCTTAGCTATTGTTCTTATACCTCAGAGCCCAGCTGATATTTCCTTGTGAGTCATTGTGAGCCCAGCTCCAGATGGATTTTACTCTTCATACTCAAAGACAAGGAACAATGGCTCCAATTTTAACTCCTAAGTCAGTTTTAAAAAGGCTTCAGGTGATATTTTTGGCTTAAGATTTAAAGATGATCTCAGGGCAATAGTTCAGGGGTTCTTTCAGCCTTCATATCTCCAGAAAGCCTAGAGTCCATAAAAATTTGAAATTCAGTTAAGGCATTTTCCCCCTTTTGATCAGGATTCTTCTATAGAACTGATGACAACCTATCAGTCTTACTTCGAATCATATATAAATGTGATGTTAAATGAATCCCAGTTTATCACTTTCCAATTCTATCACTGTGCCCTGGGTCTTGGTGCAGATCTTGCTGCAGTCTAAGCCCTGGCACAGCCCCTCTTGCAATGCAGTGCCTTCCTCCCAAAGCCTCCTCGACCTTTCCCAAGCTCCAGACCAACTTCCAGTCTGTCACAACACTGCTTTATTCCTCTTGCTATTCTTAACCCCCAGTGCACTTTTCTCTTATTCTTCCCAGCAGGAGGGATTCACTGCAAAGATCCTGCAAGTGAAACGGCTTACACAAAGGTCTAAGCAAGAGTGTGCATGAAGTGTGTCTAAGCAAATACCTCCTCTCCTTTCCCAGAAGCAGATGACCACTCCTTCTTTTTCAGCCTCATCAAAACCATGAACCTCTGTGAGCTAGTAAAGACCAAACCAAGGAAATGCAGACTGTCACGGCCCCCACTCATGTGCTTGACCATGTTTGAGAAAGTCTAACACATGGCATTTGTAAAGTAGAGAGGCAGTGCCAGAAAAAAATGTCTTTTTTCTTTACTTTCACTAAACTGTATCTTCCCAACACATCTGTCAGCTTGTCAAATGGTGGGGGCTTGCATGTTGCTGTGATGCAGAAGCTATACCAGCAGTGTTCAAATACCAGCAGGGTCACCCATAATGGACAGTTTTCAACTGAACTCCTGACTAAGACAGAATAGGAAGAGGGACCTAGCAGTTTACTTCTGAGAAAAATTAGCCAGTGAAAACCTCATGAATAGCAGCAGAGCAATCTCTGATATAGTGCCAGAAGAGAAGTCCCTCAGGTTGGAAGGCACTCAAAATACAACTGGGGAAGAGCTGCCTCCTCAAACTAGAGTCGACCTTAATGATATGGCTGGAGTCAAGCTTAGGGACCTTCATTTGCTGATGGGGCATGACTCAAAATGAGAAGGAATAGCTGCAAACAGCCATTAATAATCAGAATGTGGAATGTACAAAGGAAGAACCTAGAAAATTGGAAATCTTCAAAAATGAAATAGAACACATAAACATGGATACCCTAGTTATTAGTGAGCTGAAATGGGCTGGTATGGGCTATTTTAAATCTGGGAATTTCATATGGCATACTGTGCCAGGAATGACAACTTGAAGAGGAATCGTATTGCCTGCATGGTCAAAAAGAACATTTCAAGATCTATCCTGAAGTACAACACTGTCGGTGATAGGATAATATCCGTATGCCGACAAGGAAGACCAGTTAATACAACTATTATTCAAAATTATGCACCAATCACTAGGGTCAAAGATGAAGAAACTGAAGATTTTGCCAATTTCTACGGTCTGAAATTGATCAAACATGCAATCAGGATGCCTTAATAATTACTGGTGATTACAATGAGAAAGTTGGAAACAAAGAAGGATTGGAAGTTGGAAAATACGGCCTTGCTGACAGAAATTATGCCTGAGATCGCGTGATAGAATTTTGCAAGACCAATGACTCCTTCAGCGCAAATAACTTTTTTCAACAACATAAACGGTGACTATTAAAGTAGACCTCGCCAGATGGAATACACAGGAATCGCATCAAATATATCTGTGGAAAGAGACAGCGGAAAAGCTCAATATCATCAGTCAGAACAAGGTCAGGGGCTGACTGTGGAACAGACCATCAATTGCTCATATGCAAGTTCAAGTTAAAGCCAAAGAAAATTAAAACAAGTCCAGGAGAACCAAAGTACAACCTTAAGTATATCACACCTGAATTGAGAGACCATTTCATGAATAGATTTGGTGCATTGAACACTAATAACCAAGGACCAGATGGTTGTGGAATGACGTCAAGGACATCATATATGAAGAAAGCAAGAGGTCCTTAAAAAGACAAGAAAAGAAAGAAAAAACCAAAATGGATATCAAAAGAGACTCTGAAACTTGCTCTTGAGTATCGAATAGCTAAAGCAAAAGGAAAAAATGATGAAGTAAAAAAGCTGAACAGAAGATTTTAAAGGGTGGCTCAAGAAGACAAAGTAAAGTATGATAATGACGTGTGCAAAGACTTGGAGTTAGAAAACCAAAAAGGCAGAACATGCTCGACATTTCTCAAGCTGAAAGAGTTGTAGAAAAAATTAAAGCCTCAGGTTGCAATATTCAAGAATTCTATAGGGAAAATATTAAATGATGCATGAAGCACCAAAAGAAGATGGAAGGAATACACAGAGTCACTGTAACAAAAAGAATTGGTTCAACCAGCTCAGGAGGTAGCATATGATCGAGAACCAACTATATTGAAGGAAGAGGTCCAAGCTGTACTGAAGACATTGGTAAAATATGAAGCTGCAGGAATTGATGGAATACCAATTGAGATGTTTCATCAAACGGACACAGCACTGAAGTGCTTATTCATTTATGCCAAGAAATTTGGAAGACAGCTACGCGGCCAACCGACAGGAAGAGAACTATATTTATGCATATTCCAAAGAAAGATGATCTAACCAAATGCAGAAATTTTCAAATAATATCATTATCACACACAAGCAAAATTTTACTGAAAATCATTCAAAAGTGGCTGCATCAGAGAACTGCCAGAAATTGAAGCTGGATTCAGAAGAGGACATGAAACCAGGGATATCATTGCTGATGGCAGATGGATCTTGACTGAAAGCAGAGAATACAGAAGGATGTTTACTCGTGTTATGAAATATGCAAAGGCATTTGACTGTGTGGGTCATAACAAATTATGGATAATATTGAGAAGGATGGGAATTGCAGAACACTTAATTGTGCTCATGAGGAACCTGTACATAGATCAAGAGGTAGTTGCTGGAATAGAACAAGGGTATACTAAGTGGTTGAAAGTCAGGATTGTATTCTTTCACCATACTTATTCAATCTATATGTTGAGCAAATAATCCGAGAAGCTGTACTATCTGGAAAAGAATGGGGCATCAAAATTGGAGGAAGACTCATTAACAACCTGTATTATGCAGATGACAATCTTGCTTGCTGAAAATGAAGAGGACTTGAAGCACTCACTGGTGAAGATCAAAGACTATAGCCTTCTGTATGTTTTGTATCTCAACGTAACACAAAACAAAACAAAAAAAAATAGAAATAAAAATCCTCACAACTGGGTCAGTAAGCAACACCATGACAAACAGAGAAAAGCTTGAAGTTGTCAAGGATTTCATTTTACTTGAAACCACAATCAACACCCATGGAAGCAACAGTCAAGAAATCGAAGGATGGTACAGGTACAACAACAGATACATAAACCAATGGAAAAAAATTGAGAATCCAAACATAAATTCATCCACATATGAGCAGCTGATATTTGACAAAGGCCAGAAGTCTGTTAAATAGGGAAAAGAGAGTCTCTTTAACAAATGGTGTTGGCATATCTGGATATCCATCTGCAAAAAAATGAAACATGACCCATACTTCATACCATGCACAAAAACGAGCTCAAAATGGATCAAAGACCTAAATGTAAAGTCGAAAATGATAAAGATCATGGAAGAAAAAATAGGGACAATGCTAGGAACCCTAATACATGGCATAAACAGAATACAAAAAATTTCTAACAATGCACAAACACCAGAAGAGAAACTAAATAACTGGGAACTCCTAAAAATCCAAAACTTATGCTCATCCAAAGACTTCACTGAAAGAATAGAAAGATTACCTACAGACTAGGAAAAAGTTTTTGGCTACGACATTTTTCAATCAGCGTCTGATCTCTAAAATCTACATGATACTGCAAAAAAACTCAACAACAAAAAGACAAGTAACCCAATTAAAAAACGGGCAAAGGAGATGAACAGGCACTTCACCAAAGAAGACATTCAGGCAGTTAACAGATACATGAGGAAATGCTCATGATCATTAGCCGTTAGAGAAATGCAAATCAAAACTACAGTGAGATACCATCTCACCCTAATGAGGCTGGCATTAATCCAAAAAACACAAAATAATAACTGTTGAAAAGGTTGTGGAGATACTGGAACGCTTATACACTGCTGGTGGGAATGTAAAACGGTACCACTTTGGAAATCAATTTGGCGCTTCCTTAAAAAGCTAGAAATAGAACTACCATACCATCTGGCAATCCCACTCCTTGGAATAAATCCTAGAGAAATAAGAACCATCACAGGAACAGATATATGCACACCCATGTTCATTGCAGCACTGTTTATAATAGCAAAAAGATGGAAGCAACCAAAGTGCCCATCAATGGATGAATGGATAAATAAGTCATGGTATATCCACATAACGGAATACTAAGCAACGATTAAGAGCATTGATGCATCTGTGAAACATCTCATAACATGGAGGAACCTGGAAGGCATTATGCTGAGTGAAATTAATCAGTTGCAAAAGGACATATATTGTGTGAGACCACTATTATAAGAACTCGAGAAATAGTGTAAACAGAGAAGAAAATATTCTTTGATTGTTATGAGAGTGAGGAGGGAGAAAGAGGGGTACTCGCTAAATAGACAGTAGATAAGAACTATTTTAGGTGAAGGGAAAGGCAACACACAATATGGTGGCAGGGAGTCAGCACAACTGGACTAAACCAATAGCTAAGACGTTTCCTGAGTACAACCAAACTCTTCGAAGGCCAGAGCAGCAGGGACAGGGATCTGGGGCCCATGGTTTCAGGGGACATCTAGGTCAATTGGCATAACAAAATATATTAAGAAAAAGTTCTCCCCTGAGGGAGAAGGAGAGCAGTGGGATGCAGACCCCAAATTCTCGAAAAAGATCAGACTTAATGGTCTGACTGAGACTGGAAAGACCCAGGTGGTCATGGCCCCCAGACCTTCTGTTGCCCCAGGACAGGAACCATTCCCAAAGCCAACTCTTCAGACATGGATTGGACTGGACAATGGGTTGGAGAGGGATGCTGGTGAGGAGTGAGCTTCTTGGATCAAGTGGACACTTGAGACTATGTTGGCATCCCCTGTCTGGAGGGGAGATGAGAGGGTAGAGGGGGTTAGAAGCTGACAAAATGGACACGAGTAGAGTGGAGGGAGGGAGCGGGCTTCCTTATTAGGGGGAGAGCAACTGGGAGTATGTAGAAGGTGTATATAAGTTTTTGTGTGAGAGGCTGACTTGATTCGTAAACTTTCACTTAAAGCACAATAAAAATTAAAAAAAAAAGTCCTGCATCCCACTTTGGTGAGTGTCACCTGGGGTCTTAAACACTAGCAATCAGCCATCTAAGATGTATCAACTGGTCTCAACCCACCTGGAGCAAAAAAGGAGAATGAAAAACACCAAAGATACAAGGTAAATATGAGCCCAAGAGACAGGAAGGGCCACATAAACCAGAGTCTACATCAGCTGGAGATGAGAAGAACTGGATGGTGCTCAGCTATCATGATGACTGCCCTGACAGGGAACACAACACAGAATCCCTGTGGAGCAGGAGAACAGTGGGATGCAAACCTCAAATTCTCGTAAAAAGACCAGAGCGTGGAGGGACCCCAGAGGTCATGGTCATGGTTCCCGGACCCTCTATTAGCCCAAGACTGGAACCATTCCCAAAGCCAATTCTTCAGACAGGGATTGGACTGGACTATAAGACAGAAAATGATACTGGTGAGGAGTAAGCTTCTTGGCTCAAGTAGACACATGAGACTATGTGGACAGCTCCTATCTGGAGGTGAGATGAGAAGGCAGGTGGGACAGGAGCTGGCTGAATGGTCATGGGGAAAACAGGGTGGAGAGGAGGAGTGTGCTGTCTCATTAGAGGGAGAGTAGCTACGAATACATAGCAAGGCATGTATAAGTTTTCGTACGAGAGACTGACTTGATTTGTAAACTTTCATTTAAAGTACAATAAATAAGAAGAAAAAAATAGTCAAAGGATACATTCATTGGGCAAATCTGCTGCAAAACACTTCTTTAAAGTGTTAAAAAGCAACGATGTCACTTTAAAGACTATGGTGCACCTACCTAAGCCGTGGTGTTTTCAATTGCCTCATGTACATGTGAAAGCTGGACAATGAATAAGTAAGACCAAAAAAGAATTGATGCTTTTGAGTTATGGTATTGGTGAAGAATATCGAATATACCTTGAATTGCCAAAAGAATGAACAAATCTATCTGGAAAAAGTACAGCCAGGATGCTCCTTAGAAGCAAAGATAGCGAGACTTGGTCTCACATACTTTGAACATGTTATCAGGAGGGATCAGTCCTTGGGGGAGGTCATCATGCTTAGTAAAGTAGAAGGTCAGCAAAAAGGGGGAAGACCCTCAATGAGATGGATTGACGCATTGGTTGCAACAATGGGCTCAAGCAAAACAGAGATTGTGAAGAGGGCACAGGACCAGGAAATGTTTTGTTCTGTTATACGCAGGGTCATTATGAGTTGGAACCAATTCTACAGCACCTAACAACAACAAAGTGTATCTATTAATCATATTTAGAGTGAAATAGAGTGGCAAAGTAAGGTCATTATTCAGCTGACCTGTAGTAGAGATGAATAAAAAAAACTGCTATCGCTGACAAAGAAATGTTTGAAGCAGAGATTTCCCATGTGATCTCTGTTGATCTAATTCAGTAGATACATGGGACACCTTTAAAAGGATACAGCATTGTTCAATAGAAAAATTAGTCTTTAGTGTTCGAGGAAACTGGCCCAAACACTAGCTCCACCACTAACTGGCTATGTGATCTCAGGAAATTGCCTAATTTCATTAAACCTCAATGCTTTCATCCATAAATTGAAAATAAAAGGATTAAATAAGAGAAAACATATAAAGTACTTAGCACAGTACCTGGCATGCTATTGTTATTGTTAGGGGCCATAGAGTCAGTTTTGACTGGATGGCAATGGGTTTGATTTTTTGGTTTTATGAACTGGTAACAAAATATATAACTGCAGTTAAATTTATCATATAGTAACTATCCATAGTCTGATTAATATAAAATTGAGGGATTTATTGAAAATAAAGAGACAGCTCTAGCTGGGGATAGGCTAAATTCTCATGTGGTAAAACTCAGTAATCCAATATGGCAGCTCAGCAGTGACATTTTATAAAGGGGAAACAAAGGACAATACTTGATTGGTACTTATGAACTCAGATTATTGAGATATAACACTTGATTGGAAATTACAGGCTTAGATCATCCAAAGGCATTACTCCATTGGTAGTAGATCATTTTAAGGATGAACGTCCTGTGTCTGGAACTCATTAGGCAGAATTTCTATAGCAGAAGCTTATAAGGAAATTGGCTTAAAAGGATATACCTGTCTTTCTTAGATTGAATACAATGTGGTAATCATAATGGTATGTGATGAGTGGGGAGGATTGCAGGGTAGTTACATCATCATTACCAGACATTCTTCTCTCAGGGGAGTTGCAGCGTAGTTACATCATCACTGTTGGACATTTCTTAGTTTCATGATTATGTCTGTGCAGAAAATGGCTCTTGCTCGGGTAGAGATGGAACTAGCCAAAGTGTAGTGGCACCTGAACCTCAAATTGACCACTTCAGACCTTCTCAGGTACTTCAAATTTTAAAATTCTCTTACACGAACCAGATACCAGCTTATTCTATATACTAGTATGCACAAGCCAGAGGAAGGTAAATAAACCAAAAACATAAACTAACTTCTAATTAAGAAATCTGTTTATATATTCAGGTAGCTCAACCCCAGCTTTAAGCAAGAGCAACACTAACTCATCAATTGCAAACATCCCAGCTGGTGTGAAAAACTAATTAATGAAGTTTTTAATGATGTCAAAAACATACAATCCTGTCATTTAGCAGCAGCAGCCTTGCCTATGCTCTCTCTTCTTAACTATATGAGATGACTTTGTATCACTGACTATGGAGACATCTATGGTGGCATAGCTCCTCATTCTGACCCTCAGGAAGCGCCAGGCACTGCAGTGGCCCCAGCCTCTGAATGGACCATTGGGGCCGAAGTAAGTAGCTACCTATCTGAAAAAAAGGTGCTACTGTCATTAAAATGACTGTTCTACCCACCCCCTTCCGCTGGCATGCAATGCAGTTAACAGGGTCTGCAATGGAGCAATTGCTCAAGGAACCATCGGTATTATTTCTGACTAATGCTAGAAATTTGTATCTTGAGCTAAAGCTTTTATAGTAATAATAATTTCTGCAATAAAATAAAATCTGCTGGGAAAGACCTCTTTAAAGTGTTGAAAAGCAAAGATGTCACTTTGAGGACTAAGGTGTGCCTGACCCAAGCCACCATATTTTCAGTCACCTCATATGAAAGGAAGACTGAAGAATTGATGTCTTTGAATTACGGTGTTAGTGAAGAGTATTGACTACACCACAAACTGCCAGAGATAGAACAAATTTGTCTTGCTTCTTACATAGCCAGAGTGCTCCTTGGAAGCGAGAATGGTTAGACCACATATCACATACTTTGAAGAGGTTGCCAGGAGGTATCAGTCCCTGGAGAAGGATGTCATGCTTGGTAAGGTAGAGTGTCAGCGAAAAAGAGGAAGACCCTTGATGAGATGGATTGACACAGTGACTGCAACAATGGGCTCAAACATAACAAGGACTGTGAGGATAGCCAAAGTGTATCCTTCTGTTACCAAACCCTAGAAGGTGGGTCCTTGTCTGGAACGCTCAGATTTGCCAATAACCTGGACACCGGTCTTTGAGGAAGAGAAAGTAACTTAATTGCAATGGACAGAGCAAGGAGCCGGAGGACGTTCCTCAGATCCGACTCCTCAAGCGATGGGGAAGCCCGGCGTATATGTGATTTGGGCAGCAAGATGACAGATGCACAGCCATACTGAGGAGGGAAGATTCTAAAAGGTGGCCAGAAAACAGAAGGTGACGTGGTTCTTGTTGGGCCTCTAGCTTTGGAATAGGGTCTGGGTGATGATTTTCCTTTTGATTTGTACCTCCTGTTGCTGCGTCCTCTGTTGAAGTCAATTAGTGGTCACACCAAGCCCTTCTGCATATGTGGGGTGGGCCAAATCTGACTTGGGCTAGTTTAAGAACTAATGGAAATTTACTGACATTAGTAGGATCAGGTTACACCTCTGATCAGCATAGGGTCCCTGTAAGTCAGAACCAACTCGAAGGCACCTAACAACAACAAACATTCCTTACATTAAAACAAAACAAACAAAAAAACCCCGTTGCCATCGAGTCAATTCCTACTCATAGAGACCCTGCAGGACAGAGTAGAAGAGCCCCACAGAGTTTCTAAGGAGCACCTGGTGGATTTGAACTGCCAACCTTTTGGTTAGCAGCTGTAGAACTTAACCACTACACAACCAGGATTTCCTTTTCCCTACATATACAAGAATACAGTATCTTTAAATTATAAAAAGTAACAAAATTTACGCAGTGTATTTACTACTCAGCTTAATAAATAAACCAGTTCCTTTGATGCCTCCTGTTTGTCTAGGCCCAATAATATTTCTATCCTTTTTCTGAAGTTTCTGCTTATCATTACTTTTATTTTCGTTAAAGTTGAGCAATATGTCTCCCTGAATAACATACATATTTAATACTTAAGAATTTAATTTAATACTTAAAAATTTTGTATAAATAATATCCATATATATTCTTCAGGGGCTTGCGTTTTTCACCACCGGTATGTGTTTGAGAGTCCTTCACACTGATGCATGTGACAACAATTAATACCTTTTCTCTGCTGTGCACTATTTCAATGTATGCACATACAATTTACAGACGGACATTTGTGTCTTCCAGATTTTTGCTACCACGAACCCTTCTGCATTAACTTTTTCACACATTCATGTTTTCGGGTTGATGTGCGCAAGATTTTTTCTAGGATAAAAAGTTTTCTCATTAGAATAGGATTTCTTGATAAAAGTGCACGTGTAATTTCAATTTTCCAAGATAATGCCAATTTTTTCCAGAGCATTGTGCCAACTTCCACCGACAGTAGATAAAAGTACCATATGTTCCATATGGTCACCAAAATTTGGTACTGGCTTGTTATTTATTTGACAATCTAAAACCTGTTGCCATTGAGTCAGCTCTGACTCATAGCGACCCTACAGGACAGAATAGAACTGTTGCCTAGGGTTTCCAAGGAGTGCCTAGTGGATTCAAACTGCAGGCCTTTTTGTTATCAGCTGAGCTCTTAACCACTATGCCACCAGGGATTTATTTGACAATCTAGTGAGTTTTAATAGTTCCTTATTTTGTTTACATGTCCTTAATTAATAATAAGGTTGAGCTTTTTTTTTTAAATATGTCCTAGCCTTTAATGTTTTCTCAATGAAATGTCTGTTCATGATATTTTGTCCATTGACTTTTTAGGGTTCTTCTTAATAATGTTTAACTTTTTATATATTCTGGATTCCAACGCTTTGTTTTATGCATTATAAACGTATTCTTTCATTTTGTGGCTTGTCGTTTCACATTTTTTATGATTCCATTTAATGAAAAGAAGTTTACTTTTGTCTTTTTTTGTTTTACTTTTACTATGTTTAAATTTGTCAGTTTTTTTTTTCTTTACGGTCTGTGCTTTCCATGTCTTGTGGAAGAAATCCTCCTACCTAAATGTCATAACAACTTTTTCCTAGATTTGTTGTAAATTTTAAGTTTTGCTTTTCAATTTAAGTCACTAACCCAACTGGAATTAAATTTTGCGTATGGTGTGATGTAGGCAGGCAGGCAATTTCACTTTTTTTCCATAAGGATAACCATTGATTGAAATGTCATTCACGTCACATCAGGTCCGCATGAATGTATGGGTCTCTTTCTATCTGTTAAAACAATATTCCTGAGCCCCACTACTACATTCTGGATACTATACCTTATCAGGTATTGATTGCATTGGACAAGTCTGCTGAACAAAGATCTCTTAAAAATATTTTTTTAAAGCAAAGACATCACTTTGATGACTGAAGTGTGCCTGTCCCAAGCCACGGTCTTTTCAGTCACCTGATAAGCATGCAAAAGCTGGACAGTGAAAAAGGAAGACAGAAGAAGAATTGATGCATTCGAACTGTGGTTCTGGGGAAAAATGTTGAATATACTACGGACTTCCAGAAGAACAATGTTTTGTTCTGTTATAATTAAGGTCGCCATGAGCTGGAGCCAACTTGACTACAACTAACAACATACCCTTATCAGATGTATGATTCGAAAGTATGTTCTACCATTCTGTTGATTGTCTTTTCACTTTCTCATTAGTGTCCTTTGATGCGTAGATGTTTTTAAATTTGATGAAGCCCAACTTATCTGCTTTTCTTTTGTTGATTTCGTATTGTTGTTTTTGGTGTCATATTTAAGTATCCATTGCCAATCTAAGGCCATGAAGGTTTACTCTTAGGTTTTCTTCAAAGAATTTTATAGTTTTAGCACTTACATTTAGGTCTTTCATTTATTTTGAGTTTAATTTTGTATGTAGTGTGAAGTAGGAGTACAACTTCAATTTTTTGCCTTTGAAGATCCTATTGTCTCAGAACTATTTGTTGAAAAGATTATTCCTTCCCTGTTGAATGGTCTTGGCACCCATTTAGAAAATCAGTTGCCCCCTGATGTATAAATTTTTTTTGGACTCTCAGTTCTATTCTATTGATCTACGTGCCTGTCCTATGCTAGTACCACATTGTTTTACTGTTTTGATTATTGTAGTTTTATAATAAAGTTTGAGATATGGAAGTGTGAGTACTCCAAATTTTTCTGTAACAAGACTGTTTGGCTCTGCGGGGTCCCATACAATTCCATATAAATTTGAAGATCAGCTTTTCCATTTCCGCAAAAAAGCCGTTGAGACTTGACAGAGATTGCATTGAATCTATAGACTTGCATGGAATATCATTTTCCATCCTTTCATTATTACCATATTCTTGTCTTTAGACCGAAAGTTAGTCTCTTACAAACAGCACATAGTTGAATCATAAACACGACAACTCTTTTATATATTTTGCAAATCTCTACCTTTTATTGGAGATTTACACATTTACGTGGAGTCCCTAGGTAGTGTAGATGGTTAAACTGTGAGCTATTTACTGAAAGGTTGACGGTTTGAACCCACCCAGAGGTGCCTCAGAAGAAAGGCCTGGTTATCTGCTCCCAAAATGTCACAGTCATGAAAACCCCATGGAGCGCAGTTCTACTCTGCAACACATGGGGTCACCATGAATTGGAATCAACTTGACGGCACCTGGTTTGTTTTGTTTTGTGTGTATGTGTATGTGTTTTTAAATCCATTTACATTTAAAGTAAATATCGATAAGGAAGGACTTAGTTATAGCATTTTCCTATTTGTTTTCTATATATCTTATACCAGCTTCCGTTTCTCAGTTCCTCCATTACTGCCTTTTTGTGATTGTTTCTTTCTAGCATGCTTTTTTAAACTCTCATCTCATTTCTTTTTTTGCATATTTTGTCAGTTCTTTTTTTTTTAATGGTTACCTTGGAGATTAAATTGCCGCCTTACCCTTTAACAATCAAATTCGAGTTAATAGCAACTAAGTTTCAATACCATATAAAAACTCTGTTCCTCCACAGTTCCATTCTCTTTAAGCTGTTATTGTCACAAATTACGTCTTTTTACATTCTCTATTTTTTTATCCATTAACAGAGGTTTGTAATTATTGTTTCTGTATTCATTTTTTAAATGTTATAGAAAATAAATAAGGAGTTGCAAACCAAATATGCACTTCCACTGGCAGTGGTTGAGCTCTCAGCTGCTAATTGAAAGGTTGGCGGTTTGAACTCACCAGATGTTCCACAGTTGTGGTAGTCTGCTTCCATAAAGATTTACGGCCTTGGTAACCCTATGGAGGAAGTTCTACTCTGTCCTACAGGGTTGCTATGAGTCAGAGCAACTCTACAGCAGTGGGTTTTGTGTAGCTTAATAGCCTTTCCTTTCAGCCTGGAGGACTCCCTTCAGCATTCTTTGTAGGGAAGCTCTACTGGTGACAAACTCACTCAGTGTTTCTTTATCTGAGAAAATCTTAATCTCTCCTTAGTTTGTGAAGGATAATTTTACTGGATATGGTATTCTTGATTGATAGGTTTTTTTGTTTTGTTTGTTTTCCAGCACTTTAAATAAGTTATCCCTCTGCCACTGGCCTCTATAGTTTATGATGGTAAGCTAGCTGTTAATCTTACTGAGAATTCCTTGTATGTGCCAATTTGTTTTGTTTTGTTTTTGCTGTTTTAAAGTTTCTCTCTTTGTCTTTTGATTTCCACAATTTGATTATAATGTGTTTTAGCATGGATATCTTTGAGTTTATCTTGCTTAGAGTTTGTTGAGGGTCTTGGATGTGTAGGTTCATGTCTTTTATCATATTTGAGAAGTTTTCAGCCATTATTTCTTCAAATATTCTTTCCACCCCCACCTTTTTTGAGGGGTGACTCCCACTATGAATATGCTAGTATGCTTAATGGTGCATCACAGGCCTTTTAGTGTCTGTTCATCTTCATTATTTTCTTTCTGCTCCTTAAACTGGATTATCTCCATTGATCTATTTTAAATTCATTGATTCTTTCTTCTGCCTGCTGAAATATGCTGTTGAATCCCTCTAGCAAATTTTTTATTTCAGTTATTGTGCTTTTCATCTCCAGAATTTATAGATAGACATATAGATACATATATATGTATCTATATATTCCTTTTTATAATTTCTATCTCTTTATTGATAGTCTCTACCAGGACATCATTCTCTTGGTTTCCTTTAGTACTTTGTCCAACATTTCCTTTAAGTTTTTGAGTATATTTAATACAGTTTATTTGAAGTCTTTGTCTAGGAAGTCCAATGCCTGAGCTTCCTCATGTACACACACACACACAAACTAAACCAATTGCCATTGATTTGATTCCTACTCATAGTGACCCTATAGGATAGAGTAGAACTGCCCCACAGGGTTTCCAGGGAACGGCTGGTGGATTTGAAGCTCTTAACTCCTGTGTCACCAAGGCTTCCCCTCATGTACAATTATTATTAACTTCTCATTTTCCTGTGAATGACCCAATCAAAACCCACTGCTGTCGAGCCGAATCCGACTCATAGCGACCCTATAGAACAGAGCAGAACTGTCCCATAGAGTTTCCAAGGAGCACCTGGCGGATTTGAACTGCTGACCTCTTGGTTAGCAGCTGTAGCACTTAACCACTACACCACTAGGGTTTCTGCTTCCTGTGAATAGGCCAGGATTTTTTGTTTCTTCATATGCTTTCCATTTTTTGTTGAAAAATGGACATTGTAAATGTTATAATGTGGCCACTCTGTAAATCACATTTCTCTGCATCCTCAGATTTTGTTGTTGCTATTTGTTGTAGGATATCATCTTCTTCTAAGGACATCAGTCATTGGATTAGAGACCACATCTTAATTTGATTACATCTACAAAGACCCTATTTCCAAATAAGGTCACATTCACAGATGCTGCAGTTAGAATTTCAATATATCTTTTGGGCAACATAATCTAACCTCCAGTATGAGGTATGAGGGCTGGCAGATGGGCAATTTAAAATGCCACAGCCATCTTTTAACAAAAAGCAGTAGCTTCTTTCTTCACCATGCCTTCCCCTGATTGTTGTAAGTTTTTGACTAGATTCCTCAGTTCTGCAATAGTTAATTTTGACAATTTTTGCCAGCTTATTCGTTTGTTTTGTGGAAGGTTGTAACCTCGGAGTTCCCTATTCTGCTACTTTCAGCGACATCACTCTTGTCTTTTTTGTTTGTTTGTTTCAGGTGAGTGAAGAAATTCAGTCCCTGTTACTCCATATCCGCTGGTAGTATAATCCTCCTTGTGTATGGATATTAACCTTACTTTTTGCCACCTGGGAAACATCTTCATTGTTTCTAACATATGTGTGTAGATACTTGACATTTTTCAAAGCAGTCATCTCCTCTGCAAATAATGACAATATGATTATTTTTCTTTTCCCATCTGCATATATTTTATTTCCTGTTTTTTTTTTACTGCACATCCTAGAACTCAATACAGTGTTGTACAAAAATACTGGGAGTGTTCATTTTTGTCTTATTAGCAATTTTAAATGAAATTCTTCTACTGTTCCACTATTGAATATATTATTTATAGTAGGTTTTGTTTAAATAATGTTTATCAAGTAAATATCCTTTATTTTAGCAGTTTGCTAGACTTTTAATTTTTTTCTAGCTACTTTTTTTTTTTTATTGTACTTTAGATGAAGGTTCACAGAACAAACTAGTGTCTCATTAAACAACTAGTACACATATTGTTTTGTGACATTGGTTACCAAACCCATGTCATGTCGACACTCTCCTTTCTCAACCTTGGGTTCCCTGTTACCAGCTTTCCTGTCCCCACCTGCCTTCTAGTTCTTGCCCTCAGGCTAATAAGCCCCTTTAGTTTCATTTTGTTTTATGGGCCTCTTTAATCTTTGTCTGAAAGGTGAACCTCAGGAGTGACTTTATTACTGAGCTAAAAGGGTTTAGGGGCTATACTCTCGGGGTTATTTCAGTCTCTGTCAGGCTAGTAAGTCTAGTCTTTTTTTGTGAGTTAGAATTTTGTTCTACATTTTTCTCCAGCTCCGTCTGGGGCCCTCTATTTTGATCCCTGTCAGAGCAGTCAGTGGTGGTAGCTGAGCACCATGTCATTGTACTGGACTCAGCCTGGTGGAGGCCACAATAGATGCAGTCCATTAGTACTTCGAACTAATCTTTCCCTTGTGTCTTTGGTTTTCTTCATTCTCCCTTGCTCCCAACAGGGTGAGACCAGTGGAGTATCTTAGATGGCTGCTCACAAGCTTTCAAGATGCCAGACAATACTCACCAAAGTAGAAAGTAGAACATTTTCATTATAAACTATGTTATGCCTATTGAGACAGATGTTCCCCAAAACCATAGCCTTTACAGCCCTCAGCCCAGTGATTCGGTCCCTCGGGGACTTTGGATGTGTCCATGGAGCTTCCATGGCCTTGCCTTTGACAAGCTGTGCAGGTTTCCCCCCATATCGTGTACTGGCTTACCTGTCACCAAAGTTGCCACTTTATCTATTCCCTAGTGTTTTTCCACCCCACCCCTCCCATCAAAGATTGTTTCTTTTAGTGTGTAAACCTTTTCAAGAGTTTTTATAGTAGTGGTCACATACAATGTTTATACTTTTGTGTTGATTTATTTCACTCAGCATAATGCCCTCCAGATTCATCCATGTTGTGAGATGCCTCACAGATTCATCCTTGTTCTTTAAGGTTGCATAATACTCCATGGCGTGTACATACGTACCATAGTCTGTTTATCGAGTCGTCTGTTGATGGGCATCTAGGTTGTTCCCATTTTTTGCTATTGTGAACAATACTGCTGTGAATATGGATGTGCTGTGTCTATTCCTGTGATAACTCTTATTTCTCTAGGATATATTCCTAGGAGTGGGATTGTTGGATCATATGGTACTTCTATTTCTTGCTTTCTAAGGAAGTGCCATATAATTTTCCAAAATTGTTGTATCATTTTACATTCCCACCAGCAGTGCATAAGAGTTACAATCTCCCCAAAGCCTCTCCAACACATGTTATTTTCTGGTTTTTGATTCATGCCACTAATGCTGTGGTGAGATGGTATCTCATTGTGGTTTTGATTTGCATTTCTCTAATGGCTAGTGATCGTGAGCATTTCTTCACGTCTGTTAGCTACTTGAATGTGGCTGTTCTTTTCCTTTGGTGAAGTGTCTGTTCATTTCCTTTGACCATTTTTTAATTGGATTTGTCTTTTTTTTGTAGAGGTGTTGGACTTTCCCATAGATTTTAGAGATTAGAACTTTGTCTGATTTATAAAAGCCAAAAATTTTTTCCCAGTCCGTAGGTTCTCTTTGTACTCTTTTGGTGAAGTCTTTTGATGAACATAAGTGTTTAATTTTTAGAAGATCCCACTTATCCAGTTTGTCTTCTGGAGTTTGTGTGTTAGTTATGGTTTGTATCCTGTTAATGCCATGTATTAGGGCCTCTAGCAGTGATCCTATTTTTCTTCTGTATAGTTTTTGGCTTTATATTTACATCTTTGATCCATATTGAATTAGTTTTTGTGTGTGGTGTGAGGTATGGCTCCTGTTTCATTTTTTTTGTAGATGGGCATCCAGTTCAACCAGCACAATTGGTTAAAAAGACTGACTTTTCCCCTTTTGATGGCCTTTGGGCCCTTGCCTAAGATCAGGTGGATGGATTTACTTCTGGGTTCTCAATTCTGTTTCATTGGTGAACGCATCTGTCATTGTCCCAGTACCAGGCTGTTTTGACTTCCATAGCTGTGTAGTAGGTTCTCAGGTCAGGTAGTGTAAGTGCTCTTATTTTATTTTTCTTCTTCAATAGTGCTTTACTTATCCGGGGTCTCTTCTCTTTCCATGTAAAGTTAATGATTAAGTTTTCCATCTCTTTAAAGAATGTTGTAGGTATTTCATAGGGATTGCATTGTATTTATAGATTGTTTTGGGTAGAATTGTCATTTTCACAATGTTGAGTCTACCTATCCATGAGCATGGTATATTTTTCCATTTAAGTAGATCTCTTTTGGTTTCTTGCGGTAGTGTTTTGTAGTTTTCTTTGTATAGGTCTTTTACATCTCTGGTTAGATTTATTCCTAAGTACTTTTTTTTTTTTAGGGTCTATTAAAATGGTATTGCTTTCCTGATTAACTTTTTGTGAGTCTCTTTATTGATGTATAGGAATCCAACTGATTTTTGTATGTTTATCTTGTATCCTGATGCTCTGCTGAATCTTTCTGTTAGTTTCAGTAGTTTTCTTGTGGAGTCTAGGGTTTTCTAGGTATGGTATCATATCATCTGCAAATATGGACAGTTTTACTTCTTCCTTACCAATTTGGATGCCCATTATTTCTTTTTCTTGCCTTATTGCTCTAGCTAGGGCTTACAGCACAATGTTAAATAGGAATAGTGATAAAGGGCATCTTTGTCTTTTTCCTGTTCTCAAGAGGAATATTTTCAACCTCTCTCCATTGACTATGATGTTGGCTGTTGGTTTTGTGTACATGTCCTTTATTATATTGAGGAATTTCCCTTCTATACCTATTTTATTGAGAGTTTTTATCAGGAATGGGTGTTGGACTTTGTTGAATGCCTTTTCTGCATTGATTGAGATGATCATTTAATTCTTTTATTTTATTTATGTGGTGGATTATGGTGACTGATTTTCTAATGTTGAATCATTAGAAATGATTTTCTAATGTTGAATCCCACTTTGTGATGGTATATATTTTTTTGATATAATGCTGAATTCTATTGGCAAGAATTTTGTTGAGAATTTTTGCATCTATATTCATGAGAGATATTGGTCTTTAATTTTCTTTTTTTGTGGTGTCTTTGCCAAGTTTTGTTATCAGGGTTATGCTGACTTCATAGAATGAATTCAGAAGTATCGTTTCCTTTTCTATGTTCTGAAATAGTTTGAGTAGTACTGGTGTAAGCTTTTCTCTGAATGTTTGGTAGAATCCTCCAGTAAAGTCATCTGGGTCAGGGCTTTTTTTTTGTTGTTGGGAGTTTTTTTTTTTTACCTTTGCAATATCTTCTTTTCTTACGGGTCTGTTCAGATTTGGAACATTATTTTGTGTTAGTTTGGGTAGGTAGTGTGTTTCTAGAAATTTGTCCATTTCCTCTAATCTAGGTTTTCAAATTTGTTGGAATATATTTTTTCATAATACTCTGTTATGATCTCTTTTATTTCAGTTGGGTCTGTTGTAATGTTCCCCATTTCATGTCTTATTTGGGTTATTTGAATCATCTCCTGTTTTTCTTTTGTCAATTTGCCAGTGATTTGTCAATTTTGTTGATCCTTTCAAAGAAGCAACTTTTGGTTTTGTTGATTCTTTCTATTGTTTTTCTATTCTCTATTTCATTTATTTCTGCTTTGATCCTTATATTTCCTTTCTTCTGATGGCTGTGGGCTTCTTTTGCTGTTCTCTATTTCTTTGAGCTGTGTATCTAATGTTTTGATTTTGTCCCTTTCTTCTTTTTTGATGAGTGCATCTGTTGGTATAAATTGGCCTCTGAGGACTGCCTTTGCTGTGTCCCAAAGGTTTTGGTATGATGTGTTTTCATTCTCCTTTGATTCTAGGAATTTTTTGATTCCATCTTTTATTTCTTCTATTACCCAGTGGTTTTTAAGCAGGGTGTTATACAGTTTCCATGTACTTGACGTTTTTTTTCCTTACTCTTCCTGTTGTTAATTTCTATTTTGATGGCTTTGTGATCAGAGAAGATATTTTGTATTAGCTCAATGTTTTCAATTTTGTCTAGGGTTTTCTGTGGCCTAAGATGTGGTCCATTCTGGAGAATGTTCCATGTCCATTGGAAAAGAATATGTAATTTGTGGTTGTTTGGTGGAGTATTCTATATGTGCCTATGAGGCCAAGTTGGCTGATTGTGGTCTTTAGATCTTCTGTATCTTTGTTGAGTTTCTTTCTAGATGTTCTGTCCTTTATTTACCAAGTGTGGCGGGTTGAAGCCTCCTATTATTATTGTGGAACTGTCGATTTCTCTTTTCAGTGCTGTTAGAGTTGGTTTTATGTATTTTGGGGCCCCGTCATTAGGTGCATAGATGTTTATTATGCATATGTAGTCATGATGGATCATCCCTTTAATCATTATATAATGCCCTTCTTTGTTTTTTATGGTGAATTTTGTTTCAAAGCCTGTTTTACCTGAGATTAGTATTCCCACTCCTGTTCTTTTTGGGTAGCTCTTTGCTTGATATATTTTTTTCCATCCTTTGATTTTTTAATAAATTTATCTCTTTGTTTCTAAGGTGTGTCTCTTGTAGACAGCATCTTAATGAACCCTATTTTGTTATCCATTAGATAACTTTCTGTCTCTTTAATGTTTAGGCCATTTACTTTCAGTGTAATCAGTGATAGGTGTAAGTTTATTGCTGTCATTTTGCAGTGCTTTTTTTGTGGTGCAGATTGTTTTTGTTGTTCCTTTTACTCTCCTGTGTCAAATTCCTTTTGGTTGTGGAGTTTGTTTTGTGTAGATTTCGTGTTTACTGAGACTTTATGTTTTTTTATTTTGATGAGTAGGTTTGTTAACTTTCTTTGTGGTTACCTTGAAATTTACCTTTATCTCCCTAAGTTTGACCAGTCTTTTATTACTTGATATTGCCTTGCCTTCCTTTCCATTTGAAAGTTCTATATCTACAGCATTTATTCCCTCCTTTATTGTTTTGACGTTGTTGTCATTTACAGACTAACCTCTCTGGTTCCCTGTTGTGAATCTTTGAGTTTTGATTAATCCTTGAGAATTAATTACCTCAGTTGGTGTCTGGCTGATGCAGTCTTGCAGCCTAAATTGAAGCTGATGCCTGATGTTGTTTATTCTCAAACCTAAAGACTCCCTTTAATAATTCTTGTAAATTTCATTTGTTTTTTACTTATTCCCTTAATTTCTGTTTATCTGGAAATGTCCTAATTCCACCATCATATTTGAATGAAAGTTTTGCAGGGTATATTATTCTTGGTTGGCAATTTTTTTCTTTCAAGGTCTTATATATGGTATCCCATTGCCTTCATGCTGTATGCTTTCTGCTGAATAATCAGAGCTTAGACTTACTGTTTCCCCTCTGTATGTAACTTTTTGTTTTTCTCAAGCTGCTCTCAGGATTCTCTTCATCTTTGGTTTTAGTGAGTGTGATTATGATATGCCTTGGTGATTTTCTTTTGGGGTATATCCTATACGGGGTTTGTTGAGCTTCTTGGATGGTCAGCTTTTCCTCTTTCATGATATTAGGGAAGTTTTCTGTCAGCAGTTCTTCAATGATCCTCTGTGTGTTTTCCATTTTCTCCCCCTGTCCTGTAACTCCAATCACTCATAAATATTTGCTTTTGATTATATGCCACATCCTTCTCAAAGTTTCTTCATTTTTCTTCACTCTTCTTTCTGATTTTTCCCCCAAAGTGGTTTCCAAGTATTTGTCTTCAATTTCAGTGATCCTGTCTTCCATTGTTTCAAACCTGCTCCTCAGCCCTTGTATGACACTGTTCATTTCTGAAATCTTGTTGTTTACCTTTTGGATTTCTAATTGCGGTTTTTGTATGATTTCTAGTTGTGAATTTATTTTGAAACTTTGTTGCTGTATTATTTTCCTGAATTCTTCCATTTTTTGTCTGCTTTTCCATGAATTTGTCTGCATTTTCCATGATTTTGTCTATTTTTTTCCTTATTTTTGTCTGTCTTTTCCTCCAACTGTTGGATAGCTGTGAATATTAGAGTTTTGAGTTCCCCATAGGGTAGTTCCAGTAGGGGTCATTTGTGGCACATAGTGGGGCCGACAGGTCGGGGCTGGTGGTCAGTGCTAGGCAGGTTCTGGTAGACTATGCCTGTGCTGCTCGGGGTGCAGTGTTCAGCCCATGGTTCAGATAGGAAGAAAAGAAAAGAGAGATTGTGATGCATAGAGCTAAGTGGGTGTGGAAAAGAGAAAGAGAAGAGAGAAACAGGAGCCCCCCAAAAAATTTTGCTGAGGTAACCTGCCATTGGAGTGGCATAAACCCAGGAGAAGCTGTATGCCAATGTCTTTCTAGCCAGGTGGTGAGGCACAGCCAGTCAGGAAGGTAGAGATATGGCACTTGCAGTTAAATGGGCAGGAGAAAAGAAAGGAAGGAAGGGAAAAAGAGATAAGAAAATAGATTTTTTTTTTAAAAAGAAGAAAGGCACGTGTAACTAGATCTTCAGGAGAATGAATGGAAGGAATGTAGAGAAAGACAAGAAATTAAGAAACAAAGATGCCAGTAGTTGGGAGGAAAGAAAGGAAGAGAGGTAGAGACAGACAAGAAACCAATAAAAAAGAAAGAAAGAAAATGCCCCAAGGGAGCCCCCAGAAGCAGGCCCCCAGCCAAGTGGCACTGCACATCCCATTGAGAAGGAGCAGAGATGGCACATGGCACCAGGTGTTCAGGAGAAGTGTAAGGAAGGAAGGTAGAGGGAGACAAGAAATAGAGGGAAAAAATCCCCGAGGGAGCCCACTGGCTTGGTGGCTTAGATGGGGGAAGTGGTTCACAAGCTGCCAGGCACTGCACGGCCCATCTAAGGGTTGGAGATGGCACACAGCGCCGGGTACTCAGGAAACAGGAAAAGAAGGAATGTAGAGAAAGACAAGAAACAAAGAAAAAGAGAAAAAGAAAAAAATGCCCCCTGGGAATCCCACTGGTGTGGCAACGTGGACCAGGGAAGCTGGTCCCCAGTCAAGTGGTACTTCATACCCTGTCAGTAAGAACTGGAGATGGCACATGAAGCCAGGTGTTCAAGAGACAGGAAGGGAAGAAGGTGAGAGTTAGGGAAGAAGGTGAGAGGTAGAGAAGAAACTAAAAGAAGCCAAAAAAAGCCACAACAGCAACAAAAAAAATGGCACTGAAGGACTCAGATGGTGGGGGCAGGGCAAATCCAAGCAGCAGTGAACCAGTGCCTCCCTGGCCTAGTGATAGCAGCCTGCCAGGAAGTGGCAGAGGCCAAGCAGGGGGAAGAAGGGTGGGGGATGGAAAGCGTATATCCTTGGTCCCGGTGCTCTGTCTCCTGCTGGGAGCTCTGTGAAGCTGCCTTCTAGTACTCCCTGTCTGCCAGTCTTCATGGATGAGGAGCCCAAGATGGTCAATCTGTGCCCTGTTAGCTGATAGGGAACCTCCACTCCATATCTCTTCTAGTTCTCTGTTCTCTGTCAGTTTCATATTCTATTATCATTAAGGAAATGAGTTTCTTTGTGGTCAAGCTAAAGAATGTGAATACTTCATGGAAAACTTATCTCACTCTCCTCCTGTTTTCTGATGTACTGGGCAAAGTAATAAAAAAAAAAAAAAAATCTTAGAAACTCTTTGTTTCCACTCTCCTCCAGATATATAACGCCCTGAGCAAGGTAGTTGTTAATCAACCATTCCTGAAAATATCCCTTATGTCATTTCTTTGTGACCAACATGACCCCCCCTTGACCCGATGTCTTTCAATTATGTCTTTTAGCCACTCAATGTACTCATGTAACCAATGATGTTAAAGGTTTTGCTTTACTTTGCCCCACATTTGACTCACCTTAATTACTGTAAACAAATGAAAATATTGTAATTTTACTTTCCCCCTTCAGTTTTATAATTACTCGTGACTTGCATTTTTTCCTTAAGATCATTAAGCTTCAGCCTGAGATTTTGGGATGTACCATTGCAATGCTTGGCTTCAATAAATCTCTATTGATTTTACCTCAGTGGAGCTGGAGAGCCTTTTCTCTACACTAATACTCAGGGCTTTCTCTTAATTCTGGAATGAGTCTTACTAAGTTATATTTTTGTAAGATTTTGTCTAAGTTCTCAAATTTATTGACATATAGTTGTTCATAGTATTATCTTTAAAAAAAAAAAACATTTCTGCTTTATCTGTGTTCATGTTCCTCTTTTATCTTCATAACTCTTGCCAGGATTTTTTATTTTTTATTATTTTTTTTTTAAAGACCCAGCTTATAACATCATTCTATTACATCATTTCTATTTAAGAAATGCTTGATCTTATCTTTATGATTTTTCATCTTTCATTTTTATTCTTTCCTACTTTTTACTACTTTAGTAAGTTAAATGCTTAATTCATGTTATCACTTTTCAGCATTTCTTCATTTGTAATAAATTTATTTTATGCTACATATTTCCCTTAAACACTTTATAGCTGCATCACATTATAACAGCATTTTTATCATCAGATCAAACTATTATAATTTCCATTATTATTTCTTCTTTGAATTTTGACTTATTTAGAAGTTCGTGTTTTAAGTTCCAAAAACATTGAAGTGATGCTTATTTTTATATTGATTTCTAACTTAATTGCAAAAAATATTGTTTGTATGATGACTATTCCTTGAAATTTGTTGTGACCTGTTTTATGGCTTAGTGTTTTATCTTTTTTTAAATAATTTTCTGTGTGTGTAAGAATAATCTATAATTTTTTATAAGGTGGCACAGTGGTCAAAGTGATTGACTGCTAACTGAAAGGTCAGCAATTTGAAACCATCAGCAGCTTAGCAGGGGAAAGGTGTGGCAGATGTGGCAGTCTGCTTCCATAGAGATTTACAGCTTTGGAAACCCTATAGGGTCACTATGAGTCAGAATCAACTCTCCAGCAGTGTTTTTTTTTTCTTTTTTCTTTTGGTTGTATCGAGCTTGGAGCCCTGGTGGCACAGGGGTTAAGAGCTCAGCTGCTAACCAAAAGGTCAGCAGTTCAAATCCACCAGCTGCTCCTTGGAAACCTTATGGGGCAGTTCCACTCTGTTCTATAGGGTCACTATGAGTAGGAATCGACAGCAATAGGTTTGTTTTTTTTTTTTTTGTACGTTAAGCTTGTTTATTGTGTTGTTTAACTCTCTGAAATTTCTAGTGGTTATACTTTTTTTTTTTAACCAATTTCTGAGGGAGCATTAAAATCATCCACTATTTTATAGATTAGTTCATTTTTCACGTGGCCTGTCAATTTTTACTTTAAGCAGGTGCATACATGTTTAAAATTGGTATATAAACTGGAAAACTTAATATCTTATTCAGCTACCTATTTTATGCCTGATAATTCTATTTGTCTTAGTAACTTTTAAGTGTGTCTCTTATAATCTTATAGCTGGATTTTCAGTATTCAGTGTGGCAATCTTTAGATTTTAATTGAGATTTTAGAGACTATGCACTTTTTAAAAAATATTTTAATTTGTTTTTGGTGAAAATTTACACCGGAAATTGGGCTCTCATTTAACAATTTCTATACATATTATTCAGTGACATTGATTACATAATTCACAATATATTAGCATTCTCATTTTTTTCCATTTTGGTTGATCTATTTCCATTAATCTAGCTTCCCTTTCGCCCCCTTATCTTCTCATCTTTGATCGAGGGTAAATGTTAAACATTTGATTTCATCTGGACAATCATTTAAGAAGAACAGCACTCACAGGTAATATTATTTATTTATAGGCCAATCTGTCATTTGGCTGAAAGGTGACTTCTAGGAGTGGTTTGGGTTCCAAGTTTAAAGAGTATCTCAGGGTAATAGTCTTGGGGGTTGTAAACCTGGCTCTTTTTTTTTTTTTTTTTTAGGAATTTGAGTTTTGTTCTGCATTTTTGTCCCATTCTATCTGGAACCATTTATTGAGTTCCTGGTCAGAACAGTCCATAGTGGTAGATGGGAACCATCTAGTTCGACAAAGTAGGTGATGTCATTTTTTGTGTAGACTATTGGTTCTATAGACTAGTTTCTTCTTAGAGTTTTTGGTGTCCTTTCTCTTTAGCTCTGGACAAGTAGAGATCAATAGTTTATCTTAGATGGACATTCACAAGCTTTTAAGATCCCAGATACTACTCACCAAACTTAGATGTAGGACATTGTCTTTACGGACTATATTATGCCAATTGACTGAGTTCCCCCAGGAGACTATGGTCCTAAGCCCTCAAATCCAGTAGGTCAATCCTGTGAGGTGTTTGGCTGTGTCTAGAAAGTATCCGTAACTGTGCCCCCATGTGCTCTGTTTTATACTTGAAAATATATGCAGCACACATAAACATGTATATATATAAAAAAATATATTTTTTTTGTAGCCTACAGTTATTCATATATGACTTCCTGTACATATTTATGCATCCATGGAGGTGCAGTTGTTAAGCATCCGACTGCTAACCAAGAGATCATCAGTTTGAATCTACCAGCTGCTCCTTGGAAACCCTATGGTGAAGTTCTACTCTGTCCTATAGGGTCACTATGAGTCAGAATTGACTCAACGGCAATGAGTTTAGTGTTTTTTCTTTTTTTTTTTTTTAATATCTATGTAACCAAACACATATATTTTAGTTTTTATTACTGTTATTGCAAAATTGTGTTTCCTTCAATGATTTTTTTACAAAGTTCCACATAAATTATTCTTTGACATTAGTTATATTTATCACTATTTGCCAGTGTTAACTTTAATAGTGTCATTAACCTTCTATCTGTACTTAAACACTCATCTTTACTTTGGTTGTGCTGTGCTCACTACTTCCACATTTCCCATCACCAAAAGTAACAAGTCTCTAAGTTCTAAAGTGTACTTACCCCTCGTCCCCTCTTCTCCCAGGTAGCCATCAATGTATATTAGTCTTTCTATACTTATCTGTCCTTGTTTTCTTATAAAAGAGGGATCATACAGTATTTGTCCTTATTTGCTAGACTTATTTCACTTACCTTGATGCCCCTCAGGCCCATCCATGTTATGATATGCTTTGCAGACTCATCATTGTTCTTTATGGAAGCATAGTATTCCAGTACGTGTGTGCACCACTATTTGCTTATTCAGTCATCTGTCGATGGGCACCTTAGGTTGTTTCCATTGTTTTACTACTGTGAATTAAGCTGCAATGAACATAGGGTGCATATATCTAGTTGTGTCAGTAGTTTTAGATTTCTAGTGTATATTTCTGCAGGGTTGTTATGAGTTGAAATTGACTCAATGGCTACACTTGTTTTTTTTTTTTTTTTAGGGTATATTTCTAGGACTAGGATTCCTGGATCATAAGGTAGCTCTATTTCTTGTAGCTGTGCTTTATAATCCTTATGGTATGAGTCTTTTATGTCATTGGCTAGGTTAATCCTAGATATTTTATTGATTCGCTATTGCAAATGGTATTGTTGTCTTTATTTCTTTTTCAGAGTAGTCAAATGTTAGTGTAGAGAAACCCAACTGATTTTTGTATTGATCTTGAATCCTGCAACGTTGCTAAATTCTTCTTTTAGTTCCAGCAGTTTCCTTGTGAATTCTTTAGGGTCTTCTATATGTAGGATCATGTCATCTGCAAATAGTGATAATTTTACTTCTTCTTTTCCAATCTGGATACCTTTTGTTTGTCTTTATAGTCATATTGCTCTGGCAAGGACTTCCAATACAATGTTGAATTGGAGTGGTAATAATGGGCATCCTTGTCTCATTCTTATTCTCAAAGGGAAGGTTCTCAACCTTTCTCCATTAAGTATGGTTGGTTTTTCTTGTGTGCCCTTAATTATGTTGAGGAATTTCCCTTTTATTCCTATTTTGCTGAGAGTTATTATCAGGAAAGGGTGTTGAATTTTATCAAATACCTTTTCTGAATCCATTGATATGATCATATGGCTCCTTTCCTATGTTTTGTTTATGCAATGAATTATATTAATTGATTTTCTGATGCTGAACTACCCTTATAATCTTGATATGAATCCCACTTGATCATGGTGTATGATTTTTTTTAACATGTTGCTTAAGTCTGTTGGCTAGAATTTTGTTTAAAATTTTTGCATCTATGTTAAAAAGGGATACTGGGTTGTAGTTTTCAATTTTTTTGTGTGTGTGTGTGTGATGTCTTTGCCTGGTTTTGGTATCAGGGTTATGCTGGCTTCATAGAAGGAGTTCGGTAGCGCTTCTTCCTCTTCCAAGTTTTTGAAGAAATTGTATAGGATTGGTGTCAACTCTTCTCTGACAGTTCGGTAGAATTCTCCAGTTTAGCCATCTGGCCCTGGATTTTCGTTTTTGTTGTTGGTGGTAGTTTTTTTTTTTTTTTTTTTTTGGCGTGACACCATCAATCTCTTCTTTTGTGATGGGCCTGTTTAAATTTTCTACCTCTATTTGTGATAAAGGAGGAGCCCTGGTGGTTAAGTGCTTGACAGCTAACTGAAAGATTATTGGTTCTAACTCACCAGCCACTCCACAGGAGAAAGATGTGACAGACCAGTTCCTCAAAGATTTACAGCTTTGGAAACCCTGTGGGGCAATTTTACTCTGTCCTACAGGGTTGCTATGAGTCAGAATTGACTTGAAGGCAGTGGGTTTGGTTGGTTTGGATTTGTGGTAATTTGGATACATGTTGCAGTCAGGTTGATTCTGACTCATAGCAATCCTATAGGACAAAGTAGAACTGCCCCACAGGGTTTCCAAGGAACAGCTGATGGATTTGAACTGCTGACCTTTTAGTTAGTAGTCGTAACTCTTAACCACCGTGCCACTAGGATAATTTGGATAGGTAGTGTGTTTCTAGGAATTTGTCCATTTCCTGTAGGTTTTCAAATTTGTTGGAGTATAATTTTTCATAGTAATTTGTTATGATCTTCTTTATCTCTGATGGCTCGGTCATAATGATGCCAATGTCATTTCTTAAATTGATTATTTCCCTCTTCTAGATTTTCTCTTTGTCAGTGTAGCCAGTTGTTTGCCTATTTTGTTGACCCTTTCAAGGAACCAACTTCTGGTTTTGTTAATTCTTTCAACTGCTTTTCTAATTCATTTACGTATGCCCTGTTTTATTTTTTCTTTTTTTCTGGTTGATTTTGGCTTCTTTAGTCCTTCCTTTTCTATTTGTTCAAGTTGTTGTTTTAAGTCAGTGATTTTGGATCTTTCTTCTTTTTTAATGTAGGCATTTATCGCTATAAATTTCCCTCTGAGTACTGCTTTTGTTGTGTCCCAAACGGTTTTATATGCTCTCTTTTCCTTTTCATTTGGTTCTAGGAATTTTTTTATTCAATTTTTGATTTCTTGTATGACCCAATAATTTTTAGTAGTGTATTATTTAATTTCCATGTAATTTTTCCATCTTATTTATCCCACTGGTGATTTCTAGTTTCATTTTTTTTTTTTTTATCATCATGGTCCGAGAAGACGTTTTGTATGACTTCAATCTTCTTAAATTTGTTGAAACTTGTTTTGTGACCTAGCATATGGTCTATTTGGGAAAATGATCCATGTATGCTACAGAAGAATATGTGTTGTTCTGATATTGGGTGGAGTGTTCAATATATGTCCATTAGGCCCAATTGTTGTTGCTGTTAGGTGCCATAGAGTTGGTTCCAACTCATAGCAACACTATGTACACCAGAACATAAAACTGCCTGATCCTGCACCATCCTCACAATCGTTTTGCTTGAGCCCATTGTTGCAGCCAGTGTGTCGATACATCTCTTTGAAGAACTTCCTCTTTTTCGTTGACTCTCTAACAAGCATTATGTCCTTCAGGGACTCGTTCTTCTGATAACATGTCCAAAGTTATCTCTGCTTCTCAGGAGCATTCTGGCTGTACTTCTTCCAAGACAGATTTGCTCATTCTTCTGATAGTCTATGGTATATGCAATATTTTTCACCAACACCATAATTCAAAGGCATCAAATCTTTGGTCCTCCTTATTCATTGTCCAGCTTTCACATGCATATGAGGCCATTGAAAACACCATGGCACACCTTAGTCTTGCTTGCATGTGATATTAATGACATTGCTTCAAAAATTTTTGCATTCCGTTCGATCATGTTTCTTTGGAATGGGCAAAAGTATGGATCTCTTTCAGTCAGTTGGCCAGGTAGCTATCTTCAAAATTTCTTGGCATAGATGAGTGAGCACTTTCAGAGCTACCTCCATTTGCTGAAACGTCTCAATTGGTATTCCATAAATTCCTGGAGCCTTGTTTTTCACCAATGCCTTCGGTGCACTTTGGGCTTCTTGCTTCAGCAGCATGGGTTCTTGATCATATGTGAACTCCTGAAATGGTTGAATGTCAACCATTTTTTTTTGTACAATGACTGTGTGTATTCTTTTGATGCTTTCTATGTCATTTAATATTTTCCCCATAGTATCCCTCAATATTGCAATTCAAGGTTTGAATCTTTTCTTCAGTTCTTTCAGCTTGAGAAATGTTAAGAGTGTTCGTCCCTTTTGGTTTTCTATCTCTAGGCTTATGTGCATTTCATTACAATACTTTATCTTCTTTAGCTGTGCTATGTAATGTTCTGTTCAGCTCTTTTACTTCATCATTTCTTCCTTTTACTTTAGCTACTCTACATCCAAGAGCAACTTTAAGAGTCTCTTTTGACCTCCATTTTGGCCTTTTATTTCTTTCCTGTCTTTTTAACAACCTCTTGCTTTCCTCAGGTAGGATGTCCTTGATGTTATTCCACAGCTTGTCTGATCTTTGGTCATTAGTTCAATGAATCAAATCTATTCTTGAGATGATCTCTCAGTTTAGGTGGAATGTATTCAAGGTCATACTTTAGGTCTTGTGGAATTTTTCTAGTTTTCTCCAGTTTCAACTTGAACTTGCATACGAGCAACTGATGGACTGTTCCGCATTTGGCTCCTGTCTTTGTGTTGACTGATGATGTTGAGCATTTTCATCATCTCTTTCTCAGATGCAATCGATTTGATTCCTGCGTATTCCATCTGGCAAGGTCCATGTGTATAGTTGCCATTTATGTTGTTGAAAAAGGTGTTTGCAAGGAAGAAGTTGTCAGTCTTGCAAAACTCTATCATGCTATCTCCAACATTGGTTTTATCACCAAGACCATATTTTCCAACTACTTTTCCTTCTTTGTTTCCAACTTTTTTATTCCAATCACCAGTAATTATCCATGCGTCTTGATTGCACTGATCAATTTCACACTGCAGAAGTTGGTAAAGATCTTCAATTTCTTCATCTTTGGCCTTAGTAGTTGGTGCTTAAATTTGAATAATAGTCATATTAACTGGTCTTCCTTGTAGGCTCATGGATATTATCCTATTACTGACAGTACTGTACTTCATGATAGATCTTGAAATGTTCTTTTTGCTAATGAATGCAATACCATTCCTTTTCAATTTGTCATTCCCAGCCTAGTATGCCATATGCTTATCTGATTAAAAATGGTCAATACCAGATCATTTCAACTCACTAAAGCCTAGGATATTGATGTAAAGTTGTTCCATTTCACTTTTGACAATTTCCAATTTTCCTAGATTCATACCTTGTATATTCCACGTTCTTATTATTAATGGCTGTTTGCAGCTGTTTCTTCTCATTTTGAGTTTTGCCACATCAGCAAATGAAGATCCTGAAAGCTTGATTCCATCCACATTGTTAAGGTCAACTCTACTTTGAGGAAGCAGCTGTTCCCCAGAAGGGCTCTTCTTCCAGCACCGTATCAGACAATGTTCTACTGCTATTCATGAGCTTTTCACTGGGTAATTGTTTCAGAAGTAGACCCCCACATGTCTGTCAGTTTGTCATGCTGTGGTGGCTTGGGTGTTGCTGAGATTCTAGAAGCTATGCCACTGGTATGTCAAATACCAGCAGGGTCACCCATGGTGAACAGGTTTCAGCTAGGCTTCCAGACTAAGACAGACAAAGAAGAAGAACCTGGAGGTCTACTTTTGAAAAATTAGCCAGTGAAATTAGGCACAATTGACTTATGGTTTTATTTATGTTCTCAATGTCTTTAGTGATTTTCTTCTTAGGTGTTCTGTCTATAATTGGGAAATCCTGGTGGCGTGGTGGTTAAATGCTACGACTGTTAACCAAGAGGTCGGCAGTTTGAATCTGCCAGGTGCTCCTTGGAAACTCTATGGGGCAGTTCTACTCTGTCCTATAGGGTCACTATGAGTTGGAATCGACTCGATGGCAATGGGTTTGGTCTGGTGGGGTCTATAATTAAGACTGGTGTGCTGAAGTATCCCATTATTATTGTTGAGCTGTCTATTTCTCCTTTCATGTTAGTCAGAATTTGTTTCATGTGTTTTGGTACATTGCTGTTAGGTGGGTATGCATTTATAATTGTTACATCTTCTTGAGGAATTGACCTTTTTATAAATTATTAGGTAATGTCTTTATCTCTTCTAATAGATTTTAATTTAAAGTCTATTTTATCTGATAGCAGTATGGCCATCCCTGCTGTTTTTTATTTACAGGTTGCAAGGAATATTTTCTTCCATCCTTTTATTTTCAGTTTGTGTCCTTGTGTCTCAGGTGGGTTTCTTGTAAACAGCAAAAAAAAAAAAAGTGTGTTTTTTTATTTTTTAAATCCATTTTGCCACTGTCTACCTTTTGCACGGAACATTTAAAACATTCACATTTAAGGTTATTGTTGAAAACAAATTATCTACTTCACTTATTTTGCTATTTGTTCTTTGAGTGTTTCCTATCTTATTTGTTTATTATACTGATTTTTCTGTTTTTGTTTGTATTTGGGTTCTTTCTTGTGATGAGCCTTTTTGTCAACTTGCTTTTTTGCTCCTGAGTGTTTCTTCTTAGTGATTTCTTAGTGGTTACCACATATGTTACATTACATGATTTACAATTACTACAGCATCTAGCATAAGAATAATGGTTAACATACAACCTTAACATAATAAATCTATTCCTGATATGCTCCTCCGTCCCCTATTTCAGTTGGTGTGCCTCCATTAACATCAATATACAACCTATATTCAATAGGTCTAGTTTGTATTTATTTCTTAATATTCTTGCCTTTCCATTTGGAGTACTCTCGAGTAATACTTGCTATTAAATGCAGTCATTGTTTTTAATATTCTATTAGTATTATTTCATTTCTAGAGCTTTTTTCTTATATCTATCTGGAAATTTTTCATTGTCTCCTATTCCTTGCTCATTTTTTTTCTGTGTTTCATTTTTTAAAACATCAAATAGAGTAATTTTATACTCCTTAACTATACCTGAGGAGTCCCTGGGTGGCACAAAATGTTAAATGGTTGACTATTAGCTGAAAAGTTGGCAATTCAAACAAACCGAGAGATGCCTCAGAACACAAGCCTGGAGATCTGCTTCTGAAAGGTTACACTCTTAACATTCTGACACATATGAGGTTGCCATGAGATGGAATTGACTTGACGGCAACTAACAACAACAATTATATCTGAGGTCTTTCTGGTCAAATTTCCTTTTGTTATTTTTAATGTTGTTTTTATGTTGACTTTCACACACAAGATTGTTCTCTAATTTTTGGTAGATATCTTTGTGAGCTTGTATTTTGTTGAACTTTATATTTAGAGTTTCAGAGGACCTTGCATTTAGGCTGATTTCCTCCAGTGAGAGTTTCTGTTTGTTTCTGCAAGATGTCAGGGGACAAGCAGCCTAAGATCATTTGAATTTCCCAACTTTTAGGCAGACTTTTTCCATGGATTAAAAAAAAAAAACAGGCCTTTGGGTACAAATTCTCGAGGGAGATGATGATGAGGTTAATGATTATGATTACTACAGTGAAACCTGTGAGGACCAAAACTCAGTGGGACTTCCTTGTTTTTCCAGGTCTTACAAGTTTTCTGCCTTTGACAGGGTACAGTTTTACCACTTTTCTATTATTCATTTTAGTGGAAAATTTTCCTTCTCTGACAGGTTGCTGCCTTACATAGGTTCCCGCTTTTGTAGATTTTACAGTATTTATTATTTTTTTTTTATGCCAGTAGCCATTTGTCTCTTCATTGGTTCCCTTTGCCTCAGACAGATTCCTTCTTCACTGGTGGTACAGCCATATAAGCGTCCCAGCTTTACAGAGGGATCTTGGCTTCAGCTCCCAAACTACATTTGGGTCCAAGAGCCAGTCTTCAGTTCCTCTGCCGAGGCAGTTAGTCCTCACAGGTTCAGTTTCATATGACAGTTTGCACTCAGGTCAGCCCTATCTTGAGTTTGCTTATCTCTGTGTTTTCAGCTCATCTTTTAAGTTAAGTTCTTTAGGGCTCCTCCCTGCATTCTTGGAAGCTCAGCAAAGGATTAAAAATTTTGTATTGTTTTTCTTACATGTATTACCAAGGGAGAGTGGTCCAGAATATTTAATCTGCTGTACTTAAAGCATAAAATTAACTTAAGACTGTACACTCTGATAAAATGTGACTATCTTGAGAAGGAATATCCACTAGGAAGTAGATTCAGATTTGCCAAGCATGTCTCAAGGACCAGTTGAGTGGTCTGGTCAGATGTATTTCTTGAGTTCATCATGACAGAACCTCTAAGAGGGAAACAATGGCATTTGCACCTCCCCAGCAGGAGCATGGGGTGAACTTAAATACAGTGGAAGAAGTGGTGCCCATATTGTCATCAGGCCTCTTTTCACCACCACAATCTACTCACCCTTTATCAGTGAAGGGAACCCACTGATCTTTTTAAGAAACTAGTTTGTGTGTGTGGTGGGAGGAGGTCACTTTTTCTACAATATTAAGATGCCTAATGAAACCAAGGAAGGGCATCTTTGAGAGTGGCAGGAAAGAAGATCTTACAGGAGCAGTGGAGACCCTGCTCTGTGGTAGCTGGAAACAGGGCAAGGTGCCTGCATAAGTCTCCTGACTGCCCTCTCTGCACTCTTCTGGCCTCCTCTCATGTATTTCCTAAACTGACACCTGATCATGTTATTCCACCCTTACAGCCTGTCTATGAGTTCCTGTTGCTCCTCAGATGAAGTTCCTGTTGGTCTTCAGATGAAGATCAAACATCTCCACTTTGTTTTCCATGTACTGTGAGATAAGTCTCTGGTCCCTGTGTCTTGCTTTCTAAAGGAATATTCCCTGGACTATTACACTAAATCAAATCCATGTAACACACTCACATAACACTGGATTTTTCCTCATACCCCTTTCCACAATTGTAATCATTTATGGGGAGTTTTTCTATTAACATCTCCACCCCACACCCAACCAACCTCCTAACCAAATCAATGGGACAAAAAGGTGGAACATATGCTATCCCACCCACTTTTTCCAGTTCTTGGGTTTCTTGGGACTTCACTTTTCACACTAAAAATATTTGCTACCCTCCAGTGGGGACTTGTGTAACAGTGAAAAGCAAAAGAAACATTCATCAAAGCAAAATAGCTGGGGTATCAGCCTTGAATGTGAGGTCGTGCATCCAGAAATTGTGATTGGGTAAAAATTTTGTCTCTTTTGGCTTTTGTACAGCCTGATAAGCCTTGTAAACATATTCATGGTTTTCTTGTGATAGGGAGCCCTGGTGGGTTGAGTTTGTGTGTGCATGTGTGTGCGTGTGTGTGTGTGTGTGTGTGTGAATACATTCTGCCATCCATGATCAGTGGGATAGACGGGCACCCATTCTGGTGCCCAAGAACCCCCTGAGGTTTGTGGGACCAATGTATTCTCAGATAATATTTCTCAAAATCAAAATATTTCTCAAAAAAAGCTCAAACCTGTTGCCATTGAGTCAGTTCCATCTTGTAGTGACCCTATATTATGATCCAAAAAACCAAAACCAAACTGAGTGCTGTCGAGTCAATTCTGACTCAGAGCGACCCTATATATATTATGATACTAAAAAAAAAAAATTTTTTTTTAATTACCACCTAAAAATTTAAACACAC
This sequence comes from Elephas maximus indicus, assembly GCF_024166365.1. Lineage (NCBI taxonomy): Eukaryota > Metazoa > Chordata > Mammalia > Proboscidea > Elephantidae > Elephas > Elephas maximus. Next base: position 16,832,585 of record NC_064824.1, on the reverse strand, counting down.
TCCATGACTCAGCATACTTCCATTAATGAAAACACATGGTATAAAAAAAAATTCAAAGCAGAAAATAATAAGATCTTGAAAAGGTTAATGGCTACATTGTTCCAACTATTACACCCCTGGAGCCCTAAAATATGAAAATATTGAAAACTAAATGAATTTATTTGGGTCTATGTCAGGTGATATGGCTCTTTGTTGCCTGAGCCTAAATAATTCTTGGGAAACTTTCAGAATTGGCTTTACAATAGGATCATTGTGATGAGGAGACCCTGGGGGTGTTTTCTTATGAAAGCATCCTTAATGGTCTGATGAAACTTTCCCAATACATACTTCCTCCCAGTCAGATGTTTAGATGCTAATTCTTTTCTGAGTGCTTTGAAAAATCTAACAGGTTTTAAACCCAGGAGTAAAAAATTAAGTATCTTAAAAAATATTCAAGTGTGTTCCTGTATCTAGAGTAGCAAACAGGAAGGGACTGGAGGTACTGTAATGTATGGAGGGTGATGTCGTTCACTCTCTTGACTTAATTACCCCTCTTAGTTTCACTCCATTCTCCCGAGTAAGCTTTTACCTTTCTAACGCCATCAACATCCATTTCCAAATATGAATCTCAGTAAGCATAAATTCAAGAGTCAGTTCCTGCTCTTGGTTGAGCCATAGTTCTATTTGGGCACTGACTTCTGAATGTCTCAGTCACATTTTTCAGCAGTGCTCATCCCTCTGTGTGGGGAAAACAGCACCAAACTGTTTCAGTCATCAAAAGGACAATGTTTTGTTCTTACTGGGATAGACACTTACTTTGGATATGGATTTGCCTTTCCTACGTGCAGTTCTTCTGCCAAAACTACCATCTGTGGACATACAGAATGCCTTATCCACTGTGGTCGTATTCCACACAGCTTTGCTTCAGATTAGAAACTCACTTCTCAGCCGATGAAGTGTGGCAATGGGCCCCTGCTCATGGAATTCACTGATCTTACCATGTTCCCCATCATTTTGAAACTGCTTGCTTGATAGAACAATGGAATGGCCTTTTAAAGGCTGAATTACAATGCCAGCTAAGTGGCAATATCTTGCAGGTCTGTGACAGTGTTTTCCAGAAGGCTATTACCAAAAAACCAAACCCGCTGCTGTCGAGTCAATTCCAACTCATAGCGACCCTATAGGGCAGAGTAGAACTTCCCTATAGAGTTTCCAAGGAGCACCTGGCTTATTTGAACTGCTGACCTTTTGGTTAGCAGCCGTAGCACTTAACCACTATGTCACCATGGTTCCCCCAGAAGGCTATATATGCTATAAATCAGTGTTCAATATTTCTGTTTCTCCCATATCCAGGATTCATAGCTTCAGGAAACAAGAGGTGGAAATTGAACTGTTAGTACACAACGGAGGTAAAGAAGAGTATGCCTGAATCAGGAGATATCTTAGGAAATATTTTAGTACTGCCATGTCCTATGGCTAAAGTCAATGAAAAACTACAACAACCCAATTCGGGTAAGATGTCTAATGGCGCAGAGCCTTCAGGAATGAAGGTTTGAGTCACGGCATCAGGCAAAGAACCACAACTAGTTGAAGTGCTTGTTGAGGCCAAAAAGAATATACAATGGATGATGAACAGAGGTAGTTATAAATACCAGGTAGTTATAAATATATATGCCTTAGTTATCTAGTCCTTCTATAACAGAAATACCAGAAGTGGATGGCTTTAACAAACAGAAATTTATTTTCTAAAAATTTAGGAGGCTAGAACTTTGAATTCAGGGTCACAGCTCAGGGAAAGTCTCTCTGTCTGTCAGCATTGGGGGAAGGTCCTTGTCACCAATCTTCCCGTTATGTTGGGGTGTCTCAGTGCAGGGACCCCAGATCCAAAGTATGAGCTCCACTCCTGGCTCTTCTTTCTTGTTTGTCAGAGGTCTCTCTCTCTCTCCCTCTGCTCATTTCTCTCCTTTTATCTCTTGTAAAATAAAAGGTGATGAAGACCACACCAAAGGGAAACTCTCCTTACATCGAATCATGGCTGTGACCTGAGTAAGGGCGTTGCATCCCACACTAATCCTCTTTCACATAATCTTGCCTCATTAACCACAGGCAGAGATTAAGATTTACAACGCACATAAAAATTACCTCAGATCACAAAATGGAGAACAACACCACAATACTGGGAATCAAGACCTAGCCAAACTGACACATATTTTGGGGTGGGGGGACACAATTCAATCCATGAATATATATATAATATCTTTGTTTTAATTCCTGTCTTATTCCATTACTTATAAAAGACAAGATTTTGGGTTGTATGCACATTGGAAGTAAGATTTTGTTATTGTCTTTTTTGGAAATTACATGTGGTTTAAGGAGATGTGTATGGGTCCCAAGTTAGCCAGGGGTGGACCGTTATAATTTTATATGTCAACTTGGTTAGGCTATAGTTCCCAGTGGTTTTGCTAAACACCAGACTAGCTGCTATTCCATAATGTAATCTAGTGCAACATAATGTAATTATTTTCTATAATGTGGTCTAATGTAATGTAGTCAATCAGTTGAAAGGGTAGTTCCTTAATTGTGGTCTGCCTTCAGACTGTAAATAGATCTTTAGCAGAATTTGCTCTCTCTCTCTCAAGTCTGCACTCTTCCTGACATGTGGATCTTGGGACACAAGGCTGCAGAAGTCTCCAGCCTGCTGCCTGACCTACAGATTTTGGACTTGCCATTCCCCCACAATCTTGTGAGTCACAAGAAGTCTCTAATCTGTTGCCTGACCTACAGATTTTGGACTTTACAACCCCCACAATTCTGTGAGCCAATCCCTTAAGGTAAATTTCTCTCTCTCTCTCTCTCTGTTTACATATCTATCACTGGTTCTGTTTCTTTGGAAAACCCTGAAGAAGACAGCAGGCCTCTCTGATTCTCATTTGACAGGACAAAATAGAAATCATTCTAGACTAAATGGAGATAGCCTTAGGATGTCAGAACTCTGTGAATCCTAGGACAATTAGAGTCTTGCAGGTACAGAATAAAAAGAGTCAAGGAATGCAAGTGACCCCTAACCTGGGATATTTGCTTTTTGCTCAGTGGGAAAACTTGGGGGTTCTGTGATGTTTTTTTCAGGAGCACCTGCAGGGGCAGGGAGAAACCAAGCCTTCAGGGATCCAGCCTCCAGTAGGCAGCTCCATTTCTACCTGTATCATCTTGTGCAGTTCCCTGTAGCATTGTGTTTGAAGACCAGGTTTTGGGGGGAGTGGAAGGAGTGTGAACACTACTGATATAGACCAAACAAGAGGCTGCTATTCTTTATATTCATGATGAATTCTTCAAGCCTCCATAGTCTAAGGATGACACTGGAAGAGCAGAGAGAGGAAAGTGAGCCAGCGCAAGCTCAGAAGATGAAGGATTTCAAAAACTTTCTTAGGGCATCCACTCAACACCTGGCCACAGAATCAGAGATGAAGGGCTTTCAGTTGGATGGAGGGAAACAGAGAGCTTCCAGCCTGTTATGAAAGCAGAATCAGGGTCAATTGTGCAGCCTGGGAATTGAGAACATGCTTCCAAGAGGGATGGCCTATTGACTGATTTCTTGACGGCACTGTAGGTGTCTCTGTGGAGCCACATATGGCTTCAGGCAGAGGGATCAGAAAGACTAAAAACATAAGACATAGAAAGAGAATGTTGATAGGGCCAAGCAAGGTGGCATCTAACCTACTGAACAATGAATAAAAACAAGTACACCCTGAGATTTCAGAACTCTGGACAGCAGCTGAGGTGTTAGAAAGTTGGGGTGAGTCCAGAAGTGAGGGAGAGGGAGCATGTGGATGACACAGAAACTGGGAGAACCTACCTACAAACATTAGGAGCACTTGCTTATTGCAGCCATTTTGGGATGGTGCTGGAAAACACTCCAAACAGAAAGCATACAAAGGGAGCTAATCTGAGGAAGCTGTAGCCCAAATTTTTAAGGTAGTGCAGATTGGCTGTGGGAATTCACAGGCTGGGAACTGGAAGGGAATCAAGATGGTGATGCTGCAATAAAGTGCTTTTGAATCAGGCCAAAGCCCAAGATGGACAAGCCCTAGGACCAGGAGGAACTGCAAGGGCGGCAGGGTGAGGGGAATACTTCATAAAGACGGCAACACAGAGGGAAACAGCTGACTCCCTGATCATGGCAGGATATTGTGGGAGAGTCTGTGCAGGGGTGTTTGTGAGGGAAAGATATAAATGAGCCCCCCACCTTCACCACAGGAAAGTTGAGTCCCACTGCTTACATCAGCATCTGCAACCAGCTAAATCTCCCTCCCCCCGTGCACATACATATTGAATTTCAGAGATCAAGCATCCAGAACAACTGAATCAGCACTGAAGAAAACATAAGGATAAGAGTGCACTCTAGTGGTTCTCAGGAGACAATACCAAGCCCATTGTCACTGGGTCAATTCTGACTCATAATCTATGGGGCAAGTGGATCTGCCCTGTGGGGTTCCCAGAGCTGTGAGTCTTTGCAGAGGCAGGCTAATGCATCTTTCTCCAGCAGAGCAATTGGTGAGTGTGGGCCCTGGCCCTTCAGTTGGCAGCCGGGCACTTGGCCACTGCACAACCAGAGTTCCCAATAAGAAAATTTTCCCACAAAAAAAATGGAATAAAAATATTAAATTAAAAAAAAAGATACCCCTAAAACAAAATTAGACTAAATGGGTAGTACACCAGCTCAGGGCCAAGGACAAGAAGGCAGTAGGGCACAGGAAAATGTAATAGTGAACTCAAGGTCAAGAAGGGAAGAATGTTGACGCACTGTGGGGCTGGCAACTAATGCCACAAAAAAATATGTGCATTAATTGTTTAATGGGAAACTAATTTGATCTGTAAACCTTTATCTAAAACACAATAAAAAAGACAACAAAATGCTCAAAGTTCAACAAAAAATAGTAAAACACACAAAATAACAAGAAAAGAAAGGTAAATCAAAAGCAAAACATGAAAAAGAGGAAATTTCTCCTACAGAGTTCAAACTAATGCAAAGATTTGATAATTTTCAGACTATGGTCTTAAACATCTTTTAAAGAAAGCAAACAATACACAGAAAACAAACTAGCAGAGATCAGGAAACAAATGGAGAAACAAAATGAGAGACTCAACAAGGAAACTGAAAACATAAAAAACAAAACAAAGAGAACTACTGGAACTGAAGAATAAAGCAACTGAATTAGAAAAGGCAAGAGAAACACTCAACAATAGAGTCAAACAGACGAAATATAGAACAAATGAACTGGAAGACAAAATAACAACTTATCGAGTCTCAAGAGAAACAAAAGAATAAAGAAAAGCAAACAAATGCAAATGGAAATATGAAATTCATTTAATAAATCTAACAGAATTATTTGAATCCCAGAGCACCATGACAGCAATAAAGGCATAGAAACAATTTTTCAAGAGATAACCAGAGAGAATTTTCCAGACCTAAGCAGAGAACCACGTCCTGCAATTACAGGAAGCTACACAAACCCAGTCAGAAGAGACACAAAAAGATCAAATCCATGCCATATCCTAATAAAATTCTTCAAAACAAAAGACAAAGAGAGAATTCTGAAAGCAGAAAGAGAAAAAGGCAATATATAACACCAAGAGTCTTTCATAAGAATCTGTGCAAATTTCTCCCCCAGAAACTCTAGAGTCCACAAGACAATGGAGCAACGTATATAAAATACTGAACAACAACAATTGCCAACCAAGAATCCTTTACCCAGGAAAGTTATTCAAAAACAAGGGAGAAATCAAGACTTTCCCAGAAAAACAGAAGGTGTGCAAATTTGACACTCTCAGACCAGTTTTTCAAGGATTACTCAAGGGAGTAAGCCAAATGAAAAGGCAAGGGCATTAAATAAATACTCCTATCTATACAAGGGGAAAATAAATAATAAGAAAGGGGGAGTGATCTCAAAAAATGCAACAACATGAGCAATCATAAGGAACAAGTATATGATATTTTCAGAGAATAAACTCAACAATTAAATCCTGCAAGCAATACAACATCAAATTTGTAAGAAGTACGAAGTAAACTTATCAAATATAGGTTGTGTATTGATGACACACCAACAGAAACAAGGGAGAGAGCAGCATATCAGGAATAGATTCATTATGTTAAGGTTGTATGTTAACTGTTGTTCATATGATAATCGTTGCAATTGTAAGCTGTGTAATGCAATATATGTAGTAACCGCTAAGAAATCGCTAAGGAAAAAAATGCAGAAGCAAAGTAAGATGAAATAAAAAAAGGCTCACCACAAGAAAGCAGCAAAATACAAACAAAAACAGAAAAATCAGTATAACAAACAAGGTACAAAACATTAAAAAAAACAAATAACAAAATGAGTGAGGTAGACTTCTGGCCAACATGGTGCCATAGGCAGGAGTACCACAGCACGTGTCCACAGAAAGACCCGAGAAACTAAGTAAAACATGGACAAAAGTCATTCCCGGAACCTGAAGTGCCAAATGAAGAGATAGAAAACTCGGCCAAGCACAGAATGGAATAAGAAACTGACAGGACAGAGAGCCAGGAGAGATACTGCGGAGCGCTCCATCTGCTAACACAGAACAGATCCGCCATCTTGGACTCCAGTTGGGGATGGGCTGACAGGGAGCACAGGAAAGCAGCTTCAAGGAACTCCCAGCAGGAGGCAGAGCTCCCAGTAACCAGCAATACAAGCTTTCCCACACCCACTCTCTCCCTGCTTCCTGACTGGCTGCAGTGGCTCAGCCAGTGAGGAAGTGCACGCCCATGCCACCTGGATTTGCCCCACCCGTATCAGAGATCAGCGGACAGAGAGTATGAGAAAGCAGCTTCATGAAGCTCCCAGCAGGAGACAGAGCACCCGGCAAAGAGTGACATATGCTTTCCTAGCCGCCCCCACCCCCCCCCGTTTCCCCCAGCCTCGGGCTCCTCTGCTTCCCGCCAGCCACAGTCTCTTGGCTGGGAGGCAACTGCTTTGTCCTCAGGCTGCTTGGATTCGCCCTGCCCACACTGGCCAGGTCCCTGAGCTGTTATTGCTTCTTTCCATCTCTTTTGGTTTCTTCTGTCCCTCTTACCACCTCCCCCTCTTTTCTCTGGAACACCTGGTTCCATGTGCCATCTTTGCTTCTTCTTGAAAGGCTGTAAAGCCATGCTCAACTGGAGAACAACTACCCCAGCCCGTGACACCACACTGGTGGGAACCCTGGGGCTTTTTTTATCCCCCTTGTTTTGCTTTGTTCTCTTTTGCTTGTTTGTTTTCTTTATATTTTCGAAGCTTGGGAGCCCCTTCTAGCCAGCTTGCACTGCCCAGCTTAGGAGCCACTCCCCCAATCTGCACAGCCACGTAGGTGGGATCCCTGGGGGCATTTCTATTTTTCTTCTTTCTTTCTTTGCCTTTTCTCTCTTTTTCCCTTCCTGCCTGTCTTCATTTCTCAGTTCTCATCTCTCTACACTTGTGTTATTTTCCTGTCTCCTGAATACCTGATGCTGTGTGACATACACTTAGCCAGGCTATACTGTGCAGCCTGGGAGCCACTTCCCCAATCTTGGCAGCCTGGCCAGGACTCCAGGACTTCTGGGGGTTTTTCTTTTCCAAATTTTACCTAGTTTTTTTTTTTCTTTTTTCTTTTTTCTCTTTTCCTTTTTGCTTTTCTCCATTTCTTGGTTTCTCATCTCTCCACTCCAAGGGCAAGTTTCCTTAGCACTCTTTTCTTTCTCTCTCTCTTTCTTTCTTTTTTTTAATCTCTTTCTTGTTTCTTTTTGGCTCCTGTTTTTGTCTCCTCTCTCTTCTCTTTCCCATGCCCCTATTAGTGCACACATCAGAGCCACCCCCCTCTTTCCTGCCTACCTGTACCGTGCACTGAACATTCCACCTCTGAGCAGCACAGGCACGGCCTACTGGAACCTTCCAAGCAGCACAGGCAAGGCCTACTGAAACCTGCTCAACACTGATTCCTGACCCACCCTGTTAGTCTTAGTACTTGCCATAAACAACCCACCCAGCCACTCCCCTTCAGCTGGATGTGCCCTGCTGCACCATAGCCAAATGACTGGCCCTGCCCATTGGACAAGGAAGTGAAAAGTGTCATGACTACAGATGAGCAAACAACAAAGAACTCACAGCCCACCTGCTCAGACATAACCAAATAAAACAAAAAAGCAGGATGAAACAAACAAATCTACAATCAAAAAACGAAGAAAATAACTACGGAATGTCCCAAAGACAGCAGACAATATCAAAACATAAAAAAATAGGACAGGATGGGTCCAGTAGGCATCCAAAATAAAACATCAGATGACTTTTCAGTAGAAGACAAGACACTAGAACTACTTGACAGGGAATTCAAGCCTCTACTATTCAGAGCAATCCAAGAGTTGAAGCAAAAAGCAGACAAGAATGAGGAAAAATAGACAAATTTCTGGAAGAGGCAGACAAAAGGAACAATTCAGAAAAGTAATACAGGAACAAAATACCAAATTAAATTCACAACTAGAAATCATACAAAAACAACAATTAGAAATCCAAAAGATAAACAACAAGATTTCAGAAATGGACAGTGTCATAGAAGGGCTGAGGAGCAGGTTTTAAATGATAGAAGACAGAATCAGTGAAATTGAAGACAAACACTTGGATACAACTCTGAGGAATAGTCAGCAGAAAGAACAAAGAAAAATGAAGAAACCCTGAGAATTATGTGATACAATCAAAAACAAAAATTTGCTAGGGATCAGAGTTCCAGAACGGGGAGAGAAAACAGAAAACACAGAGAGGATCATTGAAGAATTGCTGACAGATAACTTCCCTAATATCAGGAAGGATGAAAAGCTGACCATCCAAGAACCTCAATGAACCCCATATAGGATAGGTCCCAAAAGAAAAGCATGAAGACATATCATAATCACACTCACTAAAGCTGAAGACAAAGACAAAGTCCTGCAAACAGCTCAAGAAAACCAAAAAGTCACATACAGAGGAGAAGCAATAAGACTAAGCTCTGATTGTTTGATAGAAACCATGCAGGCAAGAAGGCAATGGGATGACACATATAAAACCTTGAAAGAAAAAAATTGCCAACCAAGAATAATATTCTGCAAAACTTCCATTCAAATATGATGGTGAAATTAGGACATTTCCAGATAAAAAGAAATTAAGAGAATATGTAAAAACCAAACCGAACATACAAGAAATATTAAAGGGAGTGCTTCAGTCTGAGAACAAACAACATCAGACCACAGCCTGAATCTTAGACACAAGATTGTACCAGCCAGATACCTACCTAGGAAATGAACTCTCAAGGACTATCCAAAACAATTGCAACAGGGAACCAGAGAGGTTAATCTGTAAATGACAACAATGTTGGAATAATAAAAGAGTGAATAAATGGTATAGGTATAGAACTTTCTAATGGAGAGGATGACAAGGTGATACCAAGTAATCATAGGAATGTATTACCTAGGAAAACAAGGGTAAATTTCAAGGTAACCACAAAGAAAGTTAACAAACCTACTCATCAAAATAAAGAAGAAAAACATAAAGTCTCAATAAAAACAAAATCTACAAAAACAAAAGAAATGAAAAAGAAATCCATGAACAAAAGGAACTCAGCACAGGACAGTAAGAAGAATGAAGAAAACGTTAGCACCACAAAAAAAAGAAAAAGAAAAAAACACTACGGAATGACAGCAATAAACTCAATGATAAAGAACAATGGGTCTGTGAAACATCTCATAACATGGATGCATCTGGAGGACATTATGCTGAGTGAAATAAGTCAATCACAAGAGTACAAATATTGCATGAGACCACTACTGTCAAAACTCATGAAAAGGTTTACATACAAAAAGAAACAATATTTGATGGTTAAAAGGGAGGGGAGGGGCAGGAATGGAAAAACACTTAACAGACAAAAGATAAGCAGTAACTTTGGTGGAAGGTAAGACAGCACAGAATACTGGGGAAGCCAGACAACCTGTACAAGGCAAAGCCATGGTAGCTCCATAGACTCATCCAAACTCCCTGAGGGATCAAATTGCTGGGCCAGGGGCTGTGGGGACCATGGTCTCAGGGAACATCTAGCTCAATTGGCATAACAGAGTTCATAATGAAAACATTCTATATTCTACATCTGTGAATAGTGTCTGGGGTCTAAAAAGCCTGTGAGTGCCCATCTAGGATACTCCACTGGTCTCACCCCTTTGGGAGCAAGGAAGAATGAAGAAAACTAAAGACACAAGGGAAAGTTTAGCCCAAATGACTAATGCACCACATCTACCATGGCCTCCACCAGACTGAGTCCAGTACAACGAGATGGTGCCCAGCTACCACCACTGTCTGCTCTGATAGGGACACAATAGAGGATCCTGGACAGAGCTGGAGAAAAATGTAGTGCAAAATTCTAACTCAAAAAGAAAGACCAGACTTGCTGGCCTGACAGAGACTGAAAAACCCTGAGAGTATGGCCCCCAGGCACCTTTTCAGTTCAATAATGAAGCCACTCCTGAGGTGCACCCTTCAGCCAAAGATTGAACAGGCCCATGGAACAAAATAAGACTAGGGGGCACACCAGCCCTGGGGCAGGGACTGGAAGTCAGGAGGGAACAGGAAAGCTGGTAATAGGGAACCCAAGGCTGAGAAGGGAGAGTGTTGACATGTCATAGGGTTGTTGGCCAATGTCATACAATGATGTGCGTACTGTTTGATGAGAAAATACTTTTTTCTGTAAACCTTCATCTGAAGTTATATATATATATATATAGGGCTGGGTATATGAGTGTGGTAGGCATTTCATTTTCAGTAATAACCTTAAATGAAACAGTCTAAATGCCCCCATGCAAAAGGTAGACAGTGACAGAATGGATAAAAAAAAAAAAATCCATTCTTCTGTCTACAAGAAATGTACCTTAGACACGACGACACAAACTCACTGAAAATAAAAGGATGGAGAAAAATACTCCATGCAACTGGTAAATAAAAAAGAGCAGGGGTGGCCATACTCATATTAGATAAAATAGACTTTAAATCAAAATCTATTACAAGAGTTAAAGAAGGACATTACATAATAATAAAAGAGCCAATCCAGCATGAAGACATAACCATTATAAATATATATACACCTAACAGCAATGGGGGGTCCTGGTGGTGCAGTGGTTAAGTGTTTGGCTGCTAACCAAAAGGTCAGCAGTTTGAATCCACCAGCCACTCCTTGAAAACCTTATGGAGCAGTTCTACTCTTCCCTATAGGGACACTATCAGTCAGAATCAACTTGACAGCGATGGGTTTCTTTTTTTTCTTTATTCAGCAATGCACCAAAATACATGCAACAAATGCCAACTTATGAAAAGAGAAATAGACAACTCTGCAATAATAGTAGGGGACTTCAACACACCACTGTCAATTAAAGACAGAACATCTAAAAAGGAGATCACTAAAGAAATAGAGAACTTAAATAATATCATAAGCCAATTGAACTTAATGGACATATATAGAACACTCCTCCCAGTATCAAAATAATACACATTCTTTTCCACAGCATGTGGGTCATTTACTAGAATAGACTACATGCTAGAACACAAAACAAGTCTCAACAAATTAAAAAAATTGAAATCATACAAAGCAGCTTCTCTTACCATAACCACATGAAGCTAGAAATCAACTACAGGAAAAAAGTAATAAATACATGGAAACTAAATATTACACTACTAAAAAATATTGGATCATAGAAAATTCAAAAGTGATATTAAAAGTGTCCCAGAATCAAACAAAAATTAAAAAAAGTATATATCAAAGCCTTTGGGACACAGCAAAAGCAGTACTCAGAGGGAAATTCATAGCAATAAATGCCCACTTTAAAAAAAAAGAAAGATCCAGAATCATTAACTTAAACTAACAACTTGAAAAAATAGAAAAGGAAGAGCAAAAGAAGCAAAAAGCTACCCTCCCCCCAAAAAGGAAAAAATAAAGATCAGGGCAGAAATAACCAAAATAGAAAAACAATAGAAAGAATCAAGAAAACCAGAAGTCGTTTTTTTTGGAAAGGATCAATAAAATATACAAACCACTGGCTAGATTGGCAAAAAAAAAAAAAAAACAGAAGAGGCAAATAACCTAATTATGAAATGCAACTGTTGACATTACAACCAATCCAACAGAGATAAATATCATAACTGGGTACTACAAAAAATTGTAATCCAACAAACTTGAAAACCTAGATGAAATGAGCAAATTCCTAGAAACACGCTACCTACCCAAGCTAAGTCAAAGGAAGAAAATATAAATAGACCTATTACAAAATAAGAGATTGAAGATGTCATCAAAAAACAGCCAACGACAACAAACCAGGACAATATGGCTACACTGGAGAATTCTATCAAACATTCAGTGAAGAGTTGACACCAATCCTACTCAAATTCTTCGAAAAGATAGAAGAGGAAGGAACACTACTGAACTCTTTCTATGAAGCCATCTATCAGGCAAAGACATCACAAATACACACACACAAATTACAGACCAGCATCCCTTATGAGGAAACCCTAGTGGTGTAGTGGTTAAGTGCTACAGCTGCTAACCAAGAGGTCAGCAGTTTGAATCCACCAGGCGCTCCTTGGAAACTATGCGGCAGTTCTACTCTGTCCTATAGGGTAGCTGAGTGGGAATCAACTCGAAGGCAGTGGTTTTTTATCCATTATGAACACAGATGCAAAAATTTTAAACAAAATTCTAGCCAACAGAGTTCAGCAACATATCAAAAAAATCGTACACCAGGATCAAGTGGCATTCATGCCAGCATTACAACATAAGAAAATCAATGAATGTAAACGTACACCCAACATGGTGCTATAGACAGAAGCACCACACCCTCCCTCCATAACACAAACCTGAAAAACTAAGTAAAATAGAGAAAAACATCAATCGTGGAACCCTAAGAAATCAAATGAAGAGATAAAGAACTCAGCCAAGCACCAAATGGAATAAGAAACTGAAAGAGAACAGAGAATGAGAAGAGATACAGAGTGGAGGTCTCCTATGAGCTAACGCAGCATGGGTTCACCATCTTAAACTCCTGTCGGAGATCAGCAGGCAGGAAGTATGGGAAAGCAGCTTCACGGAACTCCCAGTAGGAGACAGAGGACCCACCGGACCTACCTACCTGCTGCATCACAGCTCTGCAACTGGCCCTGTCCATTAGACAAGGTGACGAGAAGTATCGTGCCCACAGTCAAGTAAACAACAAAGAACACACTTCCTGCCTGCTCAGACATAACCAAATAAAGCAAAAAAGCAGAAGGAAACAAATATACAATCAATAAATGAAGAAAATAACGACTGAATGCCCCAAAGACAGCAAGATATGTTTAAAAAACAGGACAGGATAGTTCCAGTAGGCTTCCAAAATAAAGCACCAGAAGACCTTCAGCAGAAGAAAAGGCACTGGAACTACCTGATAGGGAATTCAAATCTCTAGTATTTGGAGCTATCCAAGAGTTGAAGGAAAAAGCAGACAAAAATGAGGAAAAAAGAGACAAAATCATGAAAAAGGCAGAAAAAACACAGAAGAGGAAGATGAAACAATGGAGGAATTCAGGAAAATAATAAAGGAACAAATGTCAAAATAAATTCACAATTAGATATCATACAAAAACAACAATAAGAAATCCAGATGTTAAACAAGATTTCAAAAATGGACAGAGTCATAGAAGGTCTGAGGAGCAGGCTTGAAACAATGAAACACAAGATCAGCAAAATTGAAGACAAATCCTTGGCTACAACTTTGTTTGGGGAAAAATCAGAAAAAACAAACAAAAAATGAAGAAAGATGAAGAAACCTCGAGAATGATGTAGGATACAATCAAAAGCAAAAATTTAGGAGTGATCAGAGTTCCACAACAGGGTGAGAAAATGGAAAACACAAAGGATCATTGAAGAATTGCTGACAGAAAACTTTTCTAATATCAGGAAAGATAAAAAGCTGACCATCCAAGAAGCTCAACAAATCCCACATTGTATAGACCCCAAAAGAAAATCACCAAGGCATATCATAATTACACTCGCTAAAACCAAAGAGAAAGAAAGAATCCTCAGAGCAGCTTGAGGAAAACAAAAAGTCACATACAGAGGAGAAACAATAAGAGTAAGCTCTGATTACTTGGCAGAAACCATGCAGGCAAGACGGAAGTGGGATGACATACATAAAACATTGAAAGAAAAAAATTGCCAACCAAATGTAGTATTTCCTGCAAAACTCTTGTTCAAATATAGTGGTGAAAATAGGACTTTTCCAGATAAATAGAAATTATGGGACTACGTAAAAACCAAACCAAACCTACAAGAATTATTACAGGGAGTTCTTCAGTTTGAGACCAAACAACATCAAATGACAGCCTGAATCTAGGACACAAGACTGCACCAACCGGATACTGATCTAGGAAATGAACTCTCAGGGATTAATCAAAACTAATAGATTTACAGCAGGGAATCAGAGAGGTTAATGTGTAAATGACAACAATGCCAAAACAATAAAAGGTGGAGTAAATTGTGTAGGTATAGAACATTCAAATAGAGATGAAGGCAAGGTGATATCGAGTAATAAAAGACTGGTTCAAACTTAGGAAGATAAGGGTAAATTTCAAGGTAACCACAAAGAAAATTATTAAACCTGCTCATCAAAATAAGGAAAAAATAATAATAAAGTCTCAGTAAAAACAAAATCTACAAAAACAAAAGAAATGAAAAAAAAAGCCCACAAACAAAAGGAATTCAGCACGGGAGAGTAAGAAGAACAAAGAAAATGTCAGCATCACACACACACACAAAAAAAGCACTACAAAATGACAGCAATAAACTCACACCTGAATGTAAATGGCCTAAGTGTATCATAGAGACAGAGAGTGACAGAATGGATAAAAAAACAGAATCCATCAATATGCTATCTACAAAAGACACCCCTTAGAAACAAAGACATAAATTTATTAAAAATCAAAAGATGGAAAAAAATATATCAAGCAAACAGCTACCAAAAAAAAGCAGAAGTGGCAATACTAATCTCAGATAAAACAGGCTTTGAAACAAAATCCACCATAAAAGACAAAGAAAGAGCATTATATAATGACTAAAGGAAGAATTCATCATGAAGAGATAACCATAATAAATGTCTACACACCCAATGACAGGGCTACCCCACGAGTCTGTCAGATTGCCGTACTGCGGGAACTTGTGGGTTGCTGTAATGCTGGAAGCTATGCCATCAGTATTCAAATACCAGCAGCCTCACCCATGGCGGACAGGTTTCAGCTGAGCTTCCAGACTAAGACAGATTAGGAAGAAGGGCCTGGAAGTCTACTTCTAAAAGGAATTAGCCAGTGAAAATCTTATAAATAGCAGCAGAACATTGTCTGATAATACTGCCGGAAGACAAGCCTCTCAGGTTGGCAGGCACTCAAAATTCAATAGGGGAACGACTGCCTCCTCAAAGTAGAGTCGACCTTAATGACGTGGATGGAGTCAAGCTTTTGGGGTCTTCATTTGCTGATGTGGCATAACTAAAAGTGAGAAGAAACAGCCGCAAACATCCATTAATAGTCAGAACCTGGAATGTATAAAGTATGAATCTAGGAAAATCGGAAATCATCAAAAAAGAAATGGATCACATAAACACTGATATCCTAAGCATTAGTGAGCTGAAATGGACTGCTGTTTGTCATTTTGAATCGAACAATTATATGGTCTACTATGCCAGGAATGACAATTTGAAGAAGAATGGTGTTGCATTCAACAACAAAAAGAACATTTCAAGATCTATCCTGAAGTACAACACTGTCAGTAATAGGATAATATCCATATACCTACAAGAAAGACCAGTTAATGCCACTATTATTCAAATTTACCCACCTAACACTAAGGCGAAAGATGAAGGAATTGAAGATTTTTGCCAACTTCTGCAGTCTGAAATTGACTGAACATGCAATCAGGATGCGCTGGATATTGGAATGTGAAAGTTGGAAACAAAGAAGGATCAGTAATTGGGAAATATGCCCTTGGGGATAGAAACCATGCCAGAGTTTGCATGATTGAATTTTGCAAGAACAATGATTTCTTCATTGCAAATACCTTTTTTCACGAACACAAATGGCAACTATGGACCTCAACAGATGGAATACACAGGAATCAAATCAACTACATCTGTGGAAAGAGACGATGGAAAAGCTCATTATCATCAGTCATAACAAGGCCAGGGGTCAACTGTGGAACAGACCATCAATTGCTCTTATGCAAGTTCAAGCTGAAACTGAACAGAATTAGAACGAGCCCATGAGAACCAAAGTACGACCTTGAGTATATCCCACCTGAATATAGAGATCATCTCAAGAACACATCTGACTCCTTGAACACTAATGACTGAAGACCAGACGAGTGTGGAGTGACATCAAGGACATCATACATGAAGAAAGAAAAAGGTCATTAAAAAGACAGGAGAGAAAGAAAAGACATAAATGTTAGAAAGGAATAGAGTAGATGTTAGAAGAGGCTCTGAAACTTGCTCTTGAATGTCGAGTAGCTGAAGTAAAAGGAAAAAAATATTAAGCAAAAGAGCTGAAGAGATGATTTCAATGGGTGGCTCAAAAAAACAGAGCAAAGTATTATGATAACATGTGCAAAGACCTGGAGATGGAAAACCAAAAGGGAAGGAGAAGCTCAGAATTTCTCAAGCTGAAAGAACTGAAGACAAAATTCAAGCCTTGAGTTCCAACACTGAAGGATTCTGCGGGAAAATATTAAATGACTCAGGAAGCATCAAAACAAGATGGAAGGAATACACAGAGTCACTATACCAGAAAGAATTGGTTGATATGATCAGGAACTGACAGTACTGAAGAAAGAAGTCCAAGCTGCACTGAAGGCATTGGCAAAAAACAAGGCTCCATGAATTGACAGAATACCAATTGAGATGTTTCAATAACTGGATGCAGCACTAGAAGGGCTCACATGTCTATGCTAAGAAATTTGGAAGGCAGCTACCTGGCCAACTGACTGGAAGAGATTCATATTTATGCCTATTACCAAGAAAGGTGTTCCAACCTAATTATCGAACAATATCATTAATATCACATGCGAGTGAAATTTTGCTAAAGATCATTCAAAAGCCGCTGTAACAGTATATTGACAGGGAACTGCCAGAAATTCAAGCTGGATTCAGAAGAGAATGTGGAACCAGGGGTATCATTGTTGATGTTGGATGGATCCGAGCTGAAAGCAGAGAATACCAGAAAGATGTTTACCTGTGTTTTATTGACTGTGCTAAGGCATTTGACTGTGTGGACCATTACAAATTATGGATTACATTGTGGAGAATGTGAACTTTGGAACACTTAATTGTGCTCATGAGGAATCTGTACATGGATCAAGAGGCAGTTGTTTGACGAGAACAAGGGAATACTGCATGGTTTAAAGTCAGGGAATGTGTACGTCAGAGTTGTATCCTTTCTCCATACCTATTCAATCTGTATGCTAAGCAAATAATCCGATAAGCTAAACTATACGAAGAAGAACATAGCCATCTGGACTGGAGGAAAACTCATTAACAACCTGCATTATGCCGATGACACAACCTTGTTTGCTGAAAGTAAAGAGGACTTCAAGCACTTACTGATGAAGATCAAAGACCATAGCCTTCAATATGGATTGCACCTCAACATAAAGAAAACAGAATTCCTCACAACTGGACAAATAAACAACATCATCATGAACAGAGAAAAGATTGAGGCTGTGAAGGATTTCATTTTCCTTGGATCCACATCAATGCTCCTGGAAGCAGCAGTCAAGAAATCAAAAGATGTGTTGCATTGGGCAAACTGGCTGCAAAAGACCCCTTTAAAGTGTTGAAAAGCAAAGATGTCACCCTGAGGACTAAGACACACCTGACCCAGGCCATGGTGTTTTCAATCACCTCATTTGCGTGCAAAAGCTGGACAATGAATAAGGAACATGGAAGAAGAACTGACGCTTTAGAATTGTGTTGGCAAAGAGTATTGAATATATCATGGACTGCCAAAAGAATGAACAAATCTGTCTTGGAAAAAGTACAAACAGAATGCTCCTTTGAAGCAAGCATGGCAAGACTGTCTCACATACTTTGGACATGTATCAAGAGAGATCCGTCAGTGCAGAAAGACATTATGCTTGGTAAATTATAGGATAAGCAAAAAAGTGGAAGACCCTCAACAAGACAGATTGACACAGTGGCTGCAACAATGGGCACAAGCATAGCAGCAATTCTGAGGATGGCGCAGGACCAGGCAGAGTTTTGGGATGTTGTGCATAGGGTCACTATGAGTCAAAAGCAACTGGATGGCACATAACAGTAACAACAATGACAGGGCTCCAAAATACATAAAACAAACTCTAACAGTACTGAAAAATCAACAGTTCCACAATAATAGTAGGAGACATCAACACAACACTCTCAGTGAAGGAGAGAACATCTAGAAAGAAACGCAGCAAAGACACAGAAGATCTAAAGGCCACAGTCAGCCAACTTAATCTCATAGGCATATATAGAACACTCCACCCAACAGCTGCAAAGTACACATTCTTTTCCGATACACATGGAACGTTTTCCAGAATAGACCATATCTGAGTCCACAAAGCAACCCTCAGCAAAGTCGAAAACATTGAGATAATACAAAGTATCTTCTCTGACTACAATACCATCAAGGTAGAGATTAACAACAGGAGGAGCAAGGAAAAAAAAAATCAGTTACATGGAAACTGAATAACACCCCACTTAAAAACCACTGGGTAATAGAATAAATAAAAGATGGAATAAAAAAAATTCCTAGACTCAAATGAGAAAGAATACATCATACCAAAACCTTTGGGACACAGCAAAGGCAGTGCTCAGAGATTAATTTATACCAATGGATGTACACATCAAAAAAGAAGAAAAGGACAAAATTAAAACATTAGTTACACAACTCAAACAAATAGAAAGAGAACAGCAAAAGAAGCTCAAAGCCACCAGAAGAAAGGAAAGAATAAAGATCAGAGCAGAAATAAATGAAATAGAGAATAGAAAACAACAGAAAGTATCCAAAAAAAAAAAAGTTTCTTTGAAAGGATCAACAAAATCAACAAACCACTGGCCAAACTGACAAAAGAAAAAGATGACAGGACGCAAATAACCCCCCCAAAAAATGAAATGGGGGACATTACAATAGTCCAACTGAAATAAAAAGGATTGTAAGAGAGTACTGTTAAAAACTATACTCCAACAAACTTGACAATGTAGAGGAAATGGACAAATTTATAGAAACACACTATCTACCCAAACTAACACAAAATGATGTTGAAAATCTGAACAGACCCATAACAAGAGAAGAGATTGAAAAGGTAATAAAAAATCTCCCAACAAAAAAAAGCCCTGTCCCAGATGGCTTCACAGGAGAATTCTTCTACCAAACATTCAGAGAAGAACTTGTATCAGTACTACTCAAACTATTTCAGAACACAGAAAAGGAAGGGATGCTTCTAAATTCATTCTATGAAGCCAACATAACCCTGATACCAAAACCAAGCAAAAAAAAAAATTTTTTTTTTTTACCTTAAAAAAAGAAAGTTACAGACCAATATATCTCATGAATATAGATGAAAAATCCTCCACAAAATTTTAGCCACTGGATTTGGCACCATATCAAAAAAAAACAATACACCACGACCAAGTAGGATTCATACTAGGTATGCAAGGACGGTTTGACATTAGAAAACCAATCAACATAATCCACAGCATAAATAAAAGGAAAGAATCGCATGATCATTTCAATCGATGCAGAAAAGGCATTCAACAAAGTCCAATACCCATTCTTGATAAAAAAAAAAACTCTCTGTAAAATAGGTATAGAAAATTCTCAACATAAATATGCAAAACCAACAGCCAACATCATTCTTAATAGAGAGAGGCTGAGAACATTCCACTTAAGAATAGGAACAAAACAAGGATGCCCTTTATCACCACTCCTATTTAACATTGTGCTGGAAATCCTAGTTAGAGCAATAAGGCAAGACAAAGAAATGAAGGGCATCCAAATTGGTAATGAAGAAGTAAAACTGTCCCTATTTACTACAGGGCATTAACAGGATACAAACCATAATTAACAACACATAAACTCCAGAAGATAAGCTAGGTAACTGGGATCTTCTAAAAAATTAAACATTTATGCTCATCAAATATTTCACCAAGAGTGAAAAGAGAACCTGCAGGCTGGGAAAAAATATTGGGCTATGACAAATCCAACAAAAGTCTCTAAACTCTATAGGAAAATCCAACACCTCTACAACAAAAAGACAAATAATTCAATGAAAAAAATGGTCAAAGGAAATGAACAGGCACTTCATCAAAGTATACATTCAAGCTGCTAACAGACACATAAGGAAATGTTCACCATCACTAGCCATTGTTGTCATTGTTAGGTGCCGTCGAGTCCATTCTGACTCACAGCAACCCTATGTACAACAGAATAAAACACTGCCCAGTCCTTCACCATCCTCACAATAGTTCTTATGCTTAAGCCTATTGTTGCAGCCACTATATCAATCCACCTCGTTGAGGATCTTCCTGTTTTTCACTGACCTTCTACTTCACCAAGCATGATGTCCTTCTCCAGGGACTGATCCCTCCTGATAACATGTCCAAAGTATGTGAGACATAGTTTTGCCGTACTTTCTTCTAAGGAGCGTTATGGTTGTACTTCTTCCAAGACAGATTTGTTTGTCCTTTTGGCAGTCCATGGTATATTCAATATTCCTCTCCAACACCACAATTCAAAGGCGTCAATTCTTTGGTCTTCTTTATACATTGTTCAGCTTTCATATGCATAGGAGGTGATTGAAAACACCACAGTTTGAGTCAGGCGCACCTTAGTCTTTAAGGTGACATCTTTGCTCTTCAACACTTTGAAGAGGTCCTTTGCAGCAAATTTGCCCAATGCAATGCGTCTTTTGATTTCTTGACTGCTGCTGCTTCCATGGGTGTTGATTCTAGATCCAAGTAAAATGAAATCTTTGGCAACTTCAGTCTTTTCCCTGTTTATCGTGATGTTGCTTATTGGTCTAGTTGTGAGGATTTTTGTTTTCTTTACGTTGAGGTGTAATCCATACTGAAGGCTATGGTCTTTGATCTTCATCAGTAGGTGCTTCAAGTCCTCTTCACTTTCACCAAGCAAGGTTGTGTCTTCTGCATAACAAAGGCTGTTAATGAGCCTTCCTCCAATTCTGATGTCCCGTTCTTCTTCATATAGTCCAACTTCTTGGATTATTCGCTCAGCATACAGATTGAATAGGTATGGTGAAAGGATACAACCTTGACACACACCTTTCCTGACTTTAAACTGGGTAGTATCCCCTCGTTCTGTTTGAATGACTGTCACTTGGCCTAAGTACAGGTTCCTCATGAGCACAGTTAAGTGTTCCGGAATTCCCATTCTTTGCAATGTTATCCATAGTTTGTTATGATCCACACAGTCCAATGCCTTTGCATAGTCAATAAAACACAGGTAAACGTCTTTCTGGTATTCTCTACTTTCAGCCAGGATCCATCTGACTTCAGCAATTATACCCCTGGTCCTGTGTCCTCTTCCAAATCCAGTTTAAATTTCTGGCAGTTCCCTGTTGATAAGTTGCAGCCGCCTTTGAACGATCTTCAGCAAAATTTTACTTGGTGTGATATTAATGATATTGTTCTATAATTTCCACATTTGGTGGGATCACCTTTCTTGGGATTAAAAAAAAAAAAACCTTTGCCATAGAGAAGAGTCTGACTCACAGCGACCCTATAGGATAAAGTAGAACTGTCCCATACAGTTTCCAAGGAGCACCTGTGGATACGAACTACCTACATTTTGGTTAGCAGCTGTAGCTGCTAACCACTATGCCACCAGGGTTTCCTTATTGGGAATAGGCATAGATACAGATCTCTTCCAGTCAGTTGGCCAGGTAACTGTCTTCCAAATTTCTGGGCATAGACTAGTGAGTACTTTCAGGACTGCATCTGTTTTTGAAACATCTCAATTGGTATTCCATCAATTCCTGGAGCCTTGTTTTTCACCAATGCCTTCACTACAGCTTGGACTTCTTCCTTCAGTATCATTGGTTCCTGCTCATATGGTACCTCCTGAAATGGTTGAACATCAACCAATTCTTTTTGGTATAGTGTCTTTGTGTATTCCTTCCACCTTCTTTTGATGCTTCCTGGGTCGTTTCATATTTTTCCCTTAGACTCTTTCAATCTTGCAATTTTTCTTCAGTTCTTTCAGCCGAGTGTGTTCTTCCCTTTTAAGTTTCCATCTCCAGGTCTTTGCACACATCATTATAATACTTTACTTTGTCTTCTTGAGCCACCTTTTAAAATCATCTGTTCAACCCTTTTACTTCATCATTTCTTCATTTTTCTTTAACTACTCGACTTTCCAGAGCAAGTTTCAGAGTTTCTTTTGAAATCCATTTGGGTCTTTTCTTTCTTTCCTGTCTTTTTAATGACCTCTTGCTTTCTTCATGTCCTTGATGTCATTTCACAACTTGTCTGGTCTTCAGACATTAGTGTTCAGTGCATCAAATCTATTCTTGAGATGGTCTCTAAATTCAGGTGGGATATACTCAAGGTCATACTTTGGCTCTAGTCGACTTGTTCTAATTTTCTTCAGTTTCAACTTGAACTTGCATATGTGCAATTGATGGTCTGTCCCACAGTGGGCCCCTGGCCTTGTTCTGACTGATAATATTGAGCTTTTCCATCGTCTCTTTCCACAGATGTAGTCAATTTGGTTCTGTGTATTCCATCTGGTGAGGTCCACGTGTATAGTCACTGTTTTTGTTGGTGAAAAAAGGTATTTGCAATGAAGAAGTCGTTGATCTTGCAAAATTCTATCACGTGATCTCTGGCATTGTTTCTATTACCATGACCATATTTTCCAACTACTGATCCTAAGAAGGATTGGTAGCCATTAGAGAAATGCAAATCAAAACCACAATGAGCTACCATCTCACCCCAGCATTAATGGCATGAATAAAAAAAAAAAAATGGAAAACAACAAATGTTGTAAAGGCTGCAGGGAGATTGGAACTCTTACGCACTGCTGGTGGGAATGCAAAATGGTACAACCGTTTTGGAAAAAGATATGGTGCTTCCTTAGAAAGCTAGAAATAGAAATACCATATGATTCAGCAATCTCCTAGGAAAATATCCTAGAGAAACAAGAGCCGTCACACGAATAGACATATGCACACCCAGGTTCACTGCTGCATTGTTTACAATAGCCAAAAGATGGAAACAACCTTGATGCCATTCATCAACAGATGAATGGATAAACAAAGTATGGTACATAGACACAGTGGAGTACTACGCAACAATAAAGAACAATGATGAATCTGCGGAGCATCTCACAATATGGATGAATCTAGAGGACATCATGCGGAGTGAATTAAGTCAATCACAAAAGGACAAATATTGTATGAGATCAGTACTATAAAAACTCATGAAAAGGTTTACACACAAAATGAAACAATCTTTGATGGTTAAGAGGCAGGGGAGGGGTGGGAATGTAAAGAAAAACGAAAAATATAAATAAATAATACCTCAAATCCCACCCCCCCAAAAAGAAAAGCAATCAGTGTAATCCACCACATAAATAAAATAAAGGAAAAGAACCATATGATCGTATCAGCTGGTGCAGAAAGGCATTCAATAAAATTCAACATCCTTTCCGGATAAAAACTCTCAGCAAAATAGGAATAGAAAGGGAAATTTCTCAACATAATTAAGGTCATATACTCAAATCTAACATCCAGCATTATACTCAACAGAGAAAGGCTGAGAGCCTTCCCTTTGAGAATCAGAGCGAGACAAAGATGCCCAATATCATCACTGTTACTCAACATTGTACTGAAACTCCTAGCCAAAGCAAGAAGAGAAATAAAAGGAAAGGAAGACATAAAACTATCTCTATTTGCAGATGACGTAATCCTATACTTAAAAAAACTGTAAATAAATATTCCACAAGAAAACTGCTGAAACTAATGGAAGAATTTAGCAATGTTGCAGGATACAAGGTCAACACAAACAAAAATTATTTAGGCTCCTTTACACTAACAAAGACTACTCCTAAAAAGAAATCAAGAAAACAATACCATTTACAACAGCATCCTAATCAATAAGATACCTGGGAATTAACCTAGCTAGGGACATAAATGACTTATACAATGAAAGTTATAAAATGGTACTGCAAGAGACTAAAAGAGACCTACAAAAATGGAAAGACACCCCTTGCTCATGGATTGGAAGACTTAATATAGTGAAAATATCAATTCTACCTAAAGTCATCTACAGATACAATGCAATACTGAAACAAATCTGAATGAAATTCTTTATTGAAATGGAAAAACTAGAGGCCAATTTCATATGGAAAGGAAAGAAACCCTGAATAGCCAAAGCAGCATTGAAAACAAAGCAGCAGGCCTCACACTTTCTGATATCAAAACATACTATAAAGCCACAGTAATCAAAACAGGCTGGTATGGGTTCAAATGATAGACACATAGTGCGGTGGAATAGAATTGAGAATCCAGCCATCTATAAACAACTGACTTTCAACAAGGAGTCAAAATCCATTCAATGGGGTAGAAACAGTCTTTTTAATAAATGGTGCTGGCAAAACTGGGTATCCGCCTGCAGTAAAATGAAACAGGACTCAAACCTCACACCTTACACAAAAACTAACTCAAAATTGATCAGAGACCTAAAATATTAAATCAAAAACCATAAAATTCTTGGAAGAAAACATAGGGATAAAATTATGGGACCTAATCTTCTGCAAAAATAGGATAGCAAACATAAAAAGAAAATGTACAAATAGAAGAAGACAAAATAGATAAATGAGATGTCATCAAAATTAAAAATTTATTCCCATCAAAAGACTTTATTATAAGAATAAATAGATGACTGATGGACTGGGAAAAAATCTTTGGAAACAACTTACCCAATAAAGGTCTAACCTCTAAAACCTATAGAAAACTGCAGCAACTCAACAACAAAAAGACAAACACCCCAATCACAAAATGGGCAAAAGATATTAACAGAACCTTCACCAAAAGGGGCATCCAAGCAGCCAACAAACATATGAAAAGATGTTCATGATCACTGGCCATTAATCAAACAAAACCCAAACTCATTGCCATCAAGTTGATTCCGACCCATAGTGACCCTATAGGACAGAGTAGAACTGCCCCATAGGGTTTCCAAGGAGCAGTTGGTAGATTTGAACTGCTGACCTTTTGGTTAGCAGCCATATCACTTAACCACTGTGCCACCATGGCTCCTCCACAATTAGCCTTTAAAAAAGCCTTTAGAGGGATGCAGATCAAAACTACATTGAGATACCATCTTACTCCAGCTATAATGACATTCATTCAAAGCAAAACAAAAAAACAGATGACAACAAATGTTAGCAAGGTTGTGGGGAGTTTGGAACTCTTAAACATTGCTGGTGGGACTGTAAAATGGTACTACCACCATAGAAAATGGTATGGCACTTTCTCAAAAAACAAAAAATAGAATTACTTTATGATCCAGCAATCCCATTCCTAGGTGTATGTCCTATTGTTGTTAGGCGCCATTGAGTCAGTTCCTACTCGTAGTGACCCTATGTACAACAGAACTAAATAATGCCCGGTCCTGTACCTTTCTCACAATCGTTATGCTTGAGCCCCTTGTTGCAGCCACTGTGTCAATCCATCGCATTGGGGGTCTTCCTGTTTTTCACTGACCCTCTGCTTTACCAAGTATGATGTTCTTCTCCAGGGACTGGCTCCTCCTGATAATATGTCCAAAGTATGTGAGACAAAGTCTTGCCATCCTTGCTTCTAATGAGTATTCTGGCTATACTTCTTCCAAGACAGATTTGTTCCTTCTGCTGGCAGTTCATGGTATATTCAATACTCTTCAGCAACACCATAATTCAATGGCATCAATTCTTCTTTGGTCTTTCTTATTCATTGTCCAATTTTCACATGCATATGAAGAGGTTGAAAACACCATAGTTTGGGTCAGGAGCACCTTAGTTCCTAAAGTGACATCTATGCTTTTTAACACTTTAAAAGAGGTCTTTTGCAGCAGATTTTCCTAATGCAATGCATCATTTGATTTCTTGGCTGCTGCTTCCATGGGCATTGATCGTGGATCTAAGGAAAATGACATCCTTGACAACTTCAGTCTTTTCTCCGTTTATCATGATGTTACTTATTGGTCCAGTTGTGAGGGTTTTTTGTTTTGTTTATACTGAGGTGTAATCCATACTGAAGTCTGGTCTTTGATTTTCATTAGTAAGTGCTTCAAGTCCTCTTCACTTTCACCAAGCAAGGTTGTGTCATCTGCATATAGAAAGTTGTTAATGAGTCTTCCTCCAATCCTGATGCTCCATTCTTCTTCATATAGTCTGGCTTCTCACATTATCTGCCCAGCACACAGACTGAATAAGTATAGTGAAAAAATGCAACCCTGATGCACATGTTTCTTAACTTTAAACAATGCAGTGTCCCTTTGTTCCATTTGAATGACTGCCTCTTGTTCTAAGTACAGGTTCCACATGAGCACAATTAAGTGTTCTGGAATTCCCATTGCTGGCAATGTTATCCATAATTTGTTATGATCCACACAGTCAAATGCCTTTGCATAGTCAATAAAACACAGGTAAACATCTTTTTGGTATTCTCTGTTTTCAGCCAGGATTCATCTGACATCAGCAAAGATCGCATTGCTGTCAATTCCAACTCATAATGACACTACAGAGCAGAGTAGAACTGCCCCCATAGAGTTTCTAAGGAGCTCTTGGTGGATGTGAGCTGCCGATCTTTTGGTCAGCAGCTGTAGCACTTAACCGCTATGCATCGTCAATAAAACACAGGTAAATATCTTTCTTGTATTCTCTGCTTTCAGCCATGACCCATCTGACATCCGTAATGGTATCCCTTGTTCCATGTCCTCTTCTGAATCTGGCTTGAATTTCTGGCAGGTCCCTGTCAATGTACTGCTGCAACCACTTTTGAACAATCTTCAGCAAAACTGTATTTGTGTGTGATATTAATGATATTGTTCAATAATTTCCACATTCTGTTGGGTCACCTTTCTTTGGAATGGGTATTATATTGAGACCTAAAAATAATGACATGAAAAGACATATGCTCACCTATGTTTACTGCTGCTTTATTCACAATAGCAAATAAATGGAAACAACTGGAATACCCATCAATGAAGTGCCCAGCAGTCAATTAATGGATAAGCAAATTGTGGTAAACACACAATGGAATACTACAGTATACTGTAAGAACAATGATACGTCTGTGAAACATAACATGGATGGACCTGGAGGGCACAATGCTATGTGAAATAAATCTAGCATTTAAGGACAGATATTGTATGATCCCTATTTTGTAAAAAGACTATAATATATATTTAGAAAGAGAGAGATGAATGCTCACTGGTGGTTACCGGGGAGAGGAGGGGGCAAGGGTAAAGTACACTTTAAATTATTACAGACTTATTATTTTTGCTGATGAGAAAAGTGGCACTGGATGTGGATATAGTGAGCACAACACAACCAAAGTGAAAAAGAGTGTTTGAGCACATATGGATGGGTATAGGTGTATTGGAATATGGGTAGGTACAGGTGTATACATAGATGAGAACAGATAGAAGTATCTATAAACCAAAAAAAAAAACCAAAACCCACTGTCGTTGAGTCAATTCCGACTCGTAGCGACCCTATAGAACAGAGTTGAACTGCCCTATAGGGTTTGCAGGGAGCACATGGTGAATTCAAATCAACCTTTTGGTTAGCAGCCGTAGCTCTTAACCACTATGCCACCAGGGTTTCCGAAGTATCTGTAAGTATGTGTGAATACAAATATGTCGGTACAGACGCATATATTCATTGAAAACATAATCAAACACCTTCCAAGATTGGTTTTCTGTGTTTGAAACCTTAGGACCATAATCTCATGAGACTACTCAGTCAAATGGCATAACATAGTTCACAAAAATCACGATCTGCATCCTAGCGAAGAATATCATCTGTGGTCTTAAAAGCTTGCATCTAAGACACAAATATGGGTCCCTACTTGCCAGGAGCAAAACAGTAAGAAAGTAACCAAAAGCTCAAAGAAGAAACAAGTCTACAAGAGCCAAGACCTCATCTACCCTGAAACCAGAAGAACTAGATGGTTCCCGGCTACCAGCCCTGACAATTCTGACCAGCGCCACAATAGATGATCCCAGTTAGAACAGGAGAAAAATGTGGAGCAGAATTTAAATTCCTATTAAAAAAACAGACAGATTGGAACAGTAGACTATGGTGGTGGATACGTGAACCTTCACAGATGGTAACATTGTGTAGAGTTTACACACAAGCTATAGCAATAAATCTGGGATATCTGAAAAAGACAGCTGGATGGTGTCTGTCAGGGATTGAATTAACACACAGGAAAATTACAAAATGGAGGACCACCACACATGGCCTAACCAAGCTGATACATTTTTGGGGGGACATAATTCAATCCCTGACAGTATGTATGTATTGTTGTTGTTAGGTGCCGTCAAGTCAATATTGACTCACAGTGGCCCATGTAACAGAATTGAACTGCCCCACAGGGTTTTCTAGGCTGTAATCTCCCCACAATCTCCATAGGGGTAGATTTCCAGGTCTTTCTTCCACAGAGCTGCTAGGTGGATTCAAACTGCCAACCTTTCAGTTAGTAGCTGAATACTTAACCATTGCTCCACCAGAGTGTATGTGTGTGTGCGTATATATACATATATATATTCTAAAAATTCCTGTGTCCTATCTACCAGGGCTCAGGTATATATACATATACCAAACCAAAAACCAAATCCACTGTCATCGAGTCAATTCTGACTCATGGCAACCGTCCCTGTAGGACAGAGTAGAACAGCCCCATATGGTTTTCAAGGCTGTAATCATTACAGAAGCAGACTGCCACATCTTTCTCTCATGAGGCAGCTGGCGTGTTCAAACTGCTGCTCTTTCAGTTAGCAGCCAAGCACTTAACGTCAACACTATCTATAGTGTCTCTATGCGTCGGAATCAACTCGATGGCATTGGGTTTGTTTGTTTGGTATTTTTTATGAATATATATATATATATATATATAGTCTAAAAATGTCTGTGTCCTGCCCCCTGGCATCACCAGGTTCTGCCCATTCACACAGTCTTTGCTTTCATAGCCTCTATCTCTCAGAGATTCAGAGTGGTCTGGAGGGAAGGTATCACATCAATCTGCACTTTGCTTCCCCCCAAAAAAGTCAGGGTTCTGGCGTCTGGCCAGAAAGGAAGATGGCTGCTGGGCAGAAACCATCAGGTGTGCCCAGAGGACGTGAGGCAGAGTGGGGTGCTAAAAACCCTGAGGGAAAAGGGGCTCTTGGGAATCATCACTCCACCTCAAGTGCCCAAATCCTTCTCACGAGTACCTCCACTCCCATCTGTCTGATATTCGCACTACCTTTGTCAACTATCCCCATAACAGCAATCATGCATTCAAATACATCTGTCCCTACAGTCTCTTTATCAATAGTTGCTTAATCGGTGTTTTATATGAGGAAATAAATATAGCCCTGAGAATTCAGGGCTGTGCCATATGCTATTTGTTCATTCATTCATTCATTCATCAGACCCAATATGTGCTAGGGGAATACATGTATGTATGAGAGGTTATAGTGCCTTCAAGGAATTCACCATACTCAGAGCCCTGACAGCCCTCTCATGACAACAAATATGAAACTTCATTGCTACAGTTTGATCTCGTGAGGAGGTAGAGAAGTTTAACAACAACAACAGTAATAATAGTACTTAACATTTGTTGTGTGTTTTCCACATACCAGGATTTGTACTGAGCAGTTTGCAGCATTATCTTATTTGTTCTTCACAAAACCCCATCAGGCAGAATCCTCATTTCTCAGAAAGATACCACAGCAGAATAAGTAACTTGCCCCAGGTCAGACAAAGGGCTGCAAATGATGGAGTCTTGAAGGGGACCTGGGCAGATGTCTCCCAGAGCTTGCCCTCCCTATTAAACGATTGTCAAAGCTTGGAGTGAGAACACAGGGAAATTACAAGTTCTTGCCCAGATGTCCCTCAGTTCCAAGAGCTTGAGGAACCTCTTACCCAATGCTGTGTGTCATCACACTGTCTGCAAAACCAATCATATTATGAACATCTAAGAGGTTAAACAATGATTCTGTTACCCTTGTTTTTACTGTTGTTATCATTGTTCAACTTTCCATGTAGATTTACCCACAGAGTAATAAGGTACCTATCAGCAAGTGCAAGTACACATTCCTCTGTATGTAAAATGGCGGGTCAGTATTAGTTTCATTTGCTACCTATACCATACTTGTTGCCTGTGGAACACTGTTGTATAAAATACCTTTAACTATATGATGCATCTCATCCTAATTGCAGAGATGCTAAAATGTCAAAAAAAAAAAAAAAGTGTGTCTTAGATTTGGTGAATGATGAAGTAATATACAACCAGACAAGGCCATCTTTATCATTTGGTGAGGGCCTCATCCTGCCTGTGCTGGCTGGGTCCTCTTGAACCGCTTTTATCTTCCTTCTCCCACCTGCACAGTTTTTCATGATGACTTTCCATCAGTCTCTGTTTCCCGTCACGTTAGTGCATTGCAGGAGGCTAAGTCCCAATTGTGAGGTAAGTGGGTCTATTGGCATATTGCATCCATTCTGTCTGGAGACATCACCCTCTCTGCCAACATTCTAGCCATGCTGTAGCCCAGGCGTTGCCACTAGGACCCCTCAGTCCAGCCACCTACAACCGAAGGCAGTATGATGCCCAGATTGTGAGAGCTCCCTCTTCTGAGACAGGAGTGAAATGGGTGAAAATGGAAGCAGAGGGCAGATGGTGCCCCCACTCTCTTTGACCACCTCATCTAATCATCAGTAGCCTCTTCTGTTTTAGATGACCTCCATTAGGTCTCCTGCAGTCAGTCCCAGGGGAGTGATGGTGCATATGTAGGTAGTTCCCTTGACTTCCTTGATTACTGCCTCAGGGCCCTTGTACATACTCTTGCCTCAGCCTGTGGGCTGCCTCTACCTCCCCCACTCCTCTCATTTGGAGTGGCAGCACTGCCTAGTGGTCAACCACTGGGCTCTAGAGCCATCTGCAGGGCAAGAGCCCCCGTCCTTAATCAATAGGTTAAGCGTGTGAGCTATCCATGCTTAACACCTCACCTACTCCCCGCGGAGGATGCCCCTGAACTTAAGGAAGATGGTTTTCACTTTTTGCTGGG
This sequence comes from Elephas maximus indicus, assembly GCF_024166365.1. Lineage (NCBI taxonomy): Eukaryota > Metazoa > Chordata > Mammalia > Proboscidea > Elephantidae > Elephas > Elephas maximus. The sequence goes on along the minus strand of NC_064824.1, from coordinate 16,801,228 downwards.
TCTGTTAGAGCTAAATCATGAGAAGAAAAAACAAGGGCACATCCAGCTCTCCTGTGCTACATGGGACTCAGTGCAACATGTGGAAGTACAAATCTGAAACTAAAACCCATAAATTCCACTGGTTTACCAGAACCTCAGGCTCTGTAATTGTCAATTTAGTCCCACAAACATTTGTCCTAAAGGACCAGTCCCACTCCTTCCTCTGAGGTCATGGACCCTGAGCTTGTGGGGAGGGAGGCCTAGGTAGAGGGGTTATGTGATCTCAAACAGCCCCCAAAGACTCACTTAGCAAACAAGCAAGGGCCTCCATGTGCATGACGGAATAGCCACTGGAAGCATAAACTGCAAGGAGGGAACTGATGTTTGTTGAGCACCTGCTATGTATAAGGTGCTCATCTGCATGTCTCCATGTATGGCCTGCATTGTTCTTGATCTTCCCACTAACAGACCAGGGATTAAATGACTGTCCCAGGCCACCCCAGTGAGCCACATGGAGGCATGAGGGAGTGTCCAGGAGCCCCTTTCCATCCCAAGAAGCCTGGCCTCTGACAGCCCTATGCCATTCTGCTCTTCCTCTGTCTTAGGCTGGATTCGGTAAAGAATTAAAACCAGTAAAGCATATAAACATATATATATATAGAGAGAGAGAGAGATTTATATCAAGGAAATGGCTCATGCAGCTGTAGAGGCTGGAATCTCCCAAGTCCATTGGTCAGGATAGAGGCTTCCCCTGATTCATGTAGCCACAGGTGCTGCTGAACCCAAGATCACCAGGTCTGAGAGCAGGGCTTTTGCTCACCAGCTGCAAAGATTTGTTGGGTCCCAAGATCGTCAGGTAAGACTGCAGGTAAGCTGCTAGCTCAAGTCCCAAGAACAGGATGTCAGACGAACAGGAGCCAGCTGTAGGCTACAAAACAATCAAAAGCCCCTGAACCTTGCCAGAATGTCTGCTTATATTCGGATGCAGGCCACAACCACATGCCCAAGGAAACTCCCTTTCATCTGATTGCCTACTCACAGCAGACCCCATCATGTGATCACATATCAAAATTCAACAGGGAAGTGATCACAACATTATACGATTGCCAAAACACTGAGAATCATGGCCCAGGCAAGGTGACATACATCCTCCAAGGGCTCCAGTCACCCAGGATCACAACTGCAAAGCACCTGAGAAGTGATTCGTTGCCGGACCAAGCACCAGTCAGATTCTCACGGGACAAAAGCACTCAACACCCCTGAACTGTCACATATCAGCTGGCCCAAAGTGTGGTGTCTGTGAGGCTGGACAGAGGTCCTGCATGGTACGGTGTCCTCCTCCCACAGGCTGTGAGTTTATGAGACTAATAAACCAGGCTCACCTATCTAGTGTCGGGTGTCACCCGCCCATCCAACTTGTTCTATTTGAGGTGGGGGATCCCCCCTTCAGAACAGGATGAATGGGAGGTGGTCAGAAAAAAGTGCAAAGTACTGCAGAAGCAGAGAGGAAAGTGCCCCACCCATCTTGGCTAGTCCCCAAAGGCACCATGGAGGAGCTGGCCTCTCAGCTTAGGAGTGAGGATTGAGTGGAGAGTTCCAGAAAGAGGGCCCAGCCCTGACTATGGGCTAAGGACGAAGAAAAGTGGGGAGCGTTTAGAGGTTCCAGGACATTCGCTGTGGAATCACGATGCCTGGACAGTCAGGCAGAGAATGTTGAGGGTGAGGCTGAAGGGAAGTGCCATGATGGATGCAGACCTCAGCCTGAGGGTGGTGGGGAGTTCTTGTGGGCCAGGGGTGCTAAGGAGGGCAGTGGTGTGCCCATATTGGCAAATTAGGAAGACCCCAGGCTCCTGGGTGGAGACCATATTCTGCACTGGGGACTTAGACAAGAACCAGATTTTGAGCCAGATTATGGTGGCAGGGTGGTGAGAGATGGTGGTTTTAAGAGAAACTTAGTGGGTAGCAGTAAGGGGCTTGGTACTTGAGTGGACTGAGGAGAGTCAGAGGGGGTCCAGGACATATCAGGATCTTGATCTGAACAATGGAGTGGTGGTGGTGCAATTTGCTGCCAGAGGAGTATACGGCCCCCAGGAAAGGATGGAGCCTGGATTGGGCCCCAGTGCCAGCAGAGGGTCCTGGGGTAAATTCTGCATTGGTCACACACACACTCCCTGAGTCTCATTCTTCACCTGTCAAGACACTGACACTGTGGGAATGCTACTTCTTGCTGGGTGATCATGATTGCCCTATTGACAGGACACTGAATTTAAAGAAACACTGCTCCCAGCTGCCCCACCAACCACCAGCACACACTTCCTCTGTGGGGCAAGCTGTTCACCATCCAATGTCAGCAGGATGGAGTTGCCAAGCCTGCTAAAGCCTCACATGCAAGGGGGGTCCACCTACCCTGCGTGCCCTTGTTTTAGCTAACCATCGGTAATGGGTTCTCATATGTTGTGATTTGAGTGCCATTCAAAACTCCACTGGAGAATGAGAAATAAGACATTAATAGCTGATGATGACTAAGGTCCACAAAGGGCTCTGTAGCCACTTATTATAGAACAAATCCTGACAAAAGCACTGAGAAGCATTGCCCTATTAGAGTCATTTACAAATGGGATAAAAGAAGTTCAAAAGAAGTGAGCTAATCACCTAGGTTGTTGGAAATAATACTGCCAGGAGAAGCCTTTTCAGCCCAAGCCTAGCATGTGTCGTTAGTCTGACAGAATAACTTCCAGATTAGTATGTGTCTAGTATGTTCAGCTGAGTCAGTGCACACACTGGGGACAATGGGGCCTGAGAGCCACTAGACAGCCCTGACAGCTAGGATGCTCTTAGTTCAGAGCACCTCGGTAGCAAAGCCTCTCTGACTCCAGTATTACATCTTTGATGGAGCCGCTTGTGACACTTTAATTGATAATCCTCCAAACAGAGTAGAAAGCACTAGATCCTAGTGATTACGTGATAGCTTGTGCGTGATGCCTCCCAGTAACTGGGATTCTCCATAATGTAATGGAATAAAAACATGAGTCAGTCAGGACTGGGAAAATTGGAGCATTTTAGCCTGAGGGCAAAGGTGATGAGATGGGGTCCCAATGGAGAGTGCAAGGTCTGCTCCTTAAAGGAGAGGAGCTGGTGTTGGCCCTGGGGTCAAAACTGATGAGGTTCAAGGTACCATTGGAAGGGGTGTGATGGCAGCAGGTCTGAGCAGGTGCTTCTGTGAATGTTCCTGTCAGTCTGATGAACTTCAGTAGAATGCAGCTCCCTGAACCCACTGCCTGAGCCAATAGTACTGAAGTAGGAAGTGGCCATGTGCCTGGCCCTTCTAGTCTGCTCCAGCTGCAACTCCCCACACAACCACCTTCCCTGTTTCCTGGTCTAGTGTGCCAAATTACTGACTACATTGTAAGTGCCCAGCATGCCACTGTCCCCGCTACCCCTGACCAGCACATAGCCTCCTAGCACTGCCCCTGGCCAGCCCCTTTATTATCCCCCCAAACTGCTAGGTTACAGCTTCCCCCTGAAACTTGCTGAGTCTGGGTGCCTTCTAAGTCCCCATGCTTTTCTGGATCTTGGCATGCACTTGTGTCTTTACTGGGCAGTCACTCATCCTAGCCTGAGAGGTCCTTGATGCAGGGACAAACTTTCTGCCTCTCTGTGCCCAGGGCCTGAGTAATACATTGGGGATATCAGATGCCTGGGGATTTTTAATGAAAGAAAAAGTGAGAGAGACAAGAGGTGAAGAAAAGAAAAGGGAGGGGAGGAGAGAAAATATATAGACCTAACTCTGAAGGGTGGATCCCTAGTGGCACAGTGGTTAAGAGTTCAGCTGCTAACCAAAAGGTTGGCAGTTCAAATCTACCAGCCACCCCTTTAAAACCCTGTGGGGCAGTTCTACTCTGTCCTGTAGAGTAACTATGAGTTGGGATTGACTTGATGGCAATGGGTTCGGTTTAACCCTGCAGAGCAGGAGCCTAACTGAAAGGCTGGTGGTTCGAACCCACTAGCTGCTCTGTGGGAAAAGGTGTGGCAGCCTGCTTCCATAAAAATTACAGCCTTGGAAACCCTATTGGCAGTTCTACTCTGTCCTTCAGGGTCACTATATATGACAGCTGTAGACAACTAGACAGCAATGGGTAACCCTGCAAGGCATGTTTCCAGCCCTTGGAGACCACCACCTGTGTGTTTCAGCTACTGCTGATGAGTTCTCTACCACGTAGGGTCTACAGAGTGAGGTGTCTCCCACTTGAAAAGGCCAAACACCAGAGGAACAGGCAGGCCACAGAGCCCAGAGACAGGAAAGGCCTCAACCCTTTCCAAGAACTTGAGATTCCCTCAAGGCCTCTGGGAGGTAGCAGAGGTTGAATTCTTCCATAGAAGGCTAGCTGAATGACCTTTCACCCCATCCAGGAGTAGCCTTGCCAGGACTTTCAGCACAAAACAAAACAAACCCACAGCAGCCCCTGGTGTGGGCAGGGTGGGGGTGGGCAGCTTTTGGGTACTGACTTCAGAAAAGCAGCTTGCAGTCATGACCCCTTTTACTCTTCAGGGAGGTGCAAAAAAGGACATAAATGAACACTGTATTTTTTTTTTAATGTATATTTCATTTTAGCGGAATATGTTTGGTTTTACTGATAACCTAAGGCTCTCAACAAGGAAGCCTCTGGAATATTGTTTCTGGTTGGGCAATTCTGAAAAAGAGGTTCTAGACATTCCCCCTGAAATACCCTTCAAGCTGGGTAAATCCAGGGGGGACAGGGTCACAACAGCACTGTACACAGAGCTAAGGAGCTGAAAGGATGACCACAGAGAGGGACAGCAAACCATCCTGCTTCTAGAAGACTCAAGGAGAGGGTCTGACTGAGGAGAGGTATGGGTTGGTGACTGTGGAGCCTTCCTTCACAGAGAAAGGAATGTGAGGTACCTTACAGCGCAGTTGAGAGGACACAGGACCCATGGGGCAGTGGGGATTCCTGGAGAGAGGGGGTCACAGGGCTGCCATGGCCACATGCTCACTCATAGAGGGGCGGGAGAATAAGCTAAGCATGTTCCTCTTTGCTCTCTCCTAGGTAAGTGGCTCTTTTCCCCACACCTCCTCTCAGGGAGGCTGGGCTGGCCAGATCCTAGGAAGGTCACGGCAGCCCTGGACTTTCCTGGTCAGAGGTCCTGTCCCTAATGGACTGAATCCTTCCTCTCGCCCCAGAGAGGAGGCTGAGCAGCAGTTTCCCTGGGAAACGTGACACAGAGGTTCCTCTGAGTAACAATGGCAGACAGCTAGCCTTCAGCATCTCTTATAGAAGCACGCTCTTGGGTCTGTATGATGAGATGCCAGGTGGGCAGCAAGGAAAGGTATAGGTGTGACCCACATCTCCACAGCTCCTTGCTGCATGAACAACTCAGTTAACCTTGCTGGGCCTCCATTTCCTCATCTGCAGTATGGGGATAGTAATACTAACCTAGAGACACACAGGGGACATAGAGTAGGTAATTAATTAGTGTTAGTTTCATCTACCCCAAAGAGAGGGAGGTGGGAGGCAGAGCGTTGGCAGAGCTTGCTGAGGAAGTTGGAGGAAGAGCTTCCCACAAGCACAACTTTCTCAGGCATGATCTGCTCCCAACCCCAACTCCCTAACTCTCCCACTTCATGTCCTCATACTCTCCATCACTTCCTTCCAGTCCAGAACATGTTGAGCCTGCTCCTGTCACAGGGCTTTTGCACTTGCTGTATGCTCTGCTGGAATACTCCCCAGATATCCCCGTGGATGTCTCCCTCACTTCCTTCTAGATTCTGCTCAAATTTTACTCTATTAGAGAGAACTTTCCTGGTATAAAATAGTACACACGTGCGCGCACATACACGTTCCTCTGTACCTCCTTTGTACCTGAAAAATATATATCAGAACACCACCAACTCCCAGTTTCATCCCAGGTCATTAATCCTCACAAACAAGACTGCTACTGGCCCAAACACTAGTTCTGGCTTACTCCAGAACACCATCCTTTGTGTGTCTCTAACAGAGACAATGCGCTTCCCAGAGCCTGCACCCAGCTGTGCTAACTAAAACACAGTCGTAAATAATTAAGGCTTACTTAATTATACAGGTTCCTCATCAGGAATCTCTTTCCTGGTGGAGGCTGGGATGGTTTCTGTCCTCCCTGCCACCCCCTGTTCCTACAAGACCCATGGTGCTGCCCCCATTGCAGGGTCATTAGCAGCACCTCCCCACCCCCCACCCCCCAGGGAAGACAGAGGAAATCCTGCATTCCCACACTCTGGGGCAATGTAACCATGAAGTACAAAGATTAACAGGCAAATAGGAAGGGAAAGTGGCAAGAGCTGTGAAATTTACATCAGGCCTGCCTTAATCACAGGATGCGGTTTAGTCATAAAGGCGGCCTGAGAAACACTGTGGTTGATGTGCTTCTTTAGCAGCCTGATGCTCGGGACCCTGGAAGTCCGGAGACTTGAGTAGATTCGAGACATATGGTTCCATCCTTAAGCGAAAACCGAGGGACGCTTGTCTCTGCCTCGGCGTCACCCCTCTTTTCCACGCCTGAGGCTGCATGAAGGAGTTGGTGCCATGCCCCATTACAGCGAATCCTCCTGTCAACACATTCACGCTCTCCGCGTGCCTTTTTCTTTATCAAATTGACCAGCTGTGGAACTCGAGTACTCCATGGCTCTGAGGGCCGAGAACCACAGAAGATATATACCGGACTGTTTGTTTGAGGGTCAATAATTAACCTGCTTTTTTTTTTTTCTTTCTTCTAACCATGAGTGGCTCCATGGGATATCTGGTGCTGTCAGGTCTCCAGGACCCATGGTGTGACGGAACATGTCCCCTCCAAGGGAAGCACAGGTCCAACTCAGTCCACTCATGCCTAACAGTCACGCCGCCTCCCGCTGCAGGCAGGTGCTTTGGCCCACAGGGTCCCGCCCACTCTCAGCCCAGACCCCTGCCCCTCGTGCTGTCCAGGCATGCCCACTCAGCTCCTTGACAGCCCCTCTCGGTGTCTTACAGATGCTCTGTTTCCGGCATCACCTGATGAAGAGTTCTGCTCAGGTGATTCTCTGTGTGGTAGGGCAAGCCATCCCAACACTTCAAAGATAGGTTGATGGTGCCCAGACCTAGCGATTGCCTCCACGGTCTTTTTGTGTGGGCATGAAGTGTCTATCAGGAGTGTGAGAGACCCTGGGCATTGGGAGGTGCCAGATTCTGAGGGCTAGTAGACAATTAGTACACTCCACAGGGAGGATGTCCACATCAGATAACCTACCAGGGCTGCATCCTTCCTTAACTGCCTGTGACTGATGCCTTCTCAGAAGATGCCAGGAGGACCCAAGCCTACATCCACTTCCCAACCAAACCCGAGATGCTCAGATTCTCCACCACAGGCACAAGTAAGGGGTCTGGAATCAGGTGAAACCTCCAAAATGTTCTAGTTCCTTTTTCCTCTAAGACGTGGCTGTCAAATAACGAGACTGCTAGCCTGTGAAGCTTGTGGAGTCTGTTCTTTTTTTTTTTTTTTTTTAAGAACACTCTCTTCCCTGCCCCTCACCATGTACCAGATCAAATGGAACAGCCATACCGCAGGAACTAAGAGAAGGGAGAGCTTTGTGAGGAGCATTTTAGCAGTGCTGCTGGGCAAGGCTGGATACAGGGTGCTCAGGATGTAGATGGGTAGGGAGTATGGAAAGGAGGTTCTTATCTTTCCAATTAACCAATTAATGTAAAGAAATTCAGTTAAAACTCCAAGGAGAATTTGCACTATCAGGATTAAGTTTGACTGCATGTAACAGAACTCTAACTACAGCAACTTAACCAAAAATGGATTTATTTGTGTCTTTCAGCAGGAAGTCAAAAGACAGGTAATCCAGGACTGGTATGGCAGTTGCATGGTGCCCAAGTGGGTCCTGTATGCCTTTATCTCTTGTTATCTTTATCTCTCCTGTTCTGAGGACTGTAACGTGTGCAAAGGTAGCTGCTGCTGCCCTAGGCATCTCAGCCACATTTAGGCATAATGAAAGGGAAAGGGCACATACTGGATGAGTGAGTACCTTCTATTCAGGAAAGCAAAGGTATTTCTGGAAGCCCCTCCAGAAAAAATTTAATTATACATCATTGGTAAGGGCTGGGTCATCAGCCACACATGGTGTGAGGGAGTCTAAGAAGAGGGGGAAAAAAGGGTGGAAATTAGGTAGACAGATAGCAGAGAGAGGTTTTAGAATTCAACAAAAGAATTCTAAATTTCATCTATGAACAAAGAAAGGAGGAAAATACAAAAAAGTATTGAGGGGAAATAGGTTCTGCCAGATATTAAAACATACCATAAAGCTAACATAATTGAAACATTTTGATGTTGATGCTGGGGAAAGCAGATCATTAAAGCCCAACAAAATTATGAAAATAAATCAAGTATATATAAAATGATTTAGAACATGAGAAAGAAAACATTTCAAATAAGTTAAGGAATAGCATCTGAACAGCTGGCTAATGATTTTGGAAAATGAATTAGGCTAAATCTCACCCTTGTACCATGCATACAAGTTACAGGATGACTAATGAATTAAATGTAAAACAATAGAGCTACTTGACAGAAATGTAGATGGCTATATAATATTGGGGTGGGGATAAGTTTTTTAAATATACCAGAAAAAGGAAAAGAATGATAAATTCAACTATTTTGAGAGTAAAAATTTTTGAGTAGCAAAAACAAAATTCTTTTTAATAAGTTTTAAAGATTTTTTGTCAAAAAAAGTCAACAAACATTAAAAGACAAACATCGGATATTTGCAGTCTTTATCAAATTGATATTCTTTTCTAATGCAAAGAGTTTTTGCAAATCAATAAGATAAGGAGCAAGTGTTTATAAAAGAAAAAATTTAAATGTACAATGGGGAAAAAAAAGCTTAAACTCCCTTACAGTCAAGGGAATGCAAATGAAAACAACAATTAATTGCTACTTTTCACTAGTATTCATACATACTATCTGAATCAGCAATTTGGGGAGACAGAAGACTGTGAAGGAGGATGTCATGGATTGAATTATGTCCCCCCAAAAATGTGTGTATTAACTTGGTTAGGCCATAATTCCCAGTATTCTGTGTTGTCCTCCATTTTGTGATTGTAATTTTATGTTAAAGAGGATTAGGATGAGACTGTAACACCCTTACCAGGTCACATCCCTGATCCAATGTAAAGGGAATTTCCCTGGAGTGTGGCCTGCATCACCTTTTATCTCTCAAGAGATAAAAGGAAAGGGAAGTAAGCAGAGAGTTGGGAACCTCGTACCACCAAGAAAGCAGGGCACAGGAGCAAAGCGGATACTTTGGACCTGAGATTCTTGCCCTGAGACGGTCCCCAACCAAGAGAAGAGTGATGACAAGAACTTTCCTCCAGAGCCAACAGAGAGAAAGCCTTCCCCTGGAGCTGGCATCTGAATTTAGACTTCTAGCCTATGGATTGTAAGAGAATAAACTTCTCTTTGTTAAAGTCATCCACTTGTGGTATTTCTATTATAGCAGTCCTAGAGATCGACTCGACGGCACAGGGTTTTTTTTTTTTTTTTTTCTTTTTTAGATGACTAAGACAGAGGGGAAGAAAGGGAGGGAGGGAAGGCAACATGAATGCTTGGTACCAAAAGCAAGTGCAGACAAGATGGGCTGTGGGAGCTCAGAGGAGGATGAGACCTTAGTGTGTGAGAGGTCACAGGCTTCTGAGAGATGTGAGGCCTGAACTGGAGTTATAAAAAGATTTTCATAAAGGGAAGAGAGGCCAGAGAAGGAGGCTCAGCATGGATGCATGTGAAAACAAGAGGTCCACCAGCATGAGCTCAGGGCCCCAGATGAGGCCAAGCAGCCCTGAGCTCGTGTCCGCATCTTAGCCATCTCCTGCCCAGCGCCTTAGCCTGTGTTTTCTCCCACCCATCAGCAGAGCCTCCCTGTCTTGCCTACGTAGAATGATGTTCCTGCCTGCCTGCAGAAACCAGCCCTGTGGGAGTGAGTCTCAGGCCAGCAGACACAGAGACATAGTCCCAATTAACTCAATACAGGAAAGCAATGAACATCTACATAGACACATCTTTAATCAGGACCAACAGCCCTCATGCGGAGCCAGCCACCTCACTACTGTATATACTGGCAAACTTGCACCAGACCCTGTGGCACAGGCCCCAGATACCTGGATAGGAGTGCAGGGTGGAAGACCAGGTCCACACTAAGGAGCTGGGCCTGATCCCTCTATCAGGCAAGCCTTCCAAGGGTCTTCAATGGGCAATGACATGGCAGATTTTTGCAAAGATCATTCTGAAAGCAGTGTGAAGAGTGGATTGGGGGGAGAAGGGGCTCCAGGAACTGTCAGTGAAGGATGTCTGGACACCAACCAGGTCAGACAGAAAGGTAGAGTAGAGGAAGTACCACTGAGGAGCAGAAGAGTGATTAGATAGGTGGACTACTGCAGAGAAAGAGGGGCCCTCTGGCTCATGGCTAGTACACGGAGTGGGTCTACAAGCCCAGGAGGGAAAAAGCAGGGGGTCCAGGTGTTGAGGAGGGAGAATGTCAGTACTGGCACTTCCGATGGCTCAGCAATGCCAAGAATCCTTGGAAGACACTGTGCTTTTTAGGATGACACCCTTTCTGTCAGAGGAAGCAGGACCCTGGATGCTTCCCCATGTGAGGCACGGGAGGTCTGTACATGCCTGGCCTAGGCTAGAAGGATGGTCTGTTGGTCACAAACGTGGCTACGATGACACATTTCCTGTGAGGAGAAGGAAATGCCATCTGTAGGGCAATTTCCATGAGTCAGGCTGCTGGGAAATCCCCACCTCCAGGCAGGACCCATAGAATCAAATAGGCAACTTGAAAATCCATTATGCAGCCCGTGTGCACTATATTCTGTGACTGCGAAAGGGAAGCAGTCCTGAGAGTAGTGATGCCCTGGCAACACTTGGAGCCCTGCAGTGTGGTGCTTGCATCCTGGGGCTGACTCTTGGTCCTGGCACCCACCCATCCTCTAGTCTGTCATTCTCAGATGGTCTGTCTGTGACCAAGGCTTCAGTCATCCTTCGGTGAGCCTAAAACCACAAGAGCTCCTTCTGTGCATCAACCAGGGGCTTTGCATGAATGCCAAGCAAGGAGTACAAGTCCCACAGACAAGATGGGCTGCACAAGAAGGAGGCTGGCTGGAGGCACTGGTCCCTGACATGTGCCATTGTAAGTTGTATCCCAGGACAGGGACCCTAATCACCTGTAGGAAAGGCAGGACCACCCGGCAGATTTGAGAAGCATTTGGCTTTCCATTTGGGGCTCCTGTCTCAATAAGAAACTCCCTGTTCCAGATGCAATTAATGGGAAGTTGGACATCAGCGTGGCATCCCCCAAAGCCCAAGGTCTCTTTAACCCTTGGCACCTGTTTTACAGAGTGCTGCTATAACAGAAATACCACAAATGGGTGTCTTTAACAAACAGAAATTTCTTTCTCACAGTTCAGGAGGCTAGAAGTCTGAATTCATCGCGCTGGCTCTAGGGGAAGGCTGGCTGTGGAAGAAGGTCCTTGTCTCTTTGAGCTTCTGCTCCTGGGCAACTTTCATGTGGCTTGGCATCTCTCCTCCCCCATTTGCTTAACTGACTTGCATGTTTAATCTCTTTTATGTCTCAAAAGAGATTAACTCAAGATACATCCTGCACTAAGCCTGGCTCATTAACATAACAAAGATAACCCTCTCCCAATGGGATTGTAACCACAGGAATAGAGGTTACTATTCACAACAAATATTTTGGGAGACACAATTCAATCCATAACAGCACCCTATCAGATGCAAATTAAATGCTTAAGGGGGTTCTAACATTGCCTGGCAATGCAGGAGGAAACATTTAGGGGCTCCATCAGGAGCGTCTGCAAAGGCCCACCCCTCTTTCCAGCACTGTCCCTGGTGTGGGTGAGGAAGGACGGGGATGGAGCCTCACTGCCATCTTCCTTATTTCAGAGGGCTCGGGCCCCTCCCTTGACAAGCCCAAGCTGCTGGCCTCCCATCCAGGATCCCTTTCCCAAATATCCATATTGCCACTGGCATCCTCTTTAGCCCTGCGCTCTGGGTCCTCTTGCAAGGTAGTAGTTTTCCCAGTGTTGCCACCTAGTCCTTTGACTGTTTTCTTTCTCACAGTTGTTCCAGCTTGTGGTTTATTTTCTCCCTGGTTAGTTCCTGCACTGCCATCTCCGTAGGTCTTTCTGGCATAAGTACCAGTCCAACTGCTGCCCTGCATCTCTTCCTTCAATGGCTTAAGATTGAGCAGTCCCTCCATTCCTCTGTCATTTTTCCTGAGAACTGTCAATGGTTCTGCACAAGGGAGCCTCCTCAAGGTGTCTACACTGACAAGCTCCATTCTGCACTTTCTGTCTGGAGTGGAGACCAGAGCCCCATAGCATCCCTGTCCCTGGGACAGAGCATTATCTGCCAAGCAGGGTGAGTAGGACTGCTCTGCCCTGCATAGGCCACTGAGGTACTGGGGTGCTTGACAACCCAGAGCTGTAAGCAGCCGCCGTATGATTCCATATTTCCTATTGCAGCAGCTCTCCCATCCCCCAAAAAGCTCCAGCCAATTGTGAATCTAGTTCCACATCGTGTGTAAAACATCCAAAAGGGCTTTCTCCTACCTCCAGGGTGGCCTTGTCACACCCATGGACTGCTCCACATGAGTGGCTGCTATCTGCTTGCTATGTTGAGCAAGGGGCAAGATCAGTCACTCACATAACTCTAGATATTAGCCAAAGTGCTACAGCAATCTGAAGAGCATTTATTCAAGAGAAATGGCTGGGTCTCAGTGAAAACAATGAGTTTTGTGGAATTTTTACTTGTTCTATCCCATTTCCCTCTCCCCAGCTCCACTGTAGCCTTGAAATCCAGCAGTCTTGCAATCACAGTAGCTGTGAAAACCACCACCCAATAGTCATTGAAGGAGACATACAGTGTATAAGGAACCTCGAAAAGCACCATACCAGAGAACTGTCATTATCTGAGCTTTCTGTCATCCCCCAGGAAAAGTTGCATTCAGAGGTCTTGTCATTATTTGACTTGTCTGAGATCTCACCTCTGTGAATAGCCCAACCGCCAGGGGATTTGTTAAAAACAGTCAGCAGCAATTGCTTATAAAGCTGCCTCAGTGACACCGCTGAGGAAAATAAGAGGCTGGCCAAAAACTTAAAAGGAAGATCTGGGGAAACAGATGTCCATAAACCAAAAACCAAACCTGTCACCATCAAGTCAATTCCAACTCACAGCAACCCTATAGGACAGAGTAGAACTACACTCTACAGTTTCCAAGGAGTGCCAGGTGGATTCAAACTGCCCATCTTTTGGTTTTCAGCCAAACTCTTAACCACTGCACCACTAGGGCACCATAGGAACATCAAAAGTAGAACATGTTTCTAAGGATCTAGAAGCACACACATGTTCATGTCTGTGTGCATACACAGTAAACACCTGAGAAGGCCCTAATCTCTCACATCTGGCTGACCTTGAGTTCTTGTATAAGCAGGAAGTGAAGTCTAGGACAGGGTTGTAAACTGTTGAAATGTGCTTAAACACAAACAAAAAGCCCCTCAGCAAAGGGTAAAGGACTTAACTGGTTCAAGGCAGTGAAGAAAAGTTTCATTATATCATTAGCTGACCACCAAGCTAACCTAACAGAGACTTCAGTATCCAAACATTACAAAGAATACACAGTTTATGTAATTAGTCAACAACAAACAGCAGCAACAACAAAGCCTGGGAAAGAGAGAGAGGAATATTATGTTCACAGTAGCCATACTACAGCATTTAAAAGACCCAGTTTTCAACAAAAAATTATGAGACACACAAATAAACAGGAAAGTATGACCCACATACAGGAGAAGAAGCAGTCAGAAGAAACTGTCCCTTAGAAAACCAACTTTAAATAATGGATAGAACAACTAGTCAGAAGATTAACAATGAAATGGAATAAATGAATGGCACCATAAGCTAACTAGACCAAACAGGCATCTACAGAACCACCCTCAATAAATTTAGAAGAACTGAAATCATAGAAAGTATGTTTTCTAATCACAATGGAATGAAATTAGAAATCAACAATGGAATGAAATTAGAAATCAGTAACAGAAGGAAATTTGAGAAATTCAAAATATGTAGAAATTAAATTACACACTTATAATCACCAATGGATTAAAGAAGGAATCACAAGGGGCTTAAACACATAATTAGAGAATACTTCGAGATTAATAAAAATGGGAACACAACATAACAAACATTATGGAATGCAGCTAAATCAATGCTGAGAAATAGTTATAACAGCAGATATATACACTGAAAGAAAAAAGAACAAATATTTCAAATCAGTAATCTAAGTTTCTACCTTAAGAAATGAGAAAAAGAAAAATTAAAGCCAAGGCAAGCAAAGGGAGAAAACAATAAAAATTACAGCAGAAATAAATAAAATAGAGAATAGAAAAACAATAAAAAAAAATCGACAAAAGCTGACTCTTTAAAAAATTTCAACGATATTGAGAAACTTTTAGCTAGACAAACTAGAGAGAGAGAAGACTCTTAAAATCAAGATTTTACAGAAATACAAAAGATTATAAGACAATATAATAAACAACTGTACACCAACAAATTATATGATCTACATGAAATAGATAATTTTAAAAAAAAAATGCAAACTACCAAAACCAAGAAGAAATTGATAGTCTTACTATAAGAAGTAAAAAAGATTGAATTAGTAACTTTAAAACTTCCCACAAAGAAAAGTCTATACCCAAACATTTAAAGCTGAAATCATACCAATACTTCACAAATGTTTCCAAAAAAAAAAGAAGAGGGAATGTTTCCCAACTCATTCTATGAGACCAGTGTTATTATAATGTTGAAACCAGACAAAAACATCATGAGAAAAGAAAACTACAGGCAACATCCCCTATGAAAAGAGATGCGAAAATCCCTAACAAAAGTAACAGGAAACGAAGCCTATCATCAAAAAAATCAAGTGGCACGTAACTCAGATATGCAAAAAAAAAAAAGTAATACTCCGTATTAATAGAATAAAGAACAAAAACCACATAATTATATCAATAGATGAAGAAAAGGCATTTAAGAAAAACTTCACATCTTTTTATGATAAAAACACTCACAGACTAGGAATAGAACTTCAACTTAGCAAAGGCTTTTTTTCTATAAAAAATCTATGTCTAACATCATACTTAATGTTTCCAGAGATCAGTAACAAGATAAAGATGTCTGCTCTTTCCATCTTTAAATATTTGGGCCTGGGCCTTTCTTTGTGGGGCACAACACATATTCACATCAACATAAAGGATGCACATTATCCCCCATGCACTACTAAGGAGCCCCAATTATGTGACCTCATGCCTTACCATAGGAAGGACCCTGCTCTTTCAATTATAAGCAATCAGCCAAAGGGAAATCTTAAGTGCTTAACACTACACACCACACATGTGTACTTGACTTTCCATACCCTCCAGTGAAGGGAAATCACAACTAACCAACTGGCAGCCCCAAAGACATATAACCTCAATAATATACAAAGTCAAACCCAAACCATTGCCGTTGAGTCTATTCAGGCTCATAGTGACCCTAGAGGACAGAGTAGAACTGACACATAGGGTTTCCAAGCAGCGGCTGGTGGATTTGAACTGCCGACCTTTGGTTAGCTCTTAATCACTACTCCACCACTACTCCTCAATAATAATAAAATAATAATAATAATAATAATTAAAGTAAAACAAAGGAAGGGAAACAACCCAAAGGAACAGGAAATAAAGTAAAATTCTGATATATCAAAACAAAATCAAATAAACAATAAAAAAAATTGTCTCAAAGACAACAGGCAATTGCAAAGCATATGAAGAGACAGGAAACAATGGCCTAATCTAATGAACAAAATAAAAGGACAGGAACAACCTCTGAGGATGAACAAACAATGGAACTACTTGACAAAGTCTTCAAAAGACTAGTACTAGTACTCAGACTGATAAAGGAAAACACAGGGAAAAAACTAGAAGAGCTCAGGAAAGCAATGCAACAAAATGACAAATTCAGCAAAGAGACAGAATCCCTAAAAATTCAACAACTAGAAATTCCAAAGCTCAATAATAAAATAACAGAAATAATTCCATGGAAGGACACAAAAGTAGAATTGAAACAATGGAAGAAAGAATCAGTGAAACAGAAGATGGAACCTTCAAGACTACTCAGTGTGAGGAAAAAACAAACAAAAAGAATGAAGAAGAGGCGGAGCCAAGATGGCGGACTAGGCAGACGCTACCTCGGATCCCTCTTACAACAAAGACACGGAAAAACAAGTGAATCGATCACATACATAACAATCTACGAACCCTGAACAACAAACACAGATTTAGAGACGGAGAACGAACTAATACGGGGAAGCAGTGATTGTTTCCAGAGCCTGGAGCCAGCGTACCAGTCAGGTACGGCACAAGCACAGAGACCTGCTCCACCCCCCTGAACTAACCCCGGGAGGGGGACTAGCCGGTTCCACGGGCGGCGTGGGACGCAGCCGTTAGGAGAAGTCCCCGGGAGGCAGTGACTGATCTTGGAGCAGAAAGAGCAGCATCCGAGCCGGGGAACCGTCCCACAGGGATTTGGACTGCACGCAGGTACGCCATAAACACGGAGAGTTGCTCCACCCCCTGAACTAACCCCGGGAAGGTGACCATCTGGGTCGCGCGGGCGGCGTGGGACGCAGCCGGTAGGAGAAGTCCCCGGGAGGCAGCGACTGGTATTGGAGCGGGGAGAACAGCGTTCCAGCCGGGACACTCGGTCGTGGCACAAGCACGGGGAGCTACTCCACCCATCTGAACTAACCCCGGGAGGGGGCCCACCTGGTTCACGGAGGCGGCACGGCCACGCGGCTGGAGGGACGAGAAGTCCCCGGGAGGCAGCGACTGATTTTGGAGTCGAGAGTGCACCGTCCCAGTAGGGGAGCCTTGACGCTGGGCGTGGGGCTGGAAGCGGAGGATCTGACCGTGACTCCAGCGGGCCAGACCCCCCGGGGGCAATCTCCACACAGACAGCACACATAGGCGACGCGCCCGCGGGAATCTCAGATATAATAGTCATTCCAAGCAAGACAAGCAACTCTGGCTATATTCTGAGGTGCTACTCTCCTATCTCTCTGTTCCCTCCCCCACCCTCCCCAGGCGGCTTCATTAACATCTGAATAGCCTGAGCCAGAGGGAGAACTCTGATAGGGATCTGACTGCAGTTTTTTTTTAGCGGATTTTCTGGAAAAACTAGTTTCCCAGTGATGGCTCGGAGACAACAATCCATATCAAACCACTTAAAGAAGCAGACCGTGACAGCTTCTCCAACCCCCCAAACAAAAGAATCAAAATCTTTCCCAAATGAAGATACAATTTTGGAATTATCAGATACAGAATATAAAAAACTAATTTACAGAATGCTTAATGATATCACAAATGAAATTAGGATATCTGCAGAAAAAGCCAAGGAACACACTGATAAAACTGTTGAAGAACTCAAAAAGATTATTCAAGAACATACTGGAAAAATTAATAAGTTGCAAGAATCCATAGAGAGACAACATGTAGAAATCCAAAAGATTAACAATAAAATAACAGAATTAGACAACACACTAGGAAGTCAGAGGAGCAGACTCGAGCAATTAGAATGCAGACTGGGACATCTGGAGGACCAGGGAATCAACACCAACATAGCTGAAAAAAAATCAGATAAAAGAATTAAAAAAAATGAAGAAACCCTAAGAATTATGTGGGACTCTATCAAGAAGGATAACCTGCGGGTGATTGGAGTCCCAGAACAGGGAGGGGGGACAGAAAACACAGAGAAAACAGTTGAAGAACTTCTGACAGAAAACTTCCCTGACATCATGAAAGACGAAAGGATATCTATCCAAGATGCTCATCGAACCCCATTTAAGATTGATCCAAAAAGAAAAACACCAAGACATATTATCATCAAACTCGCCAAAACCAAAGATAAACAGAAAATTTTAAAAGCAGCCAGGGAGAAAAGAAAGGTTTCCTTCAAGGGAGAATCAATAAGAATATGTTCTGACTACTCAGCAGAAACCATGCAGGCAAGAAGGGAATGGGACGACATATACAGAACACTGAAGGAGAAAAACTGCCAACCAAGGATCATATATCCAGCAAAACTCTCTCTGAAATATGAAGGCGAAATTAAGATATTTACAGACAAACACAAGTTTAGAGAATTTGCAAAAACCAAACCAAAGCTACAAGAAATACTAAAGGATATTGTTTGGTCAGAGAACCAATAATATCAGATATCAGCACAACACAAGGTCACAAAACAGAACGTCCTGATATCAACTCAAATAGGGAAATCACAAAAACAAACAAATTAAGATTAATTAAAAAAAAAATACACATAACAGGGAATCATGGAAGTCAATAGGTAAAAGATCACAATAATCAAAAAGAGGGACTAAATACAGGAGGCATTGAACTGCCATATGGAGAGTGATACAAGGCGATATAGAACAATACAAGTTAGGTTTTTACTTAGAAAAATAGGGGTATATAATGAGGTAACCACAAAAAGGTATAACAACTCTATAACTCAAGACAAAAACCAAGAAAAACGTAACGACTCAACTAACATAAAGTCAAACACTATGAAAGTGAGGATCTCACAATTTACTAAGAAAAACGCCTCAGCACAAAAAAGTATGTGGAAAAATGAAATTGTCAACAACACACATAAAAAGGCATCAAAATGACAGCACTAAAAACTTATTTATCTATAATTACCCTGAATGTAAATGGACTAAATGCACCAATAAAGAGACAGAGAGTCACAGACTGGATAAAGAAACACGATCCATCTATATGCTGCCTACAAGAGACACACCTTAGACTTAGAGACACAAACAAACTAAAACTCAAAGGATGGAAAAAAGTATATCAAGCAAACAATAAGCAAAAAAGAAGAGGAGTAGCAATACTAATTTCTGACAAAATAGACTTTAGACTTAAATCCACCACAAAGGATAAAGAAGGACACTATATAATGATAAAAGGGACAATTGATCAGGAAGACATAACCATATTAAATATTTACGCACCCAATGACAGGGCTGCAAGATATATAAATCAAATTTTAACAGAACTGAAAAGCGAGATAGATACCTCCACAATTATAGTAGGAGACTTCAACACACCCCTTTCGGAGAAGGACAGGACATCCAGTAAGAAGCTCAACAGAGACACGGAAGATCTAATTACAACAATCAACCAACTTGACCTCATTGACTTATACAGAACTCTCCACCCAACTGCTGCAAAATATACTTTTTTTTCTAGCGCACATGGAACATTCTCTAGAATAGACCACATATTAGGTCATAAAACAAACCTTTGCAGAGTCCAAAACATCGAAATATTACAAAGCATCTTCTCAGACCACAAGGCAATAAAACTAGAGATCAATAACAGAAGAACGAGGGAAAAGAAATCAAATACTTGGAAAATGAACAATACCCTCCTGAAAAAAGACTGGGTTATAGAAGACATCAAGGAGGGAATAAGGAAATTCATAGAAAGCAACGAGAATGAAAATACTTCCTATCAAAACCTCTGGGACACAGCAAAAGCAGTGCTCAGAGGTCAATTTATATCAATAAATGCACACATACAAAAAGAAGAAAGAGCCAAAATCAGAGAACTGTCCCTACAACTTGAACAAATAGAAAGTGAGCAACAAAAGAATCCATCAGGCACCAGAAGAAAACAAATAATAAAAATTAGAGCTGAACTAAATGAATTAGAGAACAGAAAAACAATTGAAAGAATTAACAAAGCCAAAAGCTGGTTCTTTGAAAAAATTAACAAAATTGATAAACCATTGGCTAGACTGACTAAAGAAATACAGGAAAGGAAACAAATAACCCGAATAAGAAATGAGAAGGACCACATCACAACAGAACCAAATGAAATTAAAAGAATCATTTCAGATTATTATGAAAAATTGTACTCTAACAAATTTGAAAACCTAGAAGAAATGGATGAATTCCTTGAAAAACACTACCTACCTAAACTAACACATTCAGAAGCAGAACAACTAAATAGACCCATAACAAAAAAAGAGATTGAAACGGTAATCAAAAAACTCCCAACAAAAAAAAGTCCTGGCCCGGACGGCTTCACTGCAGAGTTCTACCAAATTTTCAGAGAAGAGTTAACACCACTACTACTAAAGGTATTCCAAAGCATAGAAAATGACGGAATACTACCCAACTCATTCTATGAAGCCACCATCTCCCTGATACCAAAACCAGGTAAAGACATTACAAAAAAAGAAAATTATAGACCTATATCCCTCATGAACATTGATGCAAAAATCCTCAACAAAATTCTAGCCAATAGAATCCAACAACACATCAAAAAAATAATTCACCCTGATCAAGTGGGATTTATACCAGGTATGCAAGGCTGGTTTAATATCAGAAAAACCATTAATGTAATCCATCACATAAATAAAACAAAAGACAAAAACCACATGATCTTATCAATTGATGCAGAAAAGGCATTTGACAAAGTCCAACACCCATTTATGATAAAAACTCTTACCAAAATAGGAATTGAAGGAAAATTCCTCAACATAATAAAGGGCATCTATGCAAAGCCAACAGCCAATATCACTCTAAATGGAGAGAACCTGAAAGCATTTCCCTTGAGAACGGGAACCAGACAAGGATGCCCTTTATCACCGCTCTTATTCAACATCGTGTTGGAAGTCTTAGCCAGGGCAATCAGGCTAGACAAAGAAATAAAAGGTATCCGGATTGGCAAGGAAGAAGTAAAGTTATCACTATTTGCAGATGACATGATTATATACACAGAAAACCCTAAGGAATCCTCCAGAAAACTACTGAAACTAATAGAAGAGTTTGGCAGAGTCTCAGGTTATAAAATAAACATACAAAAATCACTTGGATTCCTCTACATCAACAAAAAGAACACCGAAGAGGAAATAACCAAATCAATACCATTCACAGTAGCCCCCAAGAAGATAAGATACTTAGGAATAAATCTTACCAAGGATGTAAAAGACCTATACAAAGAAAACTACAAAGCTCTACTACAAGAAATTCAAAAGGACATACTTAAGTGGAAAAACATACCTTGCTCATGGATAGGAAGACTTAACATAGTAAAAATGTCTATTCTACCAAAAGCCATCTATACATTTAACGCACTTCCGATCCAAATTCCAATGTCATATTTTAAGGGGATAGAGAAACAAATCACCAATTTCATATGGAAGGGAAAGAAGCCCCGGATAAGCAAAGCACTACTGAAAAAGAAGAAGAAAGTGGGAGGCCTCACCTTACCTGACTTCAGAACCTATTATACAGCCACAGTAGTCAAAACAGCCTGGTATTGGTACAACAACAGACACATAGACCAATGGAACAGAATTGAGAACCCAGACATAGATCCATCCACGTATGAGCAGCTGATATTTGACAAAGGACCAGTGTCAATTAACTGGGGAAAAGACAGCCTTTTTAACAAATGGTGCTGGCATAACTGGATATCCATTTGCAAAAAAATGAAACAGGACCCATACCTCACACCATGCACAAAAACTAACTCCAAGTGGATCAAAGACCTAAACATAAAGACTAAAACGATAAAGATCATGGAAGAAAAAATTGGGACAACCCTAGGAGCCCTAATACAAGGTATAAACAGAATACAAAACATTACCAAAAATGATGAAGAGAAACCCGATAACTGGGAGCTCCTAAAAATCAAACACCTATGCTCATCTAAAGACTTCACCAAAAGAGTAAAAAGACCACCTACAGATTGGGAAAGAATTTTCAGCTATGACATCTCCGACCAGCGCCTGATCTCTAAAATCAACATGATTCTGTCAAAACTCAACCACAAAAAGACAAACAACCCAATCAAGAAGTGGGCAAAGGATATGAACACACATTTCTCTAAAGAAGATATTCAGGCAGCCAACAGATACATGAGAAAATGCTCTCGATCATTAGCCATTAGAGAAATGCAAATTAAAACTACGATGAGATTCCATCTCACACCAACAAGGCTGGCATTAATCCAAAAAACACAAAATAATAAATGTTGGAGAGGCTGCGGAGAGATTGGAACTCTCATACACTGCTGGTGGGAATGTAAAATGGTACAACCACTTTGGAAATCTATCTGGCGTTATCTTAAACAGTTAGAAATAGAACTACCATACAACCCAGAAATCCCACTCCTCGGAATATACCCTAGAGATACAAGAGCCTTCATACAAACAGATATATGCACACCCATGTTTATTGCAGCTCTGTTTACAATAGCAAAAAGTTGGAAGCAACCAAGGTGTCCATCAACGGATGAATGGGTAAATAAATTGTGGTATATTCACACAATGGAATACTACGCATCGATAAAGAACAGTGACGAATCTCTGAAACATTTCATAACATGGAGGAACCTGGAAGGCATTATGCTGAGCGAAATGAGTCAGAGGCAAAAGGACAAATATTGTATAAGACCACTATTATAAGATCTTGAGAAATAGTAAAAACTGAGAAGAACACATACTTTTGTGGTTACGAGGGGGGGAGGGAGGGAGGGTGGGAGAGGGTTTTTTTATTGATTAATCAGTAGATAAGAACTGCTTTAGGTGAAGGGAAAGACAACACTCAATACATGGAAGGTCAGCTCAATTGGACTGGACCAAAAGCAAAGAAGTTTCCGGGATAAAATGAATGCTTCAAAGCTCAGCGGAGCAAGCGCGGGGGTCTGGGGAACATGGTTTGCGGGGACTTCTAAGTCAATTGGCAAAATAATTCTATTATGAAATCATTCTGCATCCCACTTTGAAATGTGGCGTCTGGGGTCTTAAATGCTAACAAGCAGCCATCTAAGATGCAGCAATTGGTCTCAACCCACCTGGAGCAAAGGAAAATGAAGAACACCAAGCCCACATGACAACTAAGAGCCCAAGAGACAGAAAGGGCCACATGAACCAGAGACCTACATCATCCTGAGACCAGAAGAACTAGTTGGTGCCCGGCCACAATCGATGACTGCCCTGACAGGGAGCTCAGCAGAGGACCCCTGAGGGAGCAGGAGAGCAGTGGGATGCAGACCCCAAATTCTCATAAGAAGACCAAACTTAATGGTCTGACTGAGACTGGAGGAATCCCGGCGGTCATGCTCTCCAGACCTTCTGTTGACACAGGTCAGGAACCATCCCTGAAGACAACTCATCAGACATGAAAGGGACTGGTCAGCGGGTGGGAGAGAGACGCTGATGAAGAGTGAGCTAATTATATCAGGTGTACACTTGAGATTGTGTTGGCAACTCTTGTCTGGAGGGGGGATGGGAGGATAGAGAGAGAGGGAAGCCGGCAAAATTGTCAAGAAAGGAGAGACTGAAAGGGCTGACTCAAGACGGGGAGAGTAAGTGGGAGTAGGGAGTGAGATGTATGTAAACTTATATGTGACAGACTGATTGGATTTGTAAACGTTCACTTGAAGCTTAATAAAAGTTATTATAAAAAAAAAAAAAAAAAGAATGAAGAAAAACAAAGCCAAATGGTTATATGGGATACCAGCTAAAGAAATAATACACAGATAACAGTAATTCCAGAAGAAAAAGGGAGAAAAAAGAAGTACAGAAAGAATATTTGAAGAATTAATTGCAGAGAATTTCCCAAATATCTTGAAAGATGAAATTTTCATCCAAGAAGATCAACACATTCCAAATAAGATAGAACTCAAGAAAAATTCACGAAGACATATTGTAATCAAACTTTCCAGATCCAAAGGCAAACATAGAATTTTGAGAGTAGCATGCAAAAAGTAAAATATCACCTATAAAGGGACCTCAGTAAGATTAAGTGCTGATTTCTCATCAGAAACTACACAGGCAAGATGGCAATAGGACTGCAAATACAAAGCTCTGAAATAAAATAACTATCTACCAAGAATTATATATCTAGCAAAACTGTCATTCAAAAACGAAGGCGTGATCAGGACATCCTCAGATAAGCAGAAATTGAGGAAATTTGTAACCGCCAGACTAGTCCTACAATAAATATTAAAGGGAGCTTTTCAGATAGAAAACCAATGGCATCAGACAACAACCTGAGCTAAAGACACATGACAGTATCACTCTGGCACCAAGCCAGATGAATACAGCACAACAGTAAAACAAAGTTAAAAAATAATTACAGAGTATGCAGATACAAAGATGGAATTGACAACAACATGAAAAAGGGGAAGGGGGATGATTGGTGTAATAATAGAATTACCATATGGTGAGGAATTAAAGCAACTTAAAGATATAACAAAGTGTTTTAAATATATGATGTCAAATGTAAACCCAATGGTAACCACAAAGAAAATTAATAAATCTACTCACCAAAAAAAAAAAAAGTTCAGTAAACACAAAACAACAATAATAAATTAAAGGAAAAGGAACCTCAAATACAAAAAATGCTCAGCACAGAAAGTAGAGAACAAAGAAATCATTAACAGCACACACACATACTGTAAATTCTTCCCTATTGATAATCACACTGTCAATGGATTAAATGCACCAGTAAAGAGACAAAGAGTAGTAAAATGGATTAAAAAAAAAAAGACTCATCGAAATGTTGCCTACAATCACACCTTAAGCACAAAGACATAAATAGGCTAAAATTCAAAGGTTGGGGGAAAAAATGCCAATCAAATAGTAACCAAAAGAAAAGAGGAGTGGCAATATTAATATCTGACAGAATAGAGTTTAAGTCAAAATAAGAGATAAAGAAGAGCATTATACAATGATAAAAGGGACAACACACCAAGAAGACACAACAGTTATAAATATTTATGTACACCAATTTTTTTTTTAATGACAAAGCCCCAAAATTTTAAAGCAAAGTCTAACTGAATTAAAGAGAAAAACAGACAGATCTACAATAATAATGACAGAGTAGAACTGTCCTATAGGGTTTCCAAGGAGTGACTGGTGGATTTGAACCGTTGACCTTCAGGTAAGTCACTGAACTTTTAACTGCTGTACCACCAGGGCTCCACAAAAATAGTAGAAGATATCAATACACTACTTTTGATGATAGGTAAAACAACATGCAAGAAAATCAATAAAGGTACATACAGCCGGAACAACACTATCAACCAATTGGACCCAACAGGCATGTATAAAACAGATCTCCCAACAGCAGCATGATACACATTCTTCTGTAATGTACACGGAACATCTCCAGAATACACCATATCTTAGACCACAAAACAAGCCTCAATAAATTTAAATATATTAAAAGTATGCAAAGTGTCTTCTCTGACCATGAAAATATGAAGCTAGAAATCAATAACAGCAAGAATAAGGGGAAAAAATAAATACATAGAAACTAAATAACACATTACTAAAAATCCATCAGGTTATAGAAGAAATCAAAAATGAAATAAAAAAAAAATACTTGGAGTGAAAAATGAAAACACATCACACTAAAACCTTTGGGATACAGCAAAATCAATCCTCAGAGGGAAATTCATAGCAATAAATGCCTACAGTGACCAAAAAGAAAAACAAAAAATCAATAACTTAACCCAAAAATATGAGCAAATAGAAAAGAAGACAAAAGCTACCATAAAAAGGAAATAATAAAGATCAGAGCAGAAATAAATGAAATAGAAAAGAGAAAAATTATAGAAAGCATCAACAAGACCAGAACTTGGTTCTTTGAAAGGATAATAAAATAGACAAGCCCTGAAAGAAAAGAACTGTCAACCAAGAGTTATATATCCAGCAAAATTGTCATTCGAAAACGAGGGAGAAATAAGGACATTCTCAGATAAGCAGAAATTAAGGTAATTTGCAATTGTCAGACCAGCCCTACAATATTAAAGGGAGTCCTTCAGAGAGAAAACCAATGACATGAGATAACAACCTGAGGTAAAGACACATGACAGCATTACTCTGATATAAAGCCAGATCTAGACTGACAAAAAAAATATATATATATATGCAAATATCCAAAATAGAAAATGAAATTGGAGATATTGCAACAGATCCAACTGAGATTAAGGCAATCACAAAAGAATATTATGAAAAATTTACTTCAACAAATTTGAAAACTTAGAAGAAATGAACAAATTCCTAAAAAACTACTTACCTAAACTAACACAAATACAGGTAGAAAATATAAAAATACACATAATAAAAGAACAGATTGAAGATGTCATAAAAAAAATGCCCAACAATAAACATTCCAGGACCAGGCAGCTTCACTGGGGAATTTTACCAAACATTCAGAGAAGAGTTGACACCAAGTCTACTCAAACTCTTGCAAAACATGGAAGAGAAAGAAATGCTCCCTAACTTATTCTATGAAGCCAGCATCCCCCTAATACCAAAGTCAGGTAAAGATCACAAAAAAAAAAAAAAAAGAAGAAAGAAAGAAAACTACAGTCAAATAACCCTCATGAATACAGACACCAAAATTCTAGGGAACGGAATTCAGCAACATATTAAGAAAATCACACATCATGATCAATTGAGACTTACACCAGAAATGCAAGGACGGCTCAACATTAGAAAATCAATAAACGTAATTCAGCACATAAATAAAACAAAGGAAAAACCTTGATTATCTCATCTGATGCAGAAAAAGCATTTGATAAAACCCAGCATTCTTTCCTGATAAAAACTCTCAGCAAATTAGGAGTAGAAGAGAAATTCCTCAACATAATTAAGAGTGTATATGCAAAACAAACAGCCAGCATTATCCTCAGTGGAGAAAGGCTGGGAGCCTTCCCCTTGAAAATGGGAATGGGGCAAAGATGCCCACCATCACCACTCTTATTCAGTATTGTACTCAAAGTCTTAGCCAGAGCAATAAGGCAAGAAATAGAAATTAAGTGTATCCATATCAGAAAGGAAGAAGCAAAACTATCCCTACTCGCAGATGGTATGATCCTATACATAGAAAACCACAAAGATTCCACAAGAATTTCTGGATCTAATAGATGAACTCCCCAATGTTGCAGGAAATAAGATCAACATACAAAAATCAGTTGCATTACTTTTCACTAACAGGGAGAAATTCGAAAAGGAAATTAAGAAACAATGCCATTTATAATAACACCCCAAATGATTAAAATATCTAGAATAAACCTAACTAGGGATGTAAAAGACATACAGGCAGTCCCCAGGTTATAAACAACTGATTTAAGTACCATCTGTGGTTACAAACCAACCCCGATAAAGCCTATCAGGAAAAAACTGACCCACTCAGGGTAGCTGCATAGCCACATCCAAACTCCCTGAAGGGTGGAATTGCCAGGCTGAGGGCTGTGGGGACCATGGTCTCGGAGAACATCTAGCTCAACTGGCATAACATAGTTTATAAAGAATATGTCCTACATTCTACTTTGATGAGTAGCATCTGGAGTCTTAAAAGCCTGTGAGTGGCCATCTAGGATTCTCCTCTGGTCTCACCCCTTTGGAGCAAGGAAAAATGAAGAAGGCTAAAGATTCAAGGGAAAGATTAGTCCAGAGGACTAATGGACCACATCTACCACGGCCTTCACAAGACTGAGCCCAGTACAACTAGATGGTGCCCAGCCACCGCCACTGACTGCTCTGACAGTGATCACAATAGAGGGTCCCAGACAGAGCTGAAGAAAAATGTAGAACAAAATTCTAACTCAAAAAGAAAGACCAGAATTGCTGGCCTGACAGGTTGCAGAAACCCTAAAAATATGGCCCCCAGAAACCCTTTCAGCTCGGTAATGGAGGTCACTCCTGGGGTTCACTCTTCAGCCAAAGATTGAACAGGCCCATGGAAGGAAACAAGGCTGAAGGGGCCACCAACCGTGGGGCAAGGACGGAACCCAAGGTTAAAAAGGGAGAATGTTGACTTGGCATAGAACCGTGTGTGTACTGTTTGATGAGAAAGTAGTTTGACCTTCATCTAAAGTACAATGAAAAAAAAATATGGC
Source organism: Elephas maximus indicus (assembly GCF_024166365.1). NCBI lineage: Eukaryota > Metazoa > Chordata > Mammalia > Proboscidea > Elephantidae > Elephas > Elephas maximus. The sequence continues at coordinate 16,773,188 of NC_064824.1, read as the reverse complement.
AAAAAAAGCTGACCCAGTATTAAGGCGGGCCTCCCACAATGGGCCACACTTCTCCCATGTGCGCAGATGCCTCAGCAGTCCTAGGGTGGCTGCTGGTGGCGGGCAGGCCCCTGTGACATGGTACGCCCAGCTGCGGCCTGTGGCAGGGAATGGAGAGCCTTCATGCACCCACCTTCCTTGAAGCTCAGAAGGGGTTGGTTCCACCATCCAGTTCGTTTGCCCCAAGCACCTCTGCTCTGCTCCACATGGCAGGCTTGCGTGTGGTGGCAGCCAGCAGCTGGAACGTGGACAGCTGCGTTCTTCGTGTTCTCCAAGTACAACCAGCCAGTGCTTTGTGCTAGGCACCCTGCCAGGCCTTAGTGTGGCCTTACCCCATCCCGCCAGACCCTCCGTGCTGTGCAGCCCCAGGGCCATAGCAGCACCTCTCTGGGCTTCTGTTTCCCCTACCTTACACATGTGGGATTTCACTATTGCAGTGGTTCTTGACCTTTTGGTGGCTGAAAGGGGGGACAGTCTTAGATTCCTGACCTCTGTATGTCCATATGATTTCTGGGGTTCTGGAGAACATTGGACTCAGGTTTCCCTAAGCATCCTCTCCCCAACCCTTGGCCCAGGCTTGCTCTTAGCACATCCTGAGCAGCACTTTGTTCCTTGCACCCAGAAGCAGGGCTTCATAGTTGGTGCATGGGGTTGACAGGTCTGGTGAGGAGGTGATGGGGAATGATCCACCTAGCTCCAGCATCATCTTACCCACACCCCCAACCCTCCCTGCGGGTTCAAAACCAAGCAGAAATGCGGTCCAGCGGTACAATGTAGATTTTTTAGTTCACTGTCTACAATAAAGTATCTAATTGGTCTCAAAGATTTTACAGAAGAATCTTCTGAGTATTTTGGGTAATGTTTACCCTCTAGGTATCTCTTAAACTGTGGAGAAGGTACATACAGTGGTTTGTAATAACAAGTGGGTATTACTTTGCCATGGGCATCAAAACATTAATATTATTATTACTGTGTTATTATGTTAAAGATGTTTTAGTGTATCTTGAAGTGTTTCTTTAATGTTTTTTTAATGCATGAGAAAGGTATACCATATATTATATACTAGCACAAACATTTGGCTAACTAATGTTAGATATGAACCATACCCAACTGTTCTGATTTAAGCACAAATTTGACTTAAAGACAGACTTAGGAATGGAATTTACTGATAATCCAGGTACTGCCTGTATAAAACAAAAACACTAATACAAGAGACTAAAAGAGACCTACATAAATGGAAGGAAATTACCTGCTTATGGATTGGAAGACTTAATATTGTGAAAATATCAATACTACCCAAAGAGATCTATAGATACAATGCAATCCTGATTCAAATTCCAACAACACTCTTTACTGAAATGAAAAAACAAATCACCAACTTTATATGGAAAGGAAAGAAGCCCTGAATAGCCAAAGCAATATTGAAGAAGAAGAACAAAGTAAGAGACCTCACACTCCCTGATCTCAAAACATACTATACAGCTTCAGTAATCAAAACAGCCTGATATTAGTTCAACAATAAATAGAATTGAGAACCCAGAAATAAATCCATCCATTTACCGACAACTGATTTTCAACAAGGGATAAAAGTCCATTCAATGGAACCATCTCCTCAATAAATGGTGCTGTCAAAATTGAATACTCATATGCAGAAATATGAAAGAGGACCCATACCTCACACCACACACAAAAACTAACTCAAAATGGATCAAGGCCCAAAATGTTAAAGCTAAAGCCATAAAGTCTGTGGAAGAAAACACAGAGGCAAAACTATGGACCTAATTTTATTAAATGTTATATTATCAAACCCAACTACAAGAGCAGCAGAAGACAAAATAGATAACTGGGACCTCATAAAAATTAATACTTATGTTCATCAAAAGATTTTATCAAAAGAATAAAAAGACAACCCCTACAAACTGGGAAAAAATCTTTGGGAATGACATATCTGATAAAGATCTAATCTCTACACTGTGTAAAAAACTTCATCAACTCAATAAAAATACAAACAATCCAATCTAAAAAATTGGGCAAGGGACATGAACAGACACTTCACCAAAGAGGACATTCAAGCAGCCAAAAAACACGTGAAAAGATGTTCATGATTATTAGCTGTCAGAGAGATGCAAATCAAAACTACAATGAGGTATTATCTCATCCCTGCTAAAACAGCACTGACCAAAAAAAAAAAAAAACAGAAAGTAACAAATTCTGGCTAGGATGTGGGGATATTCAAATCCTTATCCACTTCTGATTGGATTGTAAAATGGTATAACCACTATGCAGAAGGTTATGACACTTCCTCAAAAAACGAGAAATAGAACTACCTTATGATCCAGCAATCCCACTTCTAGGTATATACCCCAAAAATCTAATAGTAAAGACACAAACTGCCTATGTTCACTGCAGTATTTTTACAATAGCAAAAAATGGAAAAAAAACTCCAGTGTCCATCAATGGATGAATGGATAAACAAAACGTGGTATATACATGCAATGGAATACCATGCAGTCATAAAGAATAATGCTGAGTTCTCAAAACATATTATAACATGGATTAATTTGGAGGGAATTATGCTGAGTGGCTGTAACAAAGGGCTCAAGCATAGCAGCAATTGTGAGGATGCCACAGGGCCAGGCAGTGTTTTGTTCTGTTGTACATGGAATTGCTGTGAGTTAGAACTGACTCGATGGCACCTAACAGCAACATGCTGAGTGAAGTAAGTCAACAACAAAAGGACAATTATTGTATGGTCTAACTTTTATAAGAAGACAAGAATAGGTATATAAATAGAGACCAACGTTCACTAGCGGTTACCAGGGATGGGTGGGGAGGAGGGGAAGTCACTCTCTAGATAGTAGACATTGCTTTTTTTGCATGTGTTGGGAAAGTTAGCACTGAAGGTGGGTGAAGAGAGCACAGTTTGGCCAAGGTAAATAATGTCACTAAGAAGTACACAAGAGAAAAGGGCAACTTTGTTAAAGGAAATGGCACATATAATTTCTCAACACCAACCAACAAATATGTGTGTGGTTACATATGTATGCATATATGCATTTAGGAGTATCAGTATGTATGTTTATGTACACACGTGCACATATAGCTGTATTTATATGTATATATATATGCATGTATGTGTGTGTATGCACGTATATTTATATATATAATGAGCTTCATGAAAGCACAGTATGGATACCTCTTAGACATAACCAAACACCTTGCAAGATCGATTTTCTGGGTTTGAAGGCTAAGGACCATAGTCTTGTGGGAGAACTCAGCCAATGGGCATAATATAATTCACAAAGTTTATGATCTACAACCTAGTTCGGTGAGTAGTGTCTTAAAAGCTTGGGAGCAGCCATCTAAGATACAACTATCAGTCTCTACTTCTCTGGAGCAAAAGAGAAAGAAGGAAACCAAAGACTCTGAGAAGAAACTAGTCTACAATACTAACAGTCTACAGGAACTACAGGCTCATCTACCTTGAGATAAGAAGAACCAGATGGTGCCTAAAAAAAAAAACCATTAATGACTGTTTTGATCAGGGACACAATAGATGGATCCTGACAGAATGGGAGAAAAATATGGAACAGAATTCAAATTCTTAAAAAGTCCAGACTTACTGGACTGTTGAGACTAGAGGACTCCCCGAGATTATTGCCCTGAGATACACTTTAAACCTTGAACTGAAACTATCCTTTAAGGCCACCTTTCAGCTAAATAACGGGCTCGCTCATAAAATAAAGAACATTACCAATGGAGGAAAAAAAGAAAGAGGGAAAGAATTAAAATGCATCCAGATTGGAAAGAAAGAAGTAAAGCTGCCTCTATTCAGATATCATGATTTTGTATATAGGAAAACCTAAAAAAATGCACGCACGCACACACACACACACACACAAATAAACCCTTAAAATTATGGCCAATTGATTTTTTACAAGGATTCCAAGACAATATAATAGGAAAGATTAGTCTTTTCAACAAATGGTGCTAGGACAACTGCATGTCCACATGCAAAAGAATGAAGCTGGACACCTTCCTTACACCATATACAAGGATTAACTCAAATGAATCATAGATCTAAATGGAATAATTAAAGCTATAGAACTCTTGGAAGAAAACATGGAAGTAAATATTGCAGGCATTGGGTTAGGAAAGGAGTTCTTAGATATGACACCAAAAACACAACATGCACACACACACACAAAACAGACAAATTGGACTGCATCACATTACAACCTTTTATATATCAAAGGACAAAATCAAGAAAGTGAAAAGACAACCCAAAAAAATGGAAGAAAATACTTGCCAATCTTATATCTGATAAGGAACTTATATCTAGAATATGTAAAGAACTCTTACATCTAAACAATTAAAAGACAGACCAATAAAAAGAACAAGGAAAAAATTTGAAGAGGTATTTCTTTTAAAAAGATATACAAATGGTCAATAAACACATGAAAAAGATGCTCAGTATCGTTAGTCAAAAACCACAATGAGATGCCACTTTACACCCATTAAACCAAAAAACAAAAACAAACAAAAAATTTGCCATTGAGTAAACCCCCTGTGTTACACAGTAGAACTGTGAGTAGTTCTGTAGCGTAGCTCTAGGGAGTAGCACTGCTCCATAGTGTTCTCTTGGCTGTAACCTTTACAGAAGCAGATTCCCAGTCCTTTTTTTCACAGCACTGCTAGGTGGGTTCAAGCTGACAATCCTTAGGTTAGTAACTAGCTGCCACAGAGTCGATTCCGACTCATAGCTACCCTATAGGACAAACTAGAAATGCCCCCCCAGGGTTTCGAACTGCTGACCTTTTTGGTTAGCAGTTGTAGCTTGCCACAGCTCCTAACCACTGCGCCGGCAGGGCAAGGGCAAACTGTGCCACACAGGGACCTTCTCACACCCAGTCGGGTAGCTAATAACAGAAAGACAGACAATTGCAAGTGTGGACAAGGGTATGGAGAAACTGGAACCCTCGTACAGTCCTGATAGAAATGTAAAACTATGCAGTTGGTTTAGAAGCCAGTCTGGCAGGTTCTCAAAAAGTTAAACTTAGATTTCCCAGCTGACCCAGCAATTGCACTCCTAGATATATGGCCGAGAGACTTGAAAGCACAAGTTCACACAAAAAGTGTACACAAATGCTTATAGTAGTATTATTCATAATAGTCAAAAAGTGAAAACAACCCAACTGATGAAAAGATAAAGTGTGGCGTATCAATACAATTAAATATTATTTGCAATAAAAGGGAGTGACGTACTGGTACATGCTACAACACGAATGAATTTTGAAACATTATGCTAGGTAAAAAATGTCAGTCAAAAAGACCACACATCGTAGCATTTTATTTACATGAAATGTCCAGAATATGCAAATCCATAGAGATAGAAAGTAGATTAATGGTTGATAGGGGATGGAGTGAGGGGAAATGATAAGTGTTTATGAAGTGTCTTCTGGGAGGGGTAAAGATGCTCTAAAATTAGATAGCGGTGATGGTTGCACAAACTGTGAATATACAAAAAAAAATTTTAATTGTACACTTTCAAAGGGTGAATTTTATGTGAATTACATCTCAGTTAGGCTGTTATTTAAAAAAAAAAAAGACACACATTCTTCCCTGAAAATTTGGTAAAGTGTGAAAAAAATAGATATTAGTCACTCAGAATCCCACCACACAGAGACAAGAGTCAGTAACACAAAAAAAAAAACACAGTAGCCCTTTTACTCCATGTTTTGTTATTGTTATTACTATTAGCACTTAGAAAGAAAATTAAGCCTTATTTATAGAGCGCCTGCCACATGCCTGGTGCTGATCTTGGCCCTGGGGACTAACCACTGGACACAACAGATGAGAAAGCTATCCTCAGGAAGCTTTCATTTTACCAGAAAACAAACGTGAGAAGCCTGACTATGTGCATAATTAATTAAGTAAACTTGATTATGGACATGAGGAACGCTAAGAGAGAGACCTAGGGGGGTATGCCCTACCTGGGAGGTCAGGGAAGGCTTCTCTGAGAAAGTGGCCAGATGGTGTTCCTTGCTCTTTTTTCACTTCATATGATATTGCAAGCATCTCTCATCATAAAAACTCTTTTAAAATATAATTTTCATGTCTGCATGACATGCTGCTCATGGTGATGTCCCACCCTCAGCATAAGTGAAAAGGCTCTACTTGTGGCTCTCTGCCCAATGCAAGGACCCACCCAGCCCTCCTGACAGTCTTCCCATTCCCAGAAGAGTGGTTTGAAAGGCAAACCTCTATCTAGCTGTCACTAATGGGTCCAGTTCTGCCCCAGAGAGCAAGGAAGCATACATCAAAATGTTGTTCACCTCCCAGGTCTTCATTTCCCCATGCTTGGAACTCAATCCTACATCTCGATAAACCAGCGGTCTTCAGTAGGTATCTTCCTGCCCCGTTTATCGTCATCTCTGGTTTTGTTTGTTTGTTTATTGGTCACTTTATAAGTCATGCAGTGATTATTATTGGTTTTGAAGTATGAGATTTTCCCAAATTCTGTGGGAATTTGCATAAGGACTGACAAAATCGACAAGTAGGTGATTTGGCCTCAGAGATGACTAGCCTCATTTTTCTGTCCTCAAAGGATGAGATCAGACAGCCTGGCCTTCAAATCGCAGACCCTCTGCTCAGTTTTGAGACCTTGGGCTTTCCATTTTTTCTGCATCTCTGAGTTTCTGACCCCCCATTTAGAAAACAAGTGAAGATGAACTCAGTGCAGTGCCTTCAGCCATCAGCTCTCGGGACAAGCCAGGTCTTCTTCCAGTGTTCTTTCCCCTGGGCTCTACAGTCCATGAGATAGGGTACCCACATGTCTGCTGCAGGCAAAGAGCCCTGTGACTTGTGTGTAGATTAACAATCAGCCAGTCATCTTCCATGGGTTCCTACTGGGACACAAGGATCTTCTACTGCTTGTGGGACATATAAGCAAATCAGGACATAGTCCTTGAGGAACTGAAAATCTTCTGATGCTAATGAGGTACATGTGATATTATGAAAACACATTCAGAAAGAGAATCTTCAGAGGGGTTCTCACTGCCCTAGAAGGTGGTGGGGTAAGGCTTAGAATGCCCTGGGCTTGGGAATGATCAATTCTGGACAGGGGTAAGAGAGGTAGGAAGACAAGCCAAGTATGCCTTATTCTATTCTCTGCTTTATCTTGCTCCTTGGATCTTAGCATGAAAACATATGATAACTTCCTGATTTATTGTTTTTATTATCTCTTCCTCCACTAGAAGGTAAGCTCCATGAGGCAGAGAATGGGTCTGTTTCTCTGTCTGGTGCTGTCTTCCCAGTGTGTAGAGCATGACTGGAACTTTTTGACTCAGTTAATGTTAGCTTAAGGAAAAAATGACGGAAGGAAAGAAGGAATAATTGGCAGCTGGAGAAGGTGGAACAAAGACATGAACTTCCGGAGAGAAGTGGGGCCTGGAGGAGCAGAGAAGATCTGTTCCTTTGGGGTGCAGGATGGTACCGTCCCAGAGCCTCGTAGGGGCCAATGGGTCAGGGGCTTCTGGCCACACCCTGTTACCCCGCACCCATCCAAATAAACCAAGGCCCTGGTTAACTGACTCGTTAGTGGCAGCATCTTCTATAGCATGGCGTGGCCAAGCCAAATGATTCCTCCAGAGAGCAATAAATTGTTTACAGCAGGGTTGAGAGCAGAACATTGCTTTTCCTCTTTCATTAAGGGCATGGCCATGAACTTCTTAAATCACATGTCGCAAGCACATGCTGGGAATGGGGAGTTCTAGATAGAAGAGGGATACAGAAGGAGAGGCCATTGAAAGGTGTCAAGGGGGGGTACAGTAACACAGGTGTGATGTGTTTCTGATTTACTTCCTTCATGCTAGGTTCCCTGCAGGGCCTCTTTCCAACAGCAAGACTAGACATGCTAGGAAGGCAACAGGACATTTTATGCTGGAAGCTTCCTCTCTTTGGCCATGGAATGCTAAGGTTGTGATTACTTGTGAAAAAGCATTTGGGAAGCCCCTTCACTGGATAGTATCTGCTGATTCTGGAGAAACTGTAAGCTTTTTTTCTCACTGCTAATGGAGAAGATATGGGTAGGGAGACAGGAGGGGTCTAGCTTGGAGAGGCTGCTAAGTGCTCCGGCTGAGAAAAGATGCTTCACACTCTGAGACTGGCTTGTCTGTAAACTTGCTGCCTATACATGATGCCCTAGTAGCTGGGGCTGCACTAGTTCTCACAGGGATAAACCATGGGGCGCAGACAGGCCACAGAGGCCTGGGGGCTTGAGAACCTTGGCCCACTAAAGCTGGATGGGAGATTCTTGACCACATTTGAGCACCCTCCAGGGGAAGATGTCCTTGTGTGTTATCAGGTGACTCGTAGGTTGAGGCACACATGGCCCTCTAGGAGGGAAACCCCTGAACTCATCATTTGAGAGATACTGGTAGGGGTAGGGTCATGGTGTGCCCACCATCTGGCAGAAGTATCTTCCTGATCTGGCTTTGCCATCCTTTTGAAAAGGAAACTCCTGCAATCCAATCAGCCCTGACACCCTACCTCTGACACCACCTAACCCATAGGGCAGGACCTAAGGAGTGGTCAGGGCTACCAGGAAAACCCTTCAACCCCTCATCTACCCCAGCCTCCTCCCTGCCTGTCACTGGGGTCCTCCTGCCCCACCCCCCACAGAATTCCAGGGACATGATGCATCTTTCCTTCACTTCTTCATTTACCAACATACCCTTTCTTTTCCCAGGCTGGCTCACACCAACCTTTTCCTTCTCCCCCAGCCTTTTGCTTTGAAGAATGGCCACCTTCCAGGCCATCTCCCCACAGTTTACATGTTCCGTCACACCAGTAATTTTGTATCGGGTCTGTTTTCTCTCTCCCTCCCTGCCTCTGCTTCTTGAAGGCACACTCAGGCAATGGTGGCCTCACCCTCTCCTCTCCAGGGGGTGCGTGCACTCTAGCCCCCAGACAGAGGAGCTAAATCCTCCAGAGAAGGGGTTCAGAGTCATTAGAGATTGGCCTCACCTCAAAGGCCTCTCAGGCATTGTCACCTTCTCCATATTGACTCAGGGGGAGCTCTGTGCCCCTACTGCAGGGGGTGATCTTGTCTAGCATAGGTGGAAGGAAATGTCTGCCACCTTGTCGCAGGTTCGAGGCAGCAAGAGGCAACTTTGTAAGTTCAAAGTCATTCATTGCAGTTATTTATATAGTGAAAAATGGAAATAGCGTAAATATCCAAAAGTAGTAAAATGGTCTGATAATGACAAAACAATCATAAACAGAGGCCACTGAAATGCTGTGGTGGCAGAAGCCAATCAACAGGGAACAGGCCAGGTGTGAAGGATAGATGTTAAACACATCACTGCAGGTTATGCCTGCGACTGTATAAGTGAATGCAAGGAAGTACAAAATACTTACTACAGACGGTAGCCCACAGCTGGTAATGGGAGAAGCAGGACTGGATCAGGACCATGGCCTTCAGCCCAGAGCTCAGCCCTCTAGTCAGCATTGGCCCAGGAAGACTCAGAGCTTCCTTCTGTACAGGCTTGACATAATCTCTGTCCCTTTTGCCAAACCTCCTCCGAGCTGACAGACAAGGATTAATACCACTATTGGCATGATTGTTTGATATGTTGTCCTACCAGATGTTTGCAATGTAACATGGTTAATTCTTCCGCCCATTCCTTTTGAAGAACAAGTATAAATTTCCCCAACTGAGAATACTCTGCGTCACTGTTTGCCTGTTATTTACATGCCTCTTCTCTGATGGCACAAGTTCTGCAGATTTCTGGTCAACATCAGTCCTGGTTTTGTTTTTTCTTTTCTTTTTTTTTTCCTCTGAATGGGCCCTTTCTCCCATTATATTTCCTAACTGGTTTGGTTAGTGGATAGGAAAGCTTTGGATTGAAGGATAGTCATTGTGTAACGAACTGTTAATCTGTTCTTCATCTTCTGGCATCTAATCATCTTTGGTTCCCAAGCCCAGCAGCACCTCAGGGTCTCCTGGGAAGCTTGTCAGGAATAGAGAGATTACCGTTTCCATCCTTGGTGGATCTGCTACAATAGCCTGAGGCAGGGCTCTAAGGTTTTCACAAATGTGCTATGGGTAATGCCAATGGGCACAAACACTTCCCAAGCAGGCACTAGGGACCACTGAGACAGACTTTAATGTCGCTGTCACCTCTTCTCTTTGTCGGTAAATGTTCCCCCTAGTTTGATCCAGATACCACATTAAAATATATCTCAGTGTGAGTCTCTTTTTATTGATTTTGTTTGGTCCTAGGTGAGGCCTTTTGATCTCAACATCAACATCTTCATTTAGCTCAAGGGATTATTACTCAGTTACAAATTTGCCTAATTCTGTTTTTCCCTTTCCCTCTAGAATTCCTAGTGCCTTCATAATCTCCTAAATGGAGAATCTCCCCTTTTTAATCATCATAACCATCTTTTGACCTTTTCCTCTTAGTTCTGAAAGAATTCCAGTAATTGGTCTTCTAATTCACTTGCTTTGTTTCTCGTACCTAATTTATTGTGCAAATTCTCCAATGTATTTTCCACATTTTTCAATTGTGTTTTCATCTGAAAACAGTTGTATTTTCATAGTGCAGTGGCCTCTAAGATCTCACTGCATCTCCAGACTAGAGTATCCTACATGTTCTCCTGCACTTTGTTTTGTTTGGGATGGGGGTAGTACCTGAGCTTCTTAGGAGAACACAGTCTTTGACTCTTCAAATTGAAGTCTGGATTTTGAGATGGGATCTTTCCTGCTTCCAGTGATTTTCTCCATTTCTTCACTTTAGAGGTTCTTGGGGACTTTATGTTTATCTAGTACCAGGAGTTAATATTTGAGCTCTCTCAAAATGTTCGAGTGCTTTTCATATTTCTTGGGCTCATATGAAGAGAAGGAAAAAGTTAATATCTGTTGGATTTTAGACACAGTTGGCAAACTCTGGCACGTCTTAGTTGTATGACTTAGTATAAGTCACCTAACATCTTTACCCTCTGTTTCCTTCCTTTCCTGTATTATGGGTCAACATTCATGAGATAATGTCTGTGAAATGCATACGTGGCTCCTGACTCCTCGTGGATAATCCATAACTGATGTCCATTATAGTAATGGTGGTGATGTTGATATTGTCGCTATGATGTGCTTCCTGTGTCAGGTAGATTTCTGATTCACTCAGGAACTACCCTTTGTACAGGTACTTTCCAGATCAGAGCAGGTTTGCATTCTGCCCCTAGGCTTTCTGCAGCATTCAGCAAGCAACTAGGGTATGGGAGTGCACAATCCTGTGCATTTGGGAGCAGTGGCGGAGCATAGGGTTGGTGTAAGTGAGAGCAAACTGTGGTAACAAACAGTGACTATTAACACTTCTAGTAAATTTACGTTTCACAGCCACAGTCATTTCCTAAGTTTAGCAGCTTATACTGATGACAAAAGGTAGTGCAAATGGTTTGGAAATCAGCTGCTAATGTAAAGGTTGGGGGTTCAAACCCACCCAGTGGCACCAAGGAAAAAAGCTCTGCCAATCTGCTTCCATAAAGATTACAGCCAAAAAACCCTATGGAGCAGTTCTACCCTGTAACACATGAGGCCACTGAGAGTAGGAATTGACTCAATGGCAAGAGGTTTGATTTGGTTTGGTTTGGTTTACCAATGACAAAAAAGTACACTTTTATAAGAAGATTGTATCCTTCACCACCCGATACATGAAGGGCCTTTGTCTCTGTTTGAGGCCACATAAACCAGACTCTCCTCTTGCCCACAACTGCCCTACCAGGATAAGACCAAGGACCTTTGGGGTGGCTTCTTCTTTGGATCAGGCTCTGAATACGCACATGAGAAGAGCCTGTTGGTTGTCTCTCAGACTGAACCACTGCTCTGCACTGTTCATGTGATCAAAAGCAACCTTAATATTGTCCCTCCTAGTGTGAAAACTGATTTCCTAACTGCACTTTTATATAGCACAAAAGGAAGACACCTTGTCTCTGATCTTGCAAGAAAAAACACCAGCTCCTTGCCTGTGCAGGGAGTGTGATCTGATTGATATGCTAATGTGGAAGAAGGCACTCCTGGAGGATGCCAGGTGCTTCTAAATATGCACTGCACTTGGCCTAGTTCTGACTGCCATCGGCTTTAATGTTAAATAATGTTAAATTGAGTGAAGCCAAATCACAGATCTCCTTTTCTCCAGATCTAAGGAATAAACAGGAGAGGGCAAAACTCAGCAAAAATCTGACCAACTGCTTCCACACACGCAATCCATTCCATAGCTTGAAAAGAAGGGAACCATGTTTTCAAATTAGAACATTCTAGCTCAGCAGAGTGCTTACTGTCTCTGACCAACTGGAAGCCAAACTAGACAAAGAATTCTAAGAATTCTCCCAATTACCCCAAATTTAGAAAGAAGGTGACTATGGGATAAATAGGCCATCACAGAAAATATAAAGATCAATCCTAGAGGAGGGAAGGATATTCACCTGACCCCTTGGCTTGCTCAATCTCAGAGAAGCAGGGAGAATTGGGAGCTTGATTATCATTGAAGGCTTTTGCTGAATGGAGGCTTGATCCTGAAGCCCAAGGACATTCACCATGGGAATAAGATGTATAAAACCCAACATCCAGCCTTGGAACTGAGCCTCTGAGAGAAAGACAGTTTATATTAGAGAAGGCAGAAAGACTGTCAAGGAAAATTCACCCAGTGATACTAGAGCAAATGGAAGGTATAGACAAGGTTAAGGGTGAAACAGATAAACTGAAATGGCATAGCAAGTAGGGAAACATATTTCAGGGGAAATATAAAAATGGGGGGGACACACACAGCATGCAAAGGGATAAAGAAGAAACCAGTCTGAGTGAAACTATACCCCAAAGACAAAAGGAATGTTCCTTGTGAGTCCTTCATACCAGCGAAAGACTAGATAAAAGTACAAATAAAAAGTTAAACAATGAGATTAAAATCGAGAGAATAGGTTTTAATAATAGCTTTAAAAAACAAACAAAAACAAATTGATTACCAAAGCAACATTATTAACAGAACTAGTAAATTAACAAAAACAGCAAGGAATAAAATAGACAATCAGTTACTGACACAAGATAGGTTTATGATAATAGCTATGAATGCAGAAGAAAAGACTTAGAGATTAAAACAATCATGCAAAAAACAATAAAAATGGAAGATAAACAAAGGAGAGCCAAGGTACAACTAATTGGGGTCCCCGAAGTGGAAATTCCACAAAATGGTGACAAAAAATCTTTTGAAAGATATAGTAGAGGAAAAAATTATTGAACAAAGGGAAATGAACTGAAACAGATCTAAAGGATGCATCACATTAATACACAACAATTGACATTGTAATAAATCCTAGTTGAGTTAAAAAATGTAATGGATAAAGAAAGATTGCTTCAGGCAACCAGGCATATAAGACAAGGTGAGATTGCTTGCAGTAGGAGGAGGAACAATAGCATTCAGTGCCAAAAGACAATAGCGTTGAGAGGAAGTTTTGAGAGAAGTAAAATGCTACCCACAAGTATTATATCCAGTCATGCCAGCTCCAAGAATAAAGGTCACAAGTAAACATACCAAAAATAGGCTGCACCCATTAGACATTTTTGAAAAATCCTTCAACCCACTAACATGAACAGAGAGGGGTAAGTCTGGGGCAAGACTTAACACCAGAGGACAGTGCTGTGTGGATTCCAAAGTTCTGAAGGAAAGAAAATGTTGTTTACTCAGCTAAATTTTCTTTCGATTATAAAGGCAGCAGGCCATCTTGGGCTTGCAAAAATTTAAGAACACTATGAGACATGTTATCTATGAGACATGTTATGGGGTGGAGGGTAGGAGAGCTATTTAATGATAAATTCCAGAAAAGCATGCAAATAAAACAAAATAAAAACCCAGACAAGAAAATGAAAACTATTGTAAAAAGGACTCATCCATTTACATATTGAAAACAGCTAAGCAGTAGAATCACTGTTACATAATAAAATGCAAATGTTATTAACCTTGACAAAATAAACGTTAATAACTATCACCAACACAAACAAAAAGCAGAGGTAGAAGAAAGTATGTGAATGCTAATATCCTCATAATTTATGATAGAGTATAATTATAATATTCTGAAATTAAAACATGGAGATAAAAATATAAAGGCTACAACCTCTTAATGTTTTTCATATTCTTGTTCTTAATCTTCTTGTTATTGTCAGTTGACCCTATGTTTGCAGAGTTGGGTTGTGTCAAGGCTGTGACCTTTCAGAAGCACGCATTCAGGCCTGTTTTCCAAGGTAGTTCTCTGGGTGGGTTCAAATCACCAATCTTTCATCTAGTAGTAGAGCACTTAACCCTTTGCACCACCAGGAGTGTCCCTTCTGAATCTCAGAGGGATCTTTTACAAAATAATATCTTTTGTGGCAAGGAAACATTTAACTGAAGACCAGCAATTCCCTTAGTTTAAACACCAGCACGTTATCTTCTCTTAAGTTGCAGTAAAATTTAATGAAATACTCTTTACTGGAAATAGTAGGTATTGAGAGACCCCATATTTATTGAAAAAGTATTTCTCTGATTACCATACTTTCACTCTTGTAGGGCATCCTGATGGTAGTCACTACAGAGCAGTAGAAACTGGGCTAGTTTTTAAACTTTCATTTTCTGCATTATTTCCTTTCTTTACCCAAAAAAAGGTGTCATTGTTACAAACCAATACAATTTGATAAAAGTGAGCGAAAAGAAATAAAATGCTTAAACATAAAGACAGAGACAATTTTCTTTAACATTGTTTTTAGGTTTTTTTTTTTTTTTCTGGATTTCACCATTTGTCCTCGTGGATAAGGAGACCTTCCCCTCCTTAGACATTATCATCATTATGATTACCTCCTACCTAAAAAAAAACCTAAAACCCATTTCCACCAAGTCGATTCCAACTCATAGCAATCCTATAAGACAGAGTAGAACTGCCCCGTAGAGTTTCCAAGGAGCGCCTGGCGGATTTGAACTGCCGACCTCTCAATTAACAGCCGTAGCACCTAACCACTATGCCACCAGGATTCCCTCCTAGAAAGTAAAAAGGCAAACTCTCATAAATCGCTTATGGAAGCTGTAGGACTACTCTGTGAGACTGTATAGAGGAGGGAACTGAGGGCATAAGAGTGTAATGACAGAACCAGATTCAAGTAACTAAAAAGAGCTGGAGATAAAATTTGAGCCTTGTCTGGCCTCCAAAACTAATATCTTTAAAAGTTGATGCATCAGTTATTTTCATAATAATGCTGCATAACAATTACCAAATTCTCATTTACTTCTTACATGTCTGAAGTAATCAGGTGGGATGTGGCTGGGAGGCTCTGCTCACAGGTCAAGAGTCCTAGGCTGGTTTCCAGCTGGCTTAGATGGGTCTGGGCTGGGACCATTGGGGGTACTCTGCTCCACATTTGTCCCATCCTCCAAGGCACCCATCCCAGGCATTGTCTCATAACAGAGGCTGAACCCCAAGAACGAGAACACCTAACCACATAAGTTGCATCTATTTGTTGAAGCATCTCAGTTGGTATTCCATCAATTCCTGGAGCCTTGTTTTGCACCAATCCTTTCAGTGCAACTTGGGCTTCTTCCTTCTTGGACATATGTTGCCTCCTGAAAAGGTTGAACATCAACCAATTCTTTTTGGTAGAGTGACTTATATTCTTTTCATTTTCTTTTGATGCTTCCTGCATCATCCAACTTTTTGCCTGTAGAATCTTTCAACATTGCAACTCAAGACTTGAGTTTTCCTTTAGTTCTTTCAGCTGGAGAAATGCTGAGAGTATTCTTCTCTTTTTGTTTTCTGACTCCAGGTCTCTGCAAATTTCGATATAATAATTTACCTTGTCTTCTCAAGACACCCTTTGAAATCTTCAGTTCATTTATTTCATCACCTCTTTTGTTTGCTTTACCTAGCCTGCATGATATCCATTTTCGTCTTTTGTTCCGTCTTTTTAATGACCTTTTGCTTTCTTCATGTATGATGTTCTTGATGTTGTCCCACAACTCTTCTGGTCTTCTGTCTTTAGTGTTCAGTACATCAAATCTATTCTTCAGATGGCCTCTAAATTCAGGCAGAATATATTCAAGGTCATAATTTGTCTTGTGCACAATGCTAGAAGCATGCACTAGTCTGTGCCAAGAAACCTGGAAGACAGTTACTTGGCCAATTGCCTGGAAAGAGATCCATATTTGTGCCATTCCAAGGAAAGATGTTCAAACAGAATGCAGAAATTATCAAATATTACCACTAATATGAATACCAGCAAAATCTTGCTGAAAATAAGTAAAAAACAGCTTAAGCCCTACATGGAAAGGGAACTGCCAGAAATTCAAGCAGAATTCAGAAGAGGATGTAGAATGAGGGATATCATTGCTAATGTCAGATGAATCTTGGCCACAACCAGAGAATACCGGAAAGATCTTTGCCTGTGTTTTATTAACTACACAAACACATTCAACTGTCTGGATCATAAAAAATTATGGATAACAGTGCAAAGAATGGGAACTCCAGAAAGCTTAATTGTGCTCATGCAGAACCTGTGCATAGATCTGGAGTCAGTCATTGGAACAAAACATGGGAATACTGCCTGGTTCAAAATCAGAAAATGTATATGTCAGGGTTGTATCCTTTCACCATCCTTATTCAATCTGTATATCAAAAGAATAATTCAAGAAGCA